>NC_142649.1:185953571-186279642 GCF_055504915.1 Nelumbo nucifera | reverse complement strand
CATAATCCATTAATCAGAGTACCGTATGGGGTTATCGTGAGCATACCTACTCAATCATTTTTTGAAAGATCTGGGCAGCTTCATTGATCCAATTCTTCGTGCACATCCCCTTAATCAGAGAAGTGAAAGTGTTGGGATTGTAACCCCATTTTAGAATTTCCCTGAAAACTACTAAACCGAATGGAACATGACTAGAGTTACAACAACAATTTAATAGAATGTTTTGTAGAAACCCAACAAGCAAGTGGGCCCACACAGGAAAAGCAAAGAGAAGCAAATATACTATAACTGAAAATAGCTATGCATATTACTAATGCAAAGCATACACAATATATCATACATGTGCATTATTTTAACTTAGAAATTACACTGCCTTACTAACCCTCCTTGGAAGCTACTCACCACTATTGAAAGCTACTATGGAGGCTATTATTGTTTTGAACTCGGAGGTTATACACACTTATACAACCATAGGGGGTGATCCCCTATTTATATTTGGGCTAACAGCCTTACTTGAGGCGGTTTTAACAAAAGTTTTAGTTTTTAAATGGTCCACATGGGACCCTTTAAAACCAAAGAGTTGAGTCGGTTTTGGAAGCAACTTAATGAAGTCAGTGCTGACTTCTCATTTCCCCCCTTCAGCAGTGATTTCTCTTTAACTAATCATCCAAAGTTTTCTTTTTGCTTTAGGCCTTGAATTTCTTTTCTTGCCTTATGCCATCTTTCACTTTGACAGGCATCTTCATAACTAGTTGGTTCCAAGTCACTAACTTCTTCAGTGAGTGCAGCGTCTATATACTTAGGGTTAGGGCGTCTAACCCTAGTTGACATTCGTAATTCTTGTCTTGGTTGTTCCTCTAGCTCCTCCATCTAACTTGGTCTAATATTTTCAGTTGTCTTTTGCTCATGAACACCAGTGCTCCATGGTCCTGGAGATTTTTGAGCATCAGGTGAGCTAGGTTCGGGCTCTAAATCTTCTTGTTCATTTATCTTCTCTTGTAAATTTTCTTCTATAATTTCGGAATTAGGTAGTATAATTTTCTCAGATGACCACCAAGACGTAGCTTCATCGAATATCACATTTCGAGATGTATAGCAACGATTGGTATTTAGATCACAGCACCTCCATCCCTTTCTTTCTTTCACTTCTTATCGAATGGTTTGGCACAAATACATAACATACGCAACCAAATACACGAAAGTAACTTACCGTGGGTCGATGATTCCATAACTTCTCATATGGTGAGAGAAAGCCAAGTGATGCTTGCGATAGTCGATTGATAACATGTGCTGCAGTTTTCATGCCTTCTGCCTAAAATCATCTTGGCACATTTTTACTGTGCAACATGCTTCTGCATACTTCAGTTAAATGCCGGTTCTTTCTCTCAGCTACTTCGTTCTGTTGCAGAGTATTTGGACATGTCAACTATCGTCGTATCCCATGTTTTCTAAGATAATCTGAGAATTCTTCTTATGTGTATTCTCCTCCATTGTTAGTGCAGAGGCACTTTATTTTATACCCTACTTCTTTTTCGACCTTCTCTTTAAATTCTATAAACATTGAAAATGCTTCAGATTTTTCTTTTAAGAAGTACACCCATACGTACCTTGAGAAATCATCAACAAATGTTATCATATACTGCATCCCGGTGTTTGATTCTTGCTTCACTTGTTCAAACACGTCAGAGTGAATCAGCTCCAAAGGTTGCATAGCTTGTATGTGGTAATTGGTGTGCCTTACCATATTGGCATCCAGCACATACTGTATCGGTCCGTACTTCCAATTGAGGGAGGCCTTTCAACATTGACTTTGCCATCATTACTTTGAGCTTGTTATTCCCAACATGGCCAAGTCTTGCATGCCAAAGATCAGTAGTTTCATTACGTCGAGTCTTTTCTACATAAGCTGATTCAGCAGACATTATGTAGATAGACTCTAATGTTCGTGGTGCCTCCGGTGTATGTATTCTCCGGTATACTTTAACATCATTTGGACCAAATACTACATAATTGCCAGATGCAGTTAATTAAGATACTGATAATAAATTCTTTTTCATACATTACACATGATAGACATTTTGGAGCTGTGCTTCTTCCTTGTTAAATCGTGGGATGCATAATGCTTGACCAATATGGGTGATTGGAAGTCTTGCATTGTTAGCTATAACAACAACTCACTTGCCTTTATATTCTGACATAGATTGAAATTTTTGTTTATCTCCTGTCATAGGATTTGAGCATCCAGAATCAACGATCCAGTCTCGGCTATAGTAAACTATTCCAGGATTTGGTGCCGATACCGTAGAATAATCTTCAACAGAGCAGCCATGCTCACCTGGCTCTATAATACAATAGGAGGCTTCGGCTTCCCATTCTTCTTCACTTCCTTTATCTCCTTGCTGACTGGATGAAATTGTTGTATTTCCTTCCACTGACATTCTTTTGTTGTACCAGCATTCACGTGCATAATGGCCCTTTTTAGAGTAGTTGTAACATATTACATTGCGTCGATTATTCTTGTATTGCTGAGAAGCTCCCCTTTGTTGATAACTTTCCTTCTGCTGATAAAACTTAGCAGTCCTCTGCTGCTTAGGCCTTCTGCTTGGCCCCTTCTTCCGAGTGAGAAGTGCTTCTTCTGTTTCTTTGATTGAGACACTAGTCATCTTCTTATTTATTGTCTCTTGTTTGGTCAACATATTTTCTAATTCAACAAGCGATGGTTGTGTTGACCAGCCTCTAATAGCGTCATAAACCCATTATACTCAGGTCTCAACCCTCGTATAATTATTCGTCTCACTCGGGTTTCACTGATTGCAGACTCTTTATCTAAGAGAGAGATTTCATCACAGAGGCTCTTTACCTTTGTAAAATACTGGCTGATTGTCATCGATCCTTGACTGATCGATGCAAGCTCATTTTCCAACATCTGAAGCCGAGCTTCATTTGTTTTGGAAAATAATCTAGATAAAATATTCCACGCTTCACTTGGAGTCTGGGCCTTTTTTATATGCTCTAAAAATTCTTTTTCAACAATAATTTTAATAGCGTAAAGAGCCTTACTTGCCTTGATTTTTCACTTCTTGTTAGCATTCTCGTCATTGGGAGCAATAGTTTCACCTCCGATTGTTACTTCCAAAAAATCTTCGCCTTGTAAATATGACTCCATGCACGTGCGCCAGCTATCATAGTTATAGTGGTTTAGCTTTTCTATTCCCGCAAGTATGCTGGCTAAACCCGCCATTATGATTGATGAAATCCTTCTTTGTTGCCTTTCACCAAGAAACTTAATCCCAGACTAATTGGCTTCACAGCGTCACGCTGCTCACAATGGACGATTCTAATCCGGCAGAGTAACGGTTTAGATCTTCGTTACTCAAACGTCAACCTAGCAGAATGAAAACTTTGGTCAACTGTCTCTGATACCAAACGTAGAAACCCAACAAGAAAGTTGGGCACACACAAGAAAAGCAAAGAGAAGAAAATATACTATAACTGAAAATAGCTATGCATATTACTAATGCAATGCAAAGATTACAAGGATACATACATACACACTATATCACACACGTGCATTATTTTAACTTAGAAATTATACTGCCTTACTAACATTGCTTGGAAGCTACTCACCACTTTTGAAGGCTACTACGGAGGCTATTATTGTCTTAAACTTGGAGGCTACACACAGATCCCCTATTTATATTTGGGCTAACCACCTTACATGAGGCGGTTTTAACAAAAGTTTTGGTTTTTAAATGGTCCACGTGGGACCCTTTAAAACCAAAGAGTTGAGTCGGTTTTGGAACCGACTTAATTAAGTCGGTACTGACTTCTCATGTTTAGCATAATGAAATCGGGACTCGGGAGAGACACCGATTGGATTCAATTTTCTATAGAGAGATGTAAAAATTAAAATAGAGAAGGCTGAGTATGAAGGTTCATCGCAAGTATTTGGGAGTTCATCGCAAAAGGGTAGAACCTCATCGTAGGGTTTCTTGGATTAAAATGAGTGAACGAATGAGATATAAATACAATGTGTCAGTGTAACCGACTTGTAACTAATTTACGCAAGTCGTAGGTGACACGTGTTTAGCCAGTTGTCCTATAACTAATTATTTATTCAAACACCCTCCCCTCAAGTTGGAGCATGAGAAGACGTAATGCCCAACTTGAAAATGAGGTTTTGAAGTGATGACACCCCGAGAGCTTTGGTGAGGAGATCTGGTGGCTGGTTGCTGCTATTGATGTGAAATGTTTTGATCTTATTGCATTGAATCTACTCTCGAACAAAATGGCAATCAATATCAATGTGCTTTGTGCGTTCATGGAAAACCGGATTGGTAGTGATATTGAGAGTAGTTTGACTATCACATTATAATTCCATGGGTGTTATAATGGGAATTGTTAAATCCGCAAAGACCCGTTTAAGCCAAATGAGTTCTGAGGTTGTGACTGCCATACCATAATTCGATACTTGGCTTCTGCAGAGGATCATGACACAGTGTGCTGCTTCTTGGTCTTCCAAAAGATTGGAGATTGCCCAAGCATCGTGATATAACTTGTTGTGGAGCGTCGGGTACGTAGAAAACTAGCCCAATCGGAGTCACAGAAGCTCCGGACCACAAAGTCATTAGTGGATGGGATAAATATGCCATGATAAGGAGTGCACTTGAGATATCTGACCACCTGTAAAGTAGCCTAGTGGTGCTCTTCTCGTGGGTCTTGCATGAATTGACTGAGTTGATTAACTGCAAAACTAATATCAGGCCTTGTGGCTGTAAGGTACAGGAGGCGTCCCACCAAACGCCTGTATTGGGCTAGATCTAAAAGAGCTGGACTGGCATCATTATTGAAATGTCATTGTTGTTCCATAAGAGTTGAACATGATTTGCATTTGTGCATCCCGGTTTAATTCAAAATGTCAATGATGTGTTTATGCTGACTTAAGAAGATGCCTGAGTTTGAATGAATCACCTCAATGCCCAAAAAAATATGTCAAGGGTCCAAGATCCTTGATGCTGAAGCACTCATTGAGGTAAGATTTAAGGGAGGCAATACGGCTTGGATCATTTCCTATGATGATGAGGTCATCTACATACACAAGGACTGCAACAAAGGAGTTGTCTTGTTGCTTGTAAAAAGTGAGTAATCTACCACTAATTGGGTAAAACCGGCATGCAAGAGCGCGTGAGTGAATTTTTGGAACCACATATGTGAAGCTTGTTTGAGGCCATATAAGGATTTTTGGAGTTTGCAAACGCGTTGGTTGCCATTTTTGGCAAATCCAAGAGGGATGCACATGAAAACATGTTGAATGCCATGCTAGACTTACTAGAAAAACATGCTGATCCAGGTATGTTCACCCTACCTTGTGTGATTGGCAATAAGCAAATCGAGAATGCCATGCTAGACTTAGGTGCACCTATCAATGTCATGCCATACTCGATTTACTATGCTTTGAGATTAGGTCATTTAAAGGAAACTAAAGTTATTATCCAATTAGCTGATCGTTCTAACGCCTACCCAAAAGGGATTGTTGAGAATGTAATGGTGCAGGTTAACGATTTAATTTTCCCAACTGATTTTTAGATTCTAAAGATGGAGGAGGACACGATCGAAAGTTCAGCCCCACTTTTATTAGGCAAGCCATTTATGAAAACAGCCAAGACCAAAATAGATGTGGATGAGGGTACCCTCTCCGTCGAAATCGGCGGGGAGACTATTAAATTTAATATTTTTGAAACTATGAAGTACCCAAATGAAGACCATTCGGTTGACACTATTGATCCAACTGTGCAGGAATTTTTTGAAAAAGATATGAATGAGGAGGTAGAATCGAGTGCACAATTGGATACGAAGGCCCCTATTCCAGATTTGAACCCGCCCATGATGGATGGAGGGGGAACACACCGAAAGCTAAAACCACGAGAGATAAAGTAGCAAAGGAGGACGTCGAGCATAACGACGTTAAATAATTGTGTTTAGTTAATTTTGTTAGTTTGTTTGGTTTTGATTTTTTGTGTTTAGCGGGAACCCAACAAGACAAACAGTGAAGTACCCCCAAATCCTTCTACTTTATGCATAATCACATACATTGGGGACAATGTATAACTTAAGTGTGGGGGGATTACGGAAATCTGGTGGAAATTTGGGATACCTTACCTTCTTGAAATTTCTGCTCCCTGGAAACTTATCCTTGAACGATTTCAACTTATCACGAATCATGTGCTTAGGCTGAATAGATAAGATAGGATGCAAGCATGACTAACTGAATCTTTCTTGGCTGCATATGGTACCTCATGATTTTAATCGATCAATAGGCAAGATGCATAAGGGTTTGATTGATTTTCACATAATTATCTGTCAAACATGGGTTGATTATTCTAGAACTTGCTGTGTTAGGCATATAGAGACCACGATCAATGAATTCATGGATCAGGCGGTGAAACCCAGTGATTCTTGTGAAAAAAAAGGAGTTTGAAAATAAAATTGTAACTAATGTGAGATGGAGCATAAAATGCACTCACATCTAGAAACAAAAACAAGTGTGAGATGGAGCATAAAATGCACTCACATCTAGAAATGAAAGCAAGTGTGAGATGGAGCATAAAATGCACTCACATCTTGAAAAAAAGACAAAGGTGAGATGGAGCATAAAATGCACTCACCCTAGAACCCCAACCCCATTCTCACCTTCAGATCCTATGAATTCACACTAAGTGGTGGAGATGTGATACATAACAAGCTTATGGCAATAAGCACACCTTGTTTTGATTCAAAGAAAAGTAATTGCATCTGGCTGAATTGGTTTGTTAAAAGCAATGAGCACCCGTGCAATCCAAGGAGTTTCAGCCCTGGAAGGCTTGTCTCCTTGACTATCGATTTAACTTGGGACCATGAGGAATGGTGATTTGCGATCACTCTTGGACAAGAAAAATGGGAGAAATAGATGAAAAGGGAAAGGTTACCAAGTCTGAACTAAAGCATGAAATGAACCAGGCTTCATGTAGAGAAAAAGAAAGAATGAAAATCAATAGTTAGTGTCTCTTGTGTTACTTGAGTTTTTGCTTTGCCCGAGGACGGGCAAAGTTTAAGTGTGGGGGGATTTGGTGAGACCAAAAAGAACCCTATTTTTATCCCCAAATATTCACTCTTTTACATTTATTTAGCACTTAAATGGACTCATTACTCTTGTATTTCAATTCAGGGCAATAAAGAAGGCAATTGGAAGAAAACAGGGCAAATCGGATGATTTTGCACAGTTTCGACGACAGTAAGTGATCGGGGCCTAACTCACAATTCCGGACTCCGAATTGGGCAATTCAAGAAGCATTATAAAGAAGAAAGAAAGGCCCACAACTTTTATGTTTTGGGTTTTGACTGATTCGTTCTGCATCGAGTACGGAACTGGGCATGAAGTCGGAGCAAGTTCGTAGCCAGGCCCATTTAACAGCTGAAGCCCAACTCGCAGAAGAACCTGAAAGCAGCCCAAGTAGCAGAGAAGCCCAACTCGGATGCAAGAGTCTAGAGTCCTAATTCGAATGTAATCTCCCATGAGGGAGAGAGTCTTATTAGATCTAAACTTTGAATGTAATCCTATAAGGATAAGAAGGTTGGGGATTAGATAAGAGATAGGATAGGATTAGTTCAAAGACGATCAAGACTCCCTAAAGATAAGATGATCTCCTAGAAGGAGTTGGAAAACAGCCATCTCCTTTGGCTATATAAAGAGGGGGGTGAACCAGCTCTAGCATCACTCACTCTCAGATCCAAGAGATCATCAAGAAGACCAAGAAGCTCAAGAAGGCAGTTCGGCTATGGAGAAGAAGAGCATGGAGATTGCGCAGATCATGAGCAGCTAAGCTTCTTTTTCTGGTTCAAGGGGGGAGGTTCGATTGTGCCATTGTGAGGTTCTGTAGTTAATTTATTTTCTTGCTTTTTAATTCAAGTATTCATTGGTTCTTGTGCACATTTTTATTGGATGTTAATGTTAATTAGTCTGACAAATTGAATTAATGTTGATTTTCCTACTGCTATCCATGATTTCGGTGATCCGTAATTGTCACAAATAATGGTACAAGTAGCAATTAGGTTGATATCTTTTTGGGTCAATTGTTTGTGACAGCCTTTGACGAATGTTTTAACATGGTTCAACCTAAAGGAATCGATGGAATGCTATCATTGTTTTGGTTTAACTGTTTTCACAAATCTTAATGCTATCATTGCAGCTATCTCAATTATTGTTATTTTGGTTTAACTGTTTTCACAAATCTTAATGCTATCATTGTTTAACATGGAACGCTATCGTACCCAGTTGAGTGGTGATAAGTGTTGATCGAATGCTGGGTTTGGTCAACTGAATTAGGAAAACACAAGGTTTATTATGGCTATCCTAATAAATCTAAGGTTAAATGCTTGAAGTGCAAGAATGTTGAAATGTACCTAGGATCGATGGCCAATCGATTCAACCCGAACCCTTGAACCAGAATTTGGTAAGACTGATTTTCTCTTGTTTGTTTAGTTTGTTATTCTTTTAATTTTAGTTATTAAATTTTCCCACACAATTACTTTATCCATTCGGCTAAGAGATTACTGATTTGCTCCCTGTGGGATTTGACCTAGAACCACTTTTACTGCAAATATTTTATTGTGGGACTAGTACTAATTTTGAGGGCTTCGACAAACCCGTCACCCAGATGCATCTGGCCAGAGTGAGTGAGTCTTGCATGTGCGTGGCCTTCTCCACATGCGATGCCTTTCAAAGGAGTAGCATGCACTTGGTACCGAAACCTCGTGCCAGGTTCAATAAGGAGTTGGGCGCAGTTCGTGCAGGTCTTCACCTCCCACTTCGTCACCAGCAAAAGGTGTCTAAGGACCCAAGAAAGCCTCCTCAGCATAGTCCAGAGGGAAGGAGAGTCCATTCGGAACTACATCAAGCGGTTTAATGATATTTGCTTGCAGATACCCGACCTGGACCCTGCAGTTTGGCTCACTGCGGCCAAGCGGGGCATTACCCACAAGGAGTTTAGGTGGCACGTGGTGGTCAACCAACCCAAGACCGTGACCGAGTTCCTCGAATTGGCAGATCGGTTCATAGGGACAGAGAAGGAGATCAACCAAAAGGGCGAGCAGGCCCTTGAAAAAAGAAAAAGGGAACCGGAGCCCCCAGCTCCAAGTGACAGCAAGAAGAAGAAGGACCTAGCTCGGGGGACAAAGCCAATCCAGCCTTTCCGAGCTCCGGCAGCAGAAAGGGATTGCATGCCCCTCAACACAAGGCAGGCCGAGATCTTCATGGTAATCAAGGACGCCCCATACGTGAATTGGCCACCTCAGCTTAAGGCCGATCCCAATGTTAGGAATAAAAACTTGTATTGTATTTTCCATAGAGACCACGGCCATAGTACCAAAAACTGTAAGAACCTCCACGACGAGATAGAAGAACTTATCCGTCGCGGGTATCTAAGAAATTTTGTACAACATAATAATAATAATAATAATAATAATAATAATAATAATAAAGCAGGTAGGCACGAGGAGCAGGGTAAAGAAGCTCCCGAGTCCAGCAAACAAGCAAAATAGCCATAGAGACAACCTCCCGACGAGAGACCAGTTCGGGGGACCATCCATGTCATTGTCGGGGGATCAATTGTCGTGGACTGCACTTCGGTAGCAGCTCGGTCATCAGCCCGCGAGGCCGCCAGGGAAGAGATTAACCCCCCAAAGCGGCCAAGGATGGAGGAACCGATCTTCTTCACTGAGGATGATGCGCGAGGGGTCCATTACCCCCATGATGACGCGCTCGTCATAAAGATTAAGATCAACGACTTCGAAGTTAGACGCGTCCTAGTCGACTCAGGCAGCTCGGCAGATATTCTCTTCAAGGTAGCCTTCGATCAGCTACAACTCCAAGAAAGCGACCTGAAGCCTGCAAACACTCCACTCATGGGAATCAGCTGCAAGGAGGTCAGGCCTTTAGGGAGAGTCATTGTACTTGTGGAGGTCGGCACCTGGCCTAGTGTGGTAAGGCTCAGCCACGAGTTCCTAGTGGTCGCGACCCCCTCCCCGTACAACGCAATAGTAGGTCGGCCCATTACCCACGCCCTACGAGCAGTATTCTCCACCTACCATCTGGCGATGAAGTTCCCTACAGACTTCAGAGTCGGAGTGACGCAAGGTGATCAACTCGAGTCCCGCAAGTGCTACGTAGCCGCCCTCAAAGGAAAGGCCAAAGTAGCAGACGACATCGAGCTAGAACGACCTGTGGAGCAGTTCGCGGAGCGAGCCACACCTACCGAAGAGACCATTCCCATCCCGGCTTCGGCAGAGGATCCAGCTCGGGTACTTCAAATCGATGCTTCCATTGAGGAGCCCCTGCGGTCTTAACTAGTAAGTTTCTTACTCGAAAATTTAGATGTTTTTGCATGGTCAGCGGCAAAAATGCCCGGCATAGACCCTAGTATTATAACTCATAGGCTCAACACTGATCCTGTAGTTAGGCCCGTTAGACAGAAGAAACGCAACTTAGCCCCGGAGCGGTGGAGGGCAGTCGACGAGGAGGTCGGGAAGCTCCTTGCAGCCGATTTTATCAGGGAGGTTCATTACCCGAGCTTGGTGGCCAACCCCGTTCTGGTGAAAAAGGCCAATGGTAAATGGCGCATGTGCGTCGACTACACCGACCTGAACCGAGCTTGCCCAAAGGATTGCTTCCCACTTCCCAGGATCGACCGTCTAGTGGACGCGACCTCAGGGCACGAGTTGCTAAGCTTCCTGGACGCCTATTCGGGCTACAATCAGATCAGGATAGACCCATTTGATGAAGAGAAAACTGCTTTCATAACCGATTTCAACCTCTACTATTATAAGGTCATGCCCTTCGGGTTGAAAAATGCTGGGGCCACTTTTCAAAGACTTGTAAACAAACTATTTGAGCCAATAATTGGCAAAAAAGTAGAGTGTTATGTAGACGGCATAACAAGTGTGTCTTCGGTTTTCACACGATTTAATACAAGATTTACATTCAGTTTTTGAAATTCTACGTAAATTTAATATGAAGTTAAATCCAAACAAGTGTGTCTTCGGTGTCACCTCGGGTAAATTCCTATGATACATCGTTAACCGGTGAGGCATTGAGGCCAACCCGGACAAAATCAAGGCCATCCTAGAAATGAGACCACCCCGAAAGTTAAAGGAGGTTTAGAAGCTGAACGGCCGGTTAACCGCCTTGAGTCACTTTTTGTCCAAGTCAGCAGATCTGCCTGCCTTTCTTTAAGGCCATAAAAGGCAAAGGCTTTGAATGGACCAAAGAGTGTCAGCTCGCGTTCGACGAGCTCAAAAGACATCTCGCTAACATTCCAATCTTAACCCGACCCGAAGTGGGTGATGTTTTAGAGCTATACCTCTCGGCAAGTGACGAGGTGGTCAGCTCAGTACTAATAAGAGAAGTAGATCGGGTCCAACGACCCATCTATTATGTTAGTAAAGTGTTGTAGGGAGCAGAGACAAGGTACCTAGAGATAGAGAAGTTAGCCTACGCACTGGTTATAGCAGCCCGAAAGCTCCACCCATACTTCCAAGCTCACACCATCGTTGTCCTTACCAACAAACCTCTGAGGCAAGTTTTTCTCAAGCCTGAGGTCTCGGGAAGTTTGACAAAGTGGGCCATCTTGCTCAGCGAGTACGAACTCCAGTATAAACCGCGAACTGCTATCAAGGTCCAAGCCTTGGCAGATTTCATCGCATAATGCACCTTTAGCTCCGAAGTCCCCAAGCCGGTGGAACACGAGGCCCCCAGTACGGGAGAGCTCGGGGTTCCCGGGCTGGTTGAACTCGAGCACCGTGAAGTAGCAACCAGCGCGGCATCCCTCCTAGTTAGGCCAAGCCCGAACTGGGATGAAGAACCTTGGATCCTTTACGTAGATGGCTCGTCAAATCGATAGGGCAGCAGAGCTGGGGTCGTTCTGTACGGGCCTAGCGGTGTGAAATTGGAGTACACACTACGCTTTGAGTTCGCGGCATCCAACAACGAAGTAGAGTACGAGGCGTTGCTAGCCGGGCTAGATCTGGCAAAAGAAGTTAAAGCCATGCACATCGTCGTCTGCAGTGATTCCCAGCTCATGGTCAATCAGGTTCTGGGCAAGTACGAAGCTTGCGAGCCAACCAAGGTAGCATACTTAGCCAAAGTAAGAGAGGCTCTGCTCAACTTCCGGTCACACTTCATCCAGCAAATCTCGAGATCAGAGAACGCTGAGGCCGATGCCCTATCATGGTTACCCAGCATGGGAGAAAACACCATGAGGATTGTGTATATAGAGAACTTGCCTCGGCCTAACATTCTCAGGGGGGCAGAGGAGGTCGCTCCTGTCGTTTAAGTAGAGCCAAGATGGATCGATCTGCTCACGAGCTTCCTGCTACACGGGACCCTCCCTGCAGATCGTAATGCCGCCAAGAGGGTAGAGCGTCAAGCAGCCAAATATGTCATGATAGACGGATGGCTGTACCGAAGATCCTACACGCTCCCCTACCTGCGCTGCCTGCGACCCTCTGAAGCCGAGCTCGTCCTCCGCGATACACATGAGGGCCTGTAAGGTGGACACCTGGGGGCAGAGCCCTCACTCAGAAACCACTAGGACAGGGGTATTACTGGCCAACGATGAAGGCAGATGCGACCAGCTCGTCAAAAAATGCGACAAGTGTTAGAAGCACGCCAACATCCACCACCGGCCTGCTGCCGACCTAAAATACCTCACAAGCCCGTGGCCATTTGCACAATGGGGAATTGACCTACTCGGGCCATTCCCACCAGCAATAGGACAAAGGAGGTTCCTAGTGGTGGCAGTTGACTATTTTACCAAGTGGGTAGAAGCTGAGCCTCTCATAACGATCACAGCCCGAAACGTCCAGAACTTCTTTTGGAAGAACATAGTGTGCCGCTTCGGGTTACCTCGGGTATTAATTTCTGACAATGGCAAGCAATTTGAGGACATTAAATTCCAGAACTGGTGCCAAGACATGGGAATCCGACAAAACTTTACTTCAGTCGCACACCCTCAAGCAAACGGTCAGGCAGAGGTCATGAATAGAGCTATTCTCCGCAGATTAAAGGCACACCTAGACCGAGCTAAAGAACTATGGGCGGACGAGCTGCCCAGTGTCCTACAAAACTCCCTTCAACCTTACATACGGCACCAAAGTAGTCATCCCAGCCAAGATCGAAGTCCCTTCATTGCGACTGGAAGCGTATGATGACAAGGCGAACGAGGATGAGCTACGCACCAACCTTGACCTACTTGATGAAGTAAGGGACCTCGCATACATCAAGACCGCAGCCTACCAGCAGAAGGTAGCTCGGTACTATAACGCCAGGGTCAAGAAGCGGAACCTCCGCATCGGCAACCTGGTACTCCGTAAAGTTATGGTACCTAAGCCCGGAGTGGGCAAGCTCAGGCCGAACTGGGAAGGACCCTACCGAGTCAAGCGAGTACTCAGGGAAGGAACGTACGAGCTCGAAACCCTAGAAGGGAGACAAGTACCACGGGCATTGAATATTGTCAACCTAAAACAATATTACCCATAAATTATCGAAGTGAGTAGACCATGAGTTGCTCTTAGAGCCTAAGGGCCAATTCACCGAGCTAGCGACGACCTCGGCAACACGAGACCTAGTCACCCCCTCGGTAGGGGTAGACTTTAGGAGAATGGACCACGAGTCGCTCCCTCTAGCCTAAGGGCCAATGCGCCGAGCTAACTAAAGACATCGACACTATGCATGACTTAACCGTCTCGCCAGCATAGGCTTAGTATGCCAAGGACAAGAGGCGCCTCGGGTATGAACTCTCTGACTCTTAGCCTACCTCGGTATACGCTACTATGGGTAAACACCAACCTAAGTAGCCAAGTAGACAGGTCGGGCACGCGCCCTACTAAGTACAGGGAAACAGTTCGGGGTGACAACAGTAAAGGGACACCCACCTCAAGAACTAAACTCGCTAGCTCAATAGCTCGGGATAAGGCAAACACTTCGGTAGAAGAGAATTACACAAACACTTAACAAAATATGTACTCTCATTACATAATATATGCTTTCATTACAAAAACCTCAGTACAAAGGATCAAGAAAAAGAGAGTAAATCTGAGCTCCAAAGCCCAGAGTACAAGGAGCACACAACTACTTCAAAGGCTTGTCGACTTCACTCGGAGCTTCGGGGGCATTAGCTAGGTCGGTAGCACCAGCCTCCTCATCGCCGCCCTCCTCTTCGGAGTCTGGGTCATCCATGGCCTGGTGGGCCATGTCGTCTGTGATCCTCCAGGTGGTGATGGCACTTGTGTCGAGGTCAAGGTATGTATGCCTTATCAACCACCTGTTGAGCTTAAACCCCCTACGGTAGACCTGCAACATCACGTCGTCAAACCTAGATGATTTGACGTAGTCGATGATGGCATGGACCTTCGTCTCCCCGAGAGCTTGATCGAAGATCTCGGTCTTCTCCTTAATATCAGCTTTGAGGTACTCCACCTCGTGCTCCAGGGCCCCCTTGGCTTCCTTAAGTTCATGTACCTCAAGCTGCGAAGCCTCCTGACCCACCTTGAGGCTCTCCACCTCGAGCTTCAAGGCCTCCTGGCCTGCTCTGAGCCCGTTCACCTCAGCCTTCAGCCTGTCCCTTTCGCGGGCTAGCTTCTCCTTCTCTGACAACAGAACTTCAATGAAGCTCTTCTGAGCTGCAGCGTCACCTTCCAACTGATGGATCTTACACTAAGCTTCCCTCATATCAGTATGAGCTTTGCAAGATGACTCCTCAGCAGCCAAAGTCCACCTCAGATATCTGTCAGACTGAAGGGTCAACGAGTGCACGATAGTGTTCACTTGGCAAAAGGAGGTCGGTCAGTACCAAAGAGAAGAACGAAAGAATGGGAAAATGACGATTCTTAGAGAGTGAACTCACCACCATAGCGTGGGTTGCAGTGCGGGCCCCAAGCTGGCCAGGGGTGAGATCGGCCCAGTCTGTAACCTCTGCTAGGTAGATAGCCTCTTTACTTTTTTGGAGGCTACACTGGGGGATTAGGATGCTCTCCTCCTCCTGGCTCCCCGAGCTGGACACCGCCGTCTCAGCAGCATGATGAGCCGATTCTTCGGAAGCCTCAGCAGCAGCTTCGGTGGGATTAGGAGCTTCAGTAGTAGCCCCAGCTGGCTCAGCGACCGGCTTTGCCGCCACCTTAGGCTCTTGAGATGGTAAGTCCCCCTCCAAATCTATCACTGGGGGGACGCATTAGGGAGCTCGGGCTCCGAGATGGGAACCTGTGGGAGCCCGGGCCCCGAAGAAGGAACCTGTGGGAGCCCGGGCCCCGAAGAAGGAACCTGTGGGAGCCCGGGCCCCAAACAGGGAACCTGTGGGAGGTCGGGCTCAGGGGTGGGGTACTTGGGGCTCTACGCGCGCCTTCTTGGCGGCTCGCTTCTTCCTCTTCTTCATTTGGCGAAGGAGCCTCTGACCAGTAATCCTCTCCTCCTCCATGGGACCTGCAATAAAGCTCGGCGTTAGTAAGCTTGAAAACACTTAGATGATTAAGCAAGACACTAAGGTAAAAATAGACCTACCCGGGCTCAAACCGGCCTAAATGAGCTTCTCTTCGGCAATGTAATCTTTGTGATCAAACCCGACCTGAGCCCATGAGTGGAATGTTTCCCTCGTCTTCCGGTCGAGAATAATAACGGGGTCTTGAGTAGCCACCCTCCAGCTAGTAAGGAAGGGCCACCTTGTGCTGCTCCGGACTACAAAGTAGTCCCGCTTCCAGGCCGGGACCTTGCTTGGGAATTTATGTAACAATTTGAAGCCCGGGCAAGGGAACAGATAGTAGGTCCGCCTGTGCTCGGGGAGAACGCCCGAGGCGCTCTTCTTTATTGACAAAATAGAACAAAGGATATCTATATCTAAGGGAATGTTGTATTCGAAACAAAGGGAGATAGTCCCGACCACATTTCAAATAGAGTTTGGGTGGAGCTGGTCCAGCGTGACATTAAAGCGCCTCAACACCTCAGGGATAAGGGGGTGAAGAGGGAGACGAAGCCTGCCGATGAGTTGCTCTCTAAAGATCACGATCTCATCCAGACCATGCTCCCAAGGGAAGTTGCCGGTAGGAAGACTATATGAGTATTCCTGAGGTAGGTTGAAATGCTGGATGAGGTGCTGAAGTCTCTCCAGCGTCATAGTGGATGGACCAAACTAATCTGCAATCCGACCTCGGTGGGAGGTGGATGCTAGCCTACCCGAGGTCACCCGTGCCTCGTGGGAAGGCTAGGCAACAGCGGGATCACCCTGACCCGAGGTACCCACCTCAGGCTCGTCGAAGAGACTGTCCCCGCTAGACATTGAATGAAATGAACTGAAAAGGGAAAAAGGGAGGCTCGGGGACTCACTGAGGAAAAACGCAACCGAACTAGAACTGGACGAGTTAGAAGACCCGAGCTGAAGACTCCAAACGCGAGCTCAAGCTAGACGAATGATACTTAGTGGCAGAAGAAAATGACCAGGGTCCCCAACTATTTATAGCTGCTAGGCTCGGGCAACAACGGTCAAGATCGAAGTAATCTGACGGTTCTCAAGAAAACCGACTGCGAGGCTCTCGAGGTGAAATCAATTTAGCACGTTTTTTGGCGTTCGCGAAGTCCAGATCGCGTGACGTCCGCGTGTGAGTTGTACTTAGCCCGAGTTTTTTCCTTCCGAGTGAACCGAACCGGTCTAGCCAACGGGTTGCCCGACAGGGTGGCATAAGTGTCGAGCCAAATCCAACCGGCGCACCGTGAACTCCCCGCGCTGGGTCAGCACCCCCAGCATGGGGAGTGGGGGGCAATTGATGGAGGGTGATTTGGCCCGACCTCGCAGCACAGGGACACGTGTGTGTGACCTGGCTCGACGAACAGCTCAGCCTAACAGCACAACCGTGACTCGACGAGAGGGACCCGCCGAGTCCAACATTGGCCACTCGGCGGGTTAAGCGACTCGTCAGGGACTAGCGCCCGGCCAACCTTGACTCCCACCATGTGTGGGAGATCCCGAACTCCTCTCAGGACCCGAGCTCCTCCTAAGGGGCCCCGAGCTCTCCCTTCCAAAGAAGGGAGAACCCCGGTTTTTGGTTAAGTGTCCCGAGGGGGAAACACCTTGGGATAGCACCGTCAAGACTCTTGTTCGAACTTGCTTAAGGCCTACCTCCAGTGCGGGTACCTCGGCATCTCGGTGCAAGGAAAACCTGCCCCAGGTGGTTCGGTGTACAATAGCTCGGCAGGCTGCAAAGAGATCTGCCTGACATCCGTGCCTGCCTGACATCCGTACCTACCGGATCCGGTGGCAGGGCTCGGATCCCTCGCCAGGCGGCATTCTGCTTGCCAGGCAACGTTCTGCTTGATGTCTCTGAAAAGCATGGCACGCCTGTCGAGTCCGTACCCTACAACAGCAGCCTACACCTGCCACACCTGCCCTAGCAGTAACGGCTAGGGCAGTGGCGGTTATGCCAGATGTGACCGAACTCCGATATAAAAGAGCCCCAACCCTCACGAAGTGAAGGTATTGAAGCTAGCACTTTCAGCACTGTTAACTCTCTGTATCTTCTTTGAGTTTCCCCCAGAGTTCTAACTTAGCCATCGGAGTGTTCCCTCCAGGAGAGCTTCCCGGGAACCCTTCACCTTCTTCTTCCTCTCAGGTGTCGTCCATCACAGCTAGGAGCCAACTCTCAGCCAACTAGGAGTGCCCAGATTGTGCAGCATCAGATCCGATTCCAGAATGTTCGATCGGATGATGTTGAAAGATTCATTTAAACCCATAAAGAGTTGGTGGAGATTTTCTTTCTTGCAATCAGCAATGAAATGTTTCAAGGCTTCGCAGGTGCACTACGGGAGATTGGTGAGGCTTTCGAGTTCAACCCACAACCCTTTGAGTTTTGTGAAATATCTTGCTACGGTTAGGTCTCCTTTTTGTAGCATTGCCAAGTCCCATTTTAGCTAATGGAGCCGCAGGACATTGCTCTATGCAAATCTTTCTTCTAATTTTTTCCAGATCTTAGAACCTAATTCAATGAAAGCTACATTTTCGTGTTCTTTGGCCAGAGAATTGAACAACCAAGAAACCACCATTGAATTACCTTTAACCCAAGCATTCTCCTGGTGATGATCTTGGTGGTCGTGGTAAAGATCCGTCCACAAACCAGTATTTATTCTTGGCTCTCGGTGCATCCCACATGACCCGCTGCCATGTCAAATAATTGTCTACAATCAAAGGAAAAGATACAAGAATGCTCACTGGGTTATCAGATGGGTGTAGATAGTAAGGAGAAGTTGGATAAGATTCCATGGTCGTCACAGAAGGAAACAACGGCAGGTGCAACAGACCCTATTTATGGTGTTTTGTCAAATTACACATTTATCCCAATAAATTCAGTGAAAACCAGACCCTATTTATACTTTGAAAAATGGTATAGATATGGATATAGATTATTTTTTACTTACCTTTCTCGTTGACTGTATTCACTTGAATTGTAATTGAGAATTGCTGAATGAATTTGAAGTTGGGAGTTACCAAACTCAAGTTGGTGGAAACAATGCCAATGTCGCTGTTTTACTTTTGATGTTTTGCCTGATTTTCTTGAGAATGTAGTCATCTGAACTATATTCATTAATTAATTCGGTTGACTTTTTTCCATGTATACAAAGTCTTGGCCATAGAAAAAGATGGTGGAAATATAACTGAAACATTGAAAACTTTCCCACGTCCTTTCTATATACTGAAACAAATGGCGCCTGCGATTACAAGTTTGTTTCTAATATTTATTAATCTCCCCAGTCCCCACAATAATGAAATAATGAATCCTCTTTATCTTATCGTATGCCCTAAACCACTCAAGAAACTGAATTGAAATCGCCAATTTGTATATTAAACGTGGTTTGTGTGAAGTGTAAACCCCAACTAATTAAAGTGATGGCATTCGTTTGCATGCATGCTTGTAACCTCGTAAGTAAGAAAACTAATTTAACAAATTGATGAAGGTAGCTAGGGGACCTGCTAGTGCTAGTATCATTAAATGTTAAAATTCAATGAATCGGTCAAAAAACACGGGCGAGTCAAACTCACTAAATGTGTATGTAGCTGGTCATGTGGTCACCCGAATCAACTCGATCGACTCAATAGGCTTCTTCGGATTGGAGTTCCAGAGAGTACTATACATTCATTATTCAATTCAATTAAACCCCACCCTAGCTAGCCTACCATGATTCATAGACCGGCTGGCAGAGCACTGTGTTAAGTCTTCGAATACAATTTTAGAGTTGGAGCCACAAGTAGTAGTCTAGTTTCAGTACTTTTCCTCTTATTACTTATTCCTTCATTCCAAATAGTCAAACCTAGACTAAAATTTCGTGAGAAGCGACCAAAACAAAAAACCACGCCAAGTCCCATGTTATTACTTCCAATCCTATTACCATAAAAAGTATAACAGACGTTGCATATCATGTGGGACACCGGACACCGTGTTTTTAAAAGCATTACTCCCCCTCCCCCTGTTGTCTATGAAATCAGTCTCGCAGTCTCCATTAGCTCTTCAATCTTTCTGTTTCGATTATTTTTCTGGGCATCAACAATAGTTTTGGCATCTATATTTTCCAGATTATAGGTCCCCAACTCATTCATGATAGTGTCCTTGGAGATCAGATGATATATGTAACAAACATTCATCTGTCTTTCTCTCTTATTGGTACTCTATTAACAGTCTCTCAATAGAGGTTTTTGGGAATTTTCATATTTTTACATGTCTCTCTATATAACATGCCAGTTTCTTAAGAGAGACTTGGGTATGAACCCAATTCTAGCTTGGAGTTCGGTTTTGGTTTGTTAATCCTTAATCCCACCCAGATTTGACGCTGAGTCATTGGCGCCGCTCCCTACCAAGATAGAGTAAAAATGCTAAAGCCATAACAAGCAAGCAAATAGAAAAGGAACAGAAGGAACAGAAAGAGAGTGTAGGTGTGTTGGTGGCGTGACTGACCAACCAAACCAGAAGAACCAGAGTATAGAGCAAATCACGTTTCCTTCTTTGTTTTTTCCGTTTCGTTCATAAACCATAAAACAACAATAGAAAAAGGCCGCATGTTCACGAGACTCACTCGCTCTCTCTATGGCATTTTAATTCATACTTAACTCTCATCTCAGACATGAGACATGCATACCCTGTTTGATGTTTTTATTCATGTTTTCTTCTTAAACGTCTTATGGTAATCTCTCCCTCTCATTTTTTTCCTTTTTAATTCTCAGATTATATTTATCTGATCGTTTTCATTCTGGTAGCCGGAATTAATTAGGATAAATGATCGGCCGGATAAGTTTCCTGGGCTTATTAGACCGATGAGATTCTAGAGCAATAGAGTATACATATGAAAGAGATCAGATAGGAGTAGGAGGAGATCAAAGAAAGAGTATGAAAGAGAACCTGCAGAGATTGGTAAACGACTTATGGAAAGGGTCTGGACTTCAGAGACACTTTTCCGGGGAGACGACATATCGACCACAACTAGCAGAAAAGGGACATGCAAGAACCATCGTGCTCTTCTTCATCGTCGTCTTCATTGGCACCTGTGTTTCTGTTCGTTGGATTGACACTGTAAGTCTTTATCCATCCATAACACCATTTATGGAAGTGAAAGAAAAAAAAAAAGAACAGAAATGATTACTAAGTTCCTCTCTATTATTGATCTTAATTCAAGAGGTCATTAATGGCTTCAACAAGACCCTCAACCCTCACCAGGCACCAATTGGTGAACCTGAATTATGGACTAATGAGCTCCCATATATATATAGTCCATCCGAACATCCTTTTTTAGATTTTTTTTCCCTTAATGACTAGTTTTAATTAATCTGATACATCTTAATTTGTGGATTTCTATTCCTCATTTACATTCATTGAAAAAAGTTGAATTTTTTATACACTGAGGGAGCTCTCCTTCCGCAATTCTGCAGTCGATAATCTCAAGTGGTGGTGTGTCGCTGAAAGCATTACTAACCTCATCCAATTCTCCGGAAGAATCAGAAGACGAGGGATTTGTGATTCCACTCAACTGCTCCCAAGTTAATAACCTGTCACAAGTCTGCTCCACAAGCTTCCCGGCAACATTCCCAAGCGGTTCATTCCCGACTGGTGCAACAACAAAACAGTGCCCACATTATTTCCGATGGATCCACGAAGATCTGCGACCGTGGAAGGAGAGTGGGATCACGAGAGAGATGGTAGAACGAGCAAGAACGAAGTCAAATTTTAGGTTGGTGCTGGTGGACGGAAGGCTGTACTACGAAAAATACAGTAGCTCGTTTCAGACCAGGGACGTGTTTACACTGTGGGGGATTCTACAGCTTCTGAGGAGGTATCCGGGGAGGTTGCCGGACTTTGATATCATGTTCAACTGCAATGACCGTCCGGTCATCAGATCAAGAGATTATGAGGGGCCGAACGCGACAGCTCCGCCCCCTTTGTTTCATTACTGTGGCGACGACTGGACGTTGGACATCGTCTTTCCTGACTGGTCGTTCTGGGGATGGTAAATAAAGAGTAGCTCTCTCGAGTTCTCGACTATTATAAATTATCATGAGTTCTGGTAGTAGATGAGCTTTGAAAATCATAATTCATAAGCCTGGCTAGGAATCCATCAACCAGTCCACCTTATACTGATAAAATCATAAGCACAAGACTATTGGAATTTTCAATTGATTGATTGATTGAACGTTTACCGAGTGTTGTACATGCAGGCCAGAAATCAATATAAAGCCATGGATACCACTGCTGAAAGACTTGAAGGAAGGCAATCAGAGGATTAAATGGGACAAGAGAGAACCTTATGCCTACTGGAAAGGAAACCCCAAGGTGTGTAAGGCTAGGCAAGACCTCGTCAGATGTAATGTCACCGACAAACAGGATTGGAACGGACGCTTCTATGTGCAGGTTTCACCTTCATCCACACTTAATTTGTCTGATCACAGTAGCCTAAGCCCCAAGAAGAATTAGATTTGAATTCTTTTCCCCTCATTTTAATTCTACCGATCGAGACCAAATAATTAGCCATTTTTCATTGAATTCTATTATACGTGCTGAAATTTTGAGTTTTTTTTATCCCTTTTACAGTGAAACGTTTTTTCTTTTATATTTTTATTAACATCAAAACAAATTAGAAGATGTAGAAATAAAAATAAAATTTTTATCGTAAAAAGGGCAGAAATAATTAATGGCCAATGAATATTTCATTTTGAAAAGTTGTGCATTCCCACTATTAATATTAAATATTGTATATATGCAGAATTGGGTACGTGAGTCTCGGCAAGGTTTCAAGAAATCAAATTTGGCAGACCAATGCACTCACAGGTGAGAGAGAGAGAAGAGAGCATCATATACATAGAATTTCTTTTCTTTTAGACTTCTTTATTTTCGACATTTAACAATTAATTAAATTTCCATTAATTGAAGTATACAGATACAAGGTGTACATAGAAGGAGCGGCTTGGTCCGTTAGTGAGAAATACATCCTAGCTTGTGATTCACCCACTCTACTAGTAACCCCTCATTTCTATGACTTCTTCACCAGAAGCTTATTACCTGGCCACCATTACTGGCCGATTAAAGACAACGACAAGTGTCGATCAATCAAGTTCGCTGTCGACTGGGGCAACAAACACAAAAACCAGGTCTTCATTCTCATTAATTAATTAATTAATTAGCTAGCTTAATTTATATATGTATATTACTGATATATATGATATCCATCTGGATGGTTCATTCTGTTTCTTAATCTCTAGCCGTATATATAAAGTCATCAACCTCCATGAACATATGGGCTTTGCAGGCACTGGCCATCGGAAAAGCGGGAAGCAACTTCATACAAGAAGAGCTAAAGATGAATAATGTGTATGATTATATGTTTCATCTACTGAGTGAATACTCAAAGCTATTGAGATACAAACCAACTATACCTCCACAGGCTGTGGAGCTCTGTTCGGAGGTCATGGCTTGCCCTGCAGGTGGATTAAAGAAAGTGTACATGATGGAATCCATGGTGAAGGGTCCTACGTATAGAAGCCCATGCATGCTGCCACCTCCTTTTGACCCTCCAGCTCTTGAAGCTTTTCTCAAGGAAAAGGAGAATTCCAAAACACAAGTTGAGAAGATGGAGAGGCAATTTTCGGATAAGATCAAAAATTAAAGAAACTAGTCCCATGCTCCAATGTAAAGGAAATCGGTCTATAATATAATATTCATGTATGACTACTGACTAGTTTACCATGTAGAGCGAGAATAATACATAATTATGTAATTTTCCCTCCACGTCCACGTTAGAGAGGCTTAATTAATAATAATGTTTTTAAAGACGATTTCGCTTTGGACTCCGGTTTCTGGATCAGTCGTTTGATCGTTTGGTCCAAACAGATTGATCATGTGCAATTAAAAAATAAAAACAGCCAAAAAAACCATTGTTCAAATCAAACCAGCTGAGACGAGTTGCTGACCAAGTAAATGGTTTTTAGCAAAATAACAGTTTAGGGGTGAGATAGAACCAGTTGCCTGCTGGTTTCCCTCCATCTCCCCACATGCGAAAATCCCCATTTACGTTTCCGTCCCCATCCTCACTAATGGGGACAAAGTTATCCTCATACCCGTCTTCACAGGAATCCCCACTCCTTATGATTCTTTACAATGTTAATCATTATGTTTTTGTTTTTTATTTTATTTAAAAAATAAAAAATAAAATAATTAAAATTTAAAATCCTATTATAAAAGGTTCAAACTAATTCAACCATATTTTTAAAAATATTAACATATGTATGTGTACATATATACATATATAAACATATGTGCATATATACATATATATTAGTGGGGATCCCACGAGACAATGATCGAGGTCCCCGTGGGGCAAGGAGTGCTCTCCCCGTCAACGGGGGGTGAAAATTTCCCCATCTCCGCCCCACAAGGGGAAATCATCCCCATCCCCGCCCCACTTGGGGCAGCTCTCCACGGGGATCGAGAAAATTGACATCCCTAAGTTTGATAAACAACATAACCCTATCTAAAATTAATTATTGTTATTTTTATATTGTAAAATAATTATTAAAAATAGTATATAAAATATAAATGATTATTAATTATTATATAAAACAATTGTATACTATTACATGTTTCTATTATTTATCTTTAACTTAACAAATCCCGTGCATCGCACAGGTCCCCGCTAGTATCTATATAGATATATTAAAACAAGGAAGTCTAGAAATTTTCTCCTTTTTTGAATTTTTTAATTTTTTTAATCCATGCCATTTTTAAACTACCAATTAGAAACTCTACTTTCCCCAAAACAATCTTACTAAAATCTCTCTCTCTCTCTCCCCCCCCCCCATATGTTCCAATAACCTAAATAATCCAATATCCTAAAATTTATCCTAAACAACCCCCCCTATCACTAACTTTCTTCTAAGTTATCTATAATTTAGTAGAGAATATCTCCTAAATTATCACTAATAATTCTTATTTATCTTCTCCCCCACTTTTTATCTGTATCTATCTAAAGAATGTTTGAATTAAAAAATTTAAGAATTATTTAAATATTCTAACAAAATTTATAATAAGTTTAAAATATTTATTAAAAAGACAAAAAAAAAATAATGAATCGATTTAATAACATTCATATTATTAATAATTATATATTACTACAAAATTCAACACAAAATTATGTACAAACAATATAAATTAAGATTTTTTGGATTATTCAGTTATGGATACACCGCCCGGCAGCACACTGCGGCGCAGTCATAGGCAGCGGCACGCATAGCAGGCCGCATAGCAGCACACACCGCCCGACAGTACCGCACAGTAGCACGCACCGCCCGGTAGCGCGTAGCACACACCGCCTGGCAGCGCACAGCACGCACCGTCCGGCAATGCGCAGCACGCACCGCACGGCAGCAGCACGCGCCGCACGGCAGCAGCACACACCGCACGGCAGCAACACTGTGAGACGCTTGCGCCACCCGGCAGCAACAGTAGGGCGGGACCCACACGACAGCTCACCAGGGTGGGTCCGTAATTATCTTACCATATCAGCTCTGCTCGCCAACTCGCCGCCAGCTACTCCATTCCTCATCCCTTATCCTTATCTTATCTTATCTTAAGTAAGAGTTGTGCTACCATTAGGAGTAGGTAATTAGGAGTTTGAGTTAAGTTGGATTACCTAGCCTAGCCGAATCCAACAGGAGTTTCCTTCTGTAATCTCCTATTTAAGGA
This sequence comes from Nelumbo nucifera, assembly GCF_055504915.1. Classification (NCBI taxonomy): domain Eukaryota; kingdom Viridiplantae; phylum Streptophyta; class Magnoliopsida; order Proteales; family Nelumbonaceae; genus Nelumbo; species Nelumbo nucifera. The sequence continues at coordinate 186,254,352 of NC_142649.1, read as the reverse complement.
GCTACGAATTGAAGTAAAGGCATTCAGTTTTCAACCAAGAAAGGTGTTAGGAGAGTTAGGGTGATCTCTTGGACAAATCACCCACGCGATTGCCACAATAGGGCCTGTACGCAAGGGCAAGGGCAAGGGAAGACAGGAGTCTCTCCCGATGGACCAACCCGTGACGAGATCCTACGCGCGGGACCATAACATTCTGGTACCAGAGCCTATCGTCATGGGGGAACAAGAGCCACTGTCTTCCAAGGTCTACGAACTGGAACACAAACTTGCAGAGACCAGTATGGAGGTACGTGAGGTCAAGGATGATGTCCAGGAGCTTCGACCCTTGCTGGAGACATTCTTAGCCAATAGGGAAAGAAACTCAGAAGGAACCGCCACCAACAACAGTCGCAGGCCGAACTGGGCAGAAACATCTAGCGAACATCAGATGGCCACCCCGACTGCCGCTGTTATCCCCAAATACAGTCGGCTAGAATTTCCGTCCTACAACGGCACTAGAGACCCACTGGGATGGTTGCACCGCTGCAAACAGTTCTTCCGCAACCAGCGCACCGATGACAAAGACAAGGTCAGTCTGGCCGCTTTCCACCTCACAGAAGAGGCACAACTCTAGTTCTACCGTCTAGAGCAGGAGGGCTTAGTTGGGAACAATTTAAATCCTATTGCCTCCTCCGGTTTGGACCCCCGCTGACAAGTAACCCGCTAGGCGAACTGATCAACCTCAAGCAGATCGGGACTGTGGCGGATTATGAGCGCCAGTTCCAAACTCTTTTTGCCAGAGCAGCCTCGGTACGCCCAGACCAGCAAGTCGACATGTTCACAACAGGGCTAGTGGAACCCCTAAGGGTGGACGTCGAGATGTAGCACCCCCTAATCTAGTCACAGCTATGAACCTCGCACGTGCCTTCGAAAGGAAGATGCAGATCTCCCACGGGGGCTTCAGTATAGGACGGCCAACATCAACATGGATGCCTTCGAAGACAGCAGGAGTGACTCCCTCTTCGATCACCAGCAAAGAACCAAGGCTGCGCCTACGGGCAACCCCTCCAGATCAGCGTCAAGCATAGGAAGCAGCAAGTCTGCACCCCCCATTAGGCGGCTGACCCGAGCCGAGATGGCGGAACGGCGCACAAGGGGGCAGTGCTTTAACTGCGATGACCTGTACTCCGCCGTCCACAAGTGTAAGAAGTTGTTTTGTCTTATACTAGAAGAACCCGAAAAGGAAGAGGACGAACTTGCAACATCAGAACCAGAAATCTCCCTCCATGCCATTACGGGGGTCAAGACCTCCCAAACCATGCAACTGAGAGCATTGATAGCAGAGCGGCCAGTCCGTATTCTGGTAGACTCGGGTAGCACCCACAATTTCATCAGCGAACAGGCAGCCCGCAAGTTAGAACTGCCCATAGAAAGAAGACCACAATTACAGGTGGTCGTGGCAAACGGGGAAACAGTTCATAGCCCTGAAATTTGCAAAGACACCAGAATTCAGGTCGAAATAGAGTCTTTCCAAGCAGATTTATTCGTACTATCCTTGGATGAATTTGACATCGTCCTAGGGGTTAAATGGCTGATCACGCTTGGACCAATTCTATGGGACTTCGCCGCCCTAACCATGACCTTCCACTTGGATGGAAAACCAGTCACATGGCGGGGAACCAGAATAAGGACAAGGGCACAGCTACATACACTCCAAGGTGGGGACTCATGCGCAACAGATATGGAAAGGCTCCTTACGGACTTCTTTGCAGTATTCAAGGAGCCCAAGGGGCTTCCCCCTCCCAGAGCTTGCGACCACCAAATCCCTCTGATAACCGGATCAGATCCCGTTGTTGTCAGGCCCTACCGCTACCCACATCGGCAGAAAGATGAAATAGAAAGGCAGTGCGCAAACATGTTAAAGCAAGGGATCATCCGCCCTATCCGCTCCCCCTTCTCCTCCCCAATTCTCTTGGTGCCCAAGCAAGACTGGACTTGGAGATTCTGTGTGGATTACAGAGAGCTTAATAGCCGAACGGTCAAGGATAAGTTTCCCATCCCAGTCGTAGATGAGCTGTTAGACGAACTCCATGGAGCGCAGTACTTCTCCAAGCTAGACCTCCGATCAGGATACTTCCAGGTTCGAATGACCCCTAAAGATGTAGAGAAAACGGCCTTCAGAACACACCATGGCCACTTCGAGTTCCTGGTCATGCCCTTCGGTCTTAGCAACGCGCCATCCACATTCCAGGCCCTGATGAACGAGGTGTTTCACTCCCATCTTCGCAGATTTGTCTTGGTATTTTTCGATGACATCCTAATCTATAGAAAATCTTGGGTAGAGCACATGCAGCATCTGCGAATTGTTCTTGTACTCCTACAACAACATCAGCTCTTCCTCAAACGGTCAAAATGCTCCTTTGGGGAATGTAGGGTCCTTTACTTAGGACATGTGATCAGCGGTCAAGGGGTCATTGTGGATGACTCCAAGATTCAGACAATCAAAGAATGACCCAGACCGCAATCTGCCAAGGCCCTCCGTGGTTTCCTAGGGCTGACCGGCTACTACCACAAGTTCGTTCACAATTACAGACTACTGGCAGCCCCCACTAACAAGTCTGCTCCAGAAAAACGCCTTCCTCTGGGATGGTACAGCTGAAGCAGCCTTTGTAAAATTAAGAGAAGCCCTCTCCTCCACACCAGTTCTACAGTTGCCAAACTTTGATCTTGAGTTCACAGTGGAGTGTGACGCCTCCGGCACCGGCATAGGCGTGATACTACAGCAACAAGGGCACCCAATCGCCTTTTTCAGCTGCAAGCTGGCCGACCGCCACCTTAAGTTGCCTGCCTACGAACGAGAACTTATTGGCGTAGCTAAGGCAATGCAGCACTGGAGGCTGTACCTGTGGGGTAGATCTTTCATAGTCAAGACGGACCATTACAGTCTCAAGTATCTGCTAGAACAATGGCTCACCACCTCGCCACAGCAACATTGGGTTAGCAAACTCCTTGGATTCGACTTCCGGGTAGACTACAAGGCTGGGGCCTTGAACTGTGCCGCAGATGCCTTGTCCCGTCGCGAAGACGACATGCTACTCCATGCAATCTCACAGCCCTGAACCTCCCTACTGGAAGACATTCGGAATGAACTGCCACAATCACCCGAATGGAGCGATCTGCTCAAGACAATACAGGTGGGAACGACCAACTCCAATTGGAGCATACAGGACGGGTTGGTACTGTACAAGGGCCGAATTTATCTTCCAACCGACTGTCCCTTAAATCCCTCCGTTACCTCCAGCATACACAACGCCACGCATGAGGGTATCCAGAAAACATTGCACCGCATCCATGCAGATTTCCACTAGCAGGGCATGAAGGCTTCGGTATGGGACTTCATCCAGAATTGTTGAACGTGCCAACAGCAGAAGTGGAAAAACTTGCACCCAGCAGGCCTTCTCCAACCCCTCGCCCTCCCCACTTAGATCTGGGCAGATATTTCCATGGACTTCATCGAAGGCTTACCCAAGGTGGGAGGGAAATCGGTGATATTCATAGTGGTGGACCGCTTCTCAAAGTATGCCCACTTCCTTCCCTTATCTCACCCCTACAGCGCGGTCTCAGTGATCCACGCCTTCTTCGGCCACATCTTCCGATTACATGGGCTACCCGAGTCCATTGTAAGTGACAGGGGCCCGATCTTTACCAGCGCCTTTTGGAAGGAGCTCTTCCGACTGCAAGGAACAGACCTCGCCTTCTCCTCCACCTACCATCCACAGACGGACGGCCAAACAGAGGTGGTGAACCGGACAATAGAGATGTACCTCCGCTGCCTTGTGGGAGACCAGCCCAGGTGCTGGGTGGAGTGCCTTCCATGGGCCGAATACTGTTATAACACGTCCTACCACTCCTCCTTTGGCATGACTCCCTTCCGGGTGGTATATGGCCGAGACCCTCCCCATCTCCTAACGTACGAACCAGGCTCAACACGGTTGGAAGAAGTAGATCGCAGCCTCCAAGATCACGATGCCCTCCTGGCCGAAGTCTCCTTGCGCCAATAGCAGGCACAGGCGCGCATGAAGCATGCTTACGATCGACACCACCGCGAAGTCACCTTCGAGCCGGGACAGTTCGTTTGGCTGAGGCTCCAACCCAACCGGCAGCTCTCCCTTAGGTGTCGAGGACCCCCAAGCTAGCCCCAAAATTTTACGGGCCCTTCAAGGTTCTCAGGCAGATCGGGAAGGTTGCCTATCAACTCGAGCTACCAGAGCACAGCAGAATCCATGACATCTTCCATGTGTCCCTCCTGAAGCCTTTTACAGGGAATCCCCCGGACAAGTGCCTCCTCTACCACCTCTAAAGGACGGCAGACCCATCCTCCAACCTCGGGCTCTTGTACGGTCGCGCATCAATCAGGGTACCTTCGAGGTTCTAGTGGAATGGGACGGACTACCATCAGTTGAGGCCACCTGGATCCCCTGGACCGATCTTCACAGTGCCTACCCCGAACTCGAGCTTAAGGACAAGCTCGTAGTCCAGGAGGGGTGTGATGTTATGGACACACCACCCGGCAGCACACTGCAGCGCAGTCATAGGCAGCAGCATGCACAACAGGCCGCACAGCAGCACGCACCGCCCGGTAGCACGTAACACGCACCGCCCGGCAGCACGCAGCATGCACCGCACGGCAGTAGCACTCGGCAGCAGCACGCGCCGCACGACAACAGCACGCACCGCACGGCAGCAACACTGTGAGACGCTTGCGCCACCCAGCAGCAACAGTAGGGCGGGACCCACACGACAGCTCACCAGGGTGGGTCCGTAATTATCTTACCATATCAGCTCTGCTCGCCAACTCGCCGCCAGCTACACCATTCCTCATCCCTTATCCTTATCTTATCTTATCTTATCTTAAGTAAGAGTTGTGTTACCATTAGGAGTAGGTAATTAGGAGTTTGAGTTAAGTTGGATTACCTAGCCTAGCCGAATCCAACAGGAGTTTCCTTCTGTAATCTCCTATTTAAGGAGCTACGAATTGAAGTAAAGGCATTCAGTTTTCAACCAAGAAAGGTGTTAGGAGAGTTCGGGTGATCTCTTGGACAAATCACCCACGCGATTGCCACAATAGGGTTTGTACGCAAGGGCAAGGGCAAGAGCAAGGGAAGCCAGGAGTCTCTACCGATGGACCAACCCGTGATGAGATCCTACGCGTGGGCCCATAGCATATTCAATCTAAATGTTATTCAAATTATAAGAATCTAACATTAAAATGAAATATTATTTATATATTTAAATAACTAAATATCTTAAATAACAAAATACTAAAATTAATATTTTAAATCAATTAATAATATCTTTTAAATAGTTACTAAATAACTTTCAAGTATACTAAATAGATTAAGATTTTAAATATTTAGTTAAATAACTAAATATTTTAAATAATGAAATATTTAACTTAACTAGATTTTGAATAATTAAAATAAAAAAATTATGTATTAATAATACTATAATTTTATGGATTATTAAATTCAATGGGTAATTAATAATTTAAAATTTAAATAATGATATTGTTTTGATAAATAAATAATATTGTAAATAACTAATTTATTTATACCAATTAATAATTCTACAAAGTAACTTTCAAAAAATTAATGTTTATTAATAATTATTTTAATAACGTAATCTATATTTATATATACTAAAATTAATATTTATTGTGTTTTAGTAATTATTTATTGCTTTTTGTGATAAATATATTTTTAATAATTATATATAAGTCTATTTTTATTTTGTTATTTAATAAAAAATTTTCAATAATTATTGGAGCTTAAACTATTATTGTTTAGCTTTTAAATTTAATTTATTGTATATTTTTTTCTATAATTTTTAAATAATTATTGGAGATTAAACTATAGTTCACGGGTTGGTTTAGTTCAATTGTAGGTTGTTTGGCCAACCAAATTGACCTGGTTAGGTTGGGGAGTTGGTCACTCAGGTTATATCAGTTTGGGTCAAATTTCAGTTTGGTCAGTTGGTTCAAAAGATTTAAACTTAAAAAATTAAATTTAAAAATTAAGTTTAGATTTAAAAAAAAATACTATGACATTATTAAAAAAATATATTTTAGCCTAAGAAATATTTTAATTTTCCCACTTTCCCATATTAAAAAAATATATTTAAACTATAAAATATTAATATATATCTATGGTTGAGTCATTCGATTTTAGTCAATTTACACATGGCGAATGCGAAACTGATCCAACCCATTCGGGTTGGGAAATTGTTGAGCCAAAGCCAATTGGAAATATTAGAAATCGGGTTGGTCAATTTCATTAGTTTGATTAGGAATGGCAATAGGGCAGGGCGGGGACAAGGAGCCTCTCCTCGTCCCCATGCTCCTAAAAATCCCCATCCCCGTCCTTGTCCCCATCCCTACTAGCAGGGACAAAGTTATCCCCATTCCCATCTCCACAAGGACCCCCACTCCCTGTGATTTTTTATAATGTCAACCATTATATTTTTGTTTTATATTTTATTTTAAAAATAAAAATAAAATAATTAAAATTTACAATTCTATTAGAAAAGATTGAAACATCCTCAACCATATTTTTAAAAATATTAACATATAGATGTATGTGTACATATATACATATATAAACGTATGCGTATATATACACATATATTAGTGGGGATCCCATGGGCGGGGATCGGGGTCCCCGTGGGGCAGGGAGTGCTCTCTCTGTCCCGCCAATGGGGATGAAAATTTCCCATCTCCATCCCCATAGGAGAAAATCATCCCCATCCCCACCCCATTCGAGGCGGATCCCCACAGGGATCGGGGAATGGGGAAAATTGCCATTCTTAAGTTTGACAAACAACCTTATCTAAAATTAATTATTGATATTTTTGTATTGTAAAAAATTATTAAAAGTATTATATAAAATATAAATGACTATTAATTATTATATAAAACAATTTTATACTATTACATGTTTCTGTTGTTTATTTTAACTTAACAAATCCCATGCATCACACAGGTCCCCAGCCGCAAGTATATATTAATACAAGGAAGTAATATATATTTTCTCCATTTTTTGAATTTTTTTATTTTTATATTTTTTTAATTCCATGTCACTTTTTAAACAACCAATGAGATGAACTTTCCCAATAACCTAAATAATCTCTTCTCTTAAAATTTCTCCTAAATTACCTCCCCCACTATCCCCCATTTTCTCCAAAATTATCTCTAATTCCTATTTATCTTCTAAATTATCTCTAATTCCTATTTATCTCCAAAATTATCTCTAATTTAGTAGAGATTTTCTCTCCAAAATTATCTCTAATTCCTATTTATCCTCTCCCCTATTTTTATCTATATCTATCTAAAGAAAGTTTGGATTAAGAAATTTAAAAATCATTTAAATATTCTAACAAAATTATATAATAACTTTAAAATATTCATTAAAAACAAAAAATAATAATTTTATATTTTTACAAAATATATCACGAAATTATGTACTAACAATTTAAATTATGGTTTTTTAGATTATAAATTGAAATGTTTTCAAATATTTAATAAGATGTAATAGATTTAAAGATATAAAATTCAAATAACAAAAAATTTTAAAAATTTTATAGATTATTTAAATATTTAAATAAGTAAATATTTATCATAACTAGATTTTAAATAGTTAAAATAATGAAATTATGTAATAAATTTAAAAATTCAAAGTAGAAAAATAATAATAACATAATATTGAAATTAATAATAATTTAATATATTAAAAAATTAATAATGAAATTATGTAATAATAATATAAACTACGATTTTATGGATAATGAAATTAAACAAATAATTAATATTTTCAAAATTAAATATTTTACATATTATTTAACTATTTAAATAACTAAATACTTTAAATAAAAAAATATTTAACATAACTAGATTTTAAATAGTTAAAATAAAGAAATTATGTAATAAATTTAAAAAAATCTGAAAATAGAAAAATAATTATAAGATAATATTGCAATTAATAATAATTTAATATTTTTACATAATATTGTAAATAACTAATTTCACTTATATCAAGTAATAATTCGAGAAAATAACTTTCAAAAAAAATTAATATTTATTAATAATAATTTTAAACTCTTAAGATGTATTTATTATATAATTATATATACTAAAATTAATATTTATTGTATTTCAGTACTTATTTATTGTTTTTTGTAAGAAATTTATTTTCAATGATTTTGTATAAATTTATTTTATTTTGTTATTTAACAGAAAACTTTCAATAATTATTAGAGATTAGACTAATATTATTGAATTTTTAAATTTAATTTATTGTATTTTTGTTATAACTTATTGATTAATATTTATTAGAGATTAAACTATTGTTTGAGGTTATACTATTTATGGACTAAGCTAATATATTTTTAGTACTTATTGTATTTTTGTAATTATGGTAATTATTGTATTTTTTTATTATCAATATATTTTCCATAATTGTGTATTTTTGCTATAAATTTTCAATAATTATGGAGATTATACTGTTGTTATTTATCAGAGATGAAACTATTAATTTAGCTGAAATTATGAGTTTTCATGAGTTGGTTCAGCTCAGTCGTAGGCTATTTGTCCAATCAAGTTGACCTGGTCAAGTTGGGGAGTTGGTCAATTGAAACCAACGTTTTAAAAAATGACCCAGAAACGGAGCCGTTCTGGCCACCGATTTTCGAGTCGACAGTCTGATCGTCTGGTTTGAACGGATGGCCCATTCTGACAAACAAATTAAAAATTAAAAAATTAAAAATAATCAAAAAATACAAAAATGATCAAAAAGTGTTGAACGGGTCGACGGGTCAACGGTTCGACCGCATGGGTCAACGGGTTGTTGACTTTTTCAATAGTTTTTCGCCAAATACTGGGTTTGGAGTAAAACGGAACCAATTGCTTGGATGATTCCCGAGTCAAACAGTTCGACCATCCAGGTCAACGACGGTTTGAAAATCTTCACTGAAACTGACTGACCTTTTGTGAAAACTGACCCACTCAAGTTGTATCGGTTTGGGTTGATTTTTTGGTTTGGTCAGTCAATTCAAAAGATTTAAACTTAAAAATTTAATTTAATTTTAAAAATTACAGTGCAATTATTAAAAAATAAATTTAAAAATTAGATTTATGATATAAAGCATTTCAAACTATGAAATATGGGAAATTTTCCACTTTTCCATATTAAAAATTATATTTAAAATATAAAATATTAATATATATCCATGGTTAGGTCGTTTAATTTTGGTCAGTTTACAAATGGCCAAAGTGAAACTGATCCAACTTGGTCGAATTGGAAATTTTTCTAACCAAAGCCGACCTAAAATACTAGAAAACTGACCAACTCTAGTCGAGTTGATCAGATTGGTTGGTTTCATCAGTTTGATGAATAAACCGAACTGAAATTAATTATTGTTATTTTTATTATAAAAAATTATTAAAAGTAGTATATAAAATATGAATAATTATTAATTATTTTAGAAGTTGAAAATATAAAACAATTGTATACTCTTATGTGTTTCTATTAGGGTCATTTAATAGAACAGACCTTATAGCTTTACATATTTAGTTAAACCTACCTTATAGTTTTCATTTCACTAAAACATCCCATATATTTTACAACTTATTTACTTAATCAACCTTTTATTAAGGAGTGTTTGTTTTGCCATTAGGCCCGTGATTTTTATTCCAAAAATACTCTTAACACTTTTTTTATACAGAAAACAAAATTGACCAAATATAGCCAATAGAGTGGTTGCTCGTATATTATTAAGGGCAAAAATGATATTTTTTTTATTTTCTTTTGATTAAATTTATTTAAATGAACATTAAAATCAACACTGTCATTTTCCATTGTCATCTAATGAAAGATTGATTAAATCCATTACAATTTATAAATAGTGTTTTAGTAAAATATTAATTATAGTAGATTTTAATAAATCCATAAAACTATATAAGATATTTTAATAAATGACCCTTTTCTATTATTTAATAAGGATGGCTAGCTCAATATCATGTGTCGTCTGTCATCTGGTGAATACTTGGATGTTTGGCCTGGGCTTGAAAATCAAGCCTGGTTTATGTTTGGGCTACCTAGACTTAGTCTCCACCACACAGTATATTGGAGTTGGCCCAGATCCATCGTTACGTCAAAGTCTTCAGTAGGCCAAAGTAATTGTAATTCCATCAAAACCCATATCTTTCTCGTGGTGGACCCTTGAAAGGTGGCTCACACAAATTTTCTTCTTTACTATTTTTGTTTTACTTGCAGGACCTTTTATTATTATTGTTATCCCCTTTTTCATTGGATTTGGATGCCAGTTTAATAAACCATCTAAATCAATGCTTGCTCAACAAAGGAGTCGGTGGTCAAGCTAGCTTCTTAATATACATACCTACCTCTAACTTTACTTAAATGTTTTATCTTTAACCAATTTTATATTCCTCTTGCTTTAACGGTAAAAATGTTATTAACTTTTCTCCCACTATGGATTTTTCACGAACACAAATTGTGTAATATTAGTATTTGCATCCCTTCTTTTTTCCATTATAGGCTTAATTATCAGTCAAACTGTTAAACCGAGCACCATTCATGAGTGATGAGGCAAATTCTGGTGTGAGTTGAAAACGGCAAAGTAAACCTTCAACTCAAGACTTAAGATCGACTACTTTTAATTTGCAGAGAACCAACATAAATGGCTTCCCATTCAACCGTAAATTAAACCGAAACTAGGGCTCTGACATAGATGATGATATGATCCACTGGTCATGAACTTGAAAATTTTTTATCCTCCTGGATTGGAGTTTAACACGGTACTAATCTTTGATTTGAACGCCAACTACCTTTCACAGATGGGGTATCCCATCTTAATCACAGACTGGATCTAGTAGGCACAATATAGGAAGTATATTCAGTGAGCACTTATAAATATTTTGACATCTGTTAAAAGTTGTCTTTAATCTTTTTCAAGAGTAAGTTGAAGGTATTTTAAAGAACAGGTGTCAAAAAAAATTTGAAAATGCTCATTTAACGTGCTTAAAATGTAGTGTCTACCTGATCCGGACTCTCTTAATCAAAGCAACTACAATAATGGACTGAATGACTATATAACAATGTTTTAAAATTCCATTCGGGACTGAAATCGCTTTGGCCATTGATTTCTGAGCCAGTGGTTCAACCATCTGATCTGAACTAATAGTCCATTGCAAGTTTTAAAAAATAACTAATTAGAATAATTAAAATAAAAATGGTCAAAACTGTTTTCTTGATTGAACTGATCAACAATTTAATCATCTAGGTCAATAGGTCATTGACCAAGTCAATAGTTTTAAGCAAAACAACAATTTGGGGGTAAAAATGAAACCAGTTATTTGAATGATTTATTCAGCCCCTCCGTCCAATTAAGTCAATGACAATTTGAAAACCATGTCATATAGTATATACTCCCAAGGATATTAATGGCTGATTTCAGACAAGCATCAAATTAAGGAGACCCTCAAATCAAATACAAATTTATTATTATTATATATTTTTTTTAATTTTAACTTTTAAGGCACCTAAATCATAAGAGTGTTGGGTCTTATTAAGGTGGCGTTTGATAACACTTTTTAGACGTCTGAGGTCTGAAATTGCCACTTTTCAGACCTCAGACTCGTTTGGTGTCTCCTCTTGAGATCTGAAAATGATAGCGTGCAGGCCAGTTCTTAACGCACTTAGACGCATTTCAAAGTCGATGCATTGTCTAAATTACCCTTCAACTCTTTTCAAAATGACATGCCTTACCCCTATTTAACCCCAACCCAAAAAATCTAGGTCATTCCTATTTTTGCTCTCAGGGATGGTAAGGAAGAATGCCACTTGTGAATCCAAACTCCAAGTAGGTTTTCATTGTCACAATTTATCACCTTTTTCTTTTTCTTTTTCTTTTTCTTTTTCTTTCCAACCTCTCTCTCTCTCTCTCTCTCTCTCTTCTTGTCTTCATACAACCGCCGCTGCAACTCTCAGTAGTGGCAGTTCTCTCTCTCTCTCTCTCGTCTTCCTACCACCGCCGCTGCAACTTCCAACGTCAGCGGTTGAGTAATAATAATAATAATAATAAATTATAATTTATTTTTACCAATTATTAATTATTAATTATCTTTATATTTTTATTAAATAATTATTATTTTTTGTTAATTTTACTTGTGTTATTTATTAATAATATTTTTATTAACTAGTAATTTTTAATTATTTCATTAATTTTTAAATATTATTTTAATTTTTATTGGTGTAAATTATTATTTATACAAGATTTGTAAAAGTTTCCCTTCATTTCCTTTCCTTTCCCTACATTTTCCTTCAAACCAAACATAGCCTTAGTGTCTCCTAACTACTAGCAGATCCGATTCCTAAAAAAGATTATTCTTCCTATCCTACAATGATGCAACAGGCCAGTCCCCCTCTTGACCTAGAGATGTAACGGGCGGCACGAACTTCGACTAGCCCGGCACGACGGTCTGCGGGTCGTGCCAAGCCCAACACCATCATGCGGGCCATGTTGGGCCTGGGGTTTTAGGTCCACGGGATGGCATGGCATGACACGACCGAGCAGACCAGCACGGCCCAGCCCGTAGCCCAGCCCTCGACACGGCCCATATATATATTTTATACATATTTTATATATATTTATGTATATTATACATATTTTTATATAATTTTATATATTTATATAATATTATATAAATTATAATTATATAATAATATATAGTATATAATATATTAATAAAATAAATAATTTTTTAATTTTATTATACCAATTTATTTAATTATTGTATATATAAGCAATTGTATACACAAAACTCATATAAAATTAAAATTTTAAGTTTTTTTATCAATTTTTTAAATAAATAGCTTTGGCTCGATGCATGACCCGACTTAGCCCAAGGCTCAGCCCACAGGCCAACCCGGTCCATGGCACGACATGGGCCCGCACAGGCCTGGGCGATGGGACATGCCAGGCTGACCCCCAAATTTTTCACCGAAGAGGGTGGCACGGCCCGTAACGACCCACGAGCCATACTGTGCCAGCCCAACACTGCCCACTTTACACCTCTATCTTTGCCTGCACCCGCATTACACGAAGAATACTAACAAAAAATCTGCATGATTTACGTTATTATTTAATAATGATCTTTATCATTATGATTGTTGTTGTTTCTCCTCTATATCCCTGTTATATCGAGAATAAAAAGGAGGCCAAGAGTTCAGACTGTGTTTGATTTTAAAGAAAAGGTAGAGAGAGTAAGGAAAAGCTATACAAGGTACTTTACCTACCTTTTCTTTCAAACCAAACACACCTTGATGTTCACATCGTCTTCCCTCTTCTCTCATTTCTCATCCATGTGGTTAATTTTTTTAACATTTTGACTATGATGCCAAAAAAACATGATACTAGAAAGACTTACAATCAATCAACTACCACCATAAAACCTAGAATCAATCATGGTGTTAGACAATGGGGGTAGTGTTCGGGTTGTGTTTGAACTAGCTGATGTCATCACGTGTCAGTCTTTGTGGCCAACCTCCTCAGACCACGACAGTACCGCTCAATGCAGCTACACCAGGAGAAGGCACACTAAGTAGATAGAATCCTATACGGACAAGGAAACAAACCTCACCGAGGAAAGGGAACCTCCTGAGAACCTCAGTGGGAGATCTCATCCCAGCAACCCCATGAACCTTATCCGACTATAACATGGATGTTCATCTACATAAAAGCATCTCCCCTCAACCTACTTCAGCACCGTTTGCATTCACCCCGGTCTGAACTAGCCTATTCTCCTCACCTCATCTAATTGGCAGAACTATCTGACTATATCCAAAATATCTCGAATCAGAAAACATCAGGTAACCCATCTTGGAAACCCATAACCCCCAAACCTAGTATAGGCAAAATTGATCACCATCACCACCTATCTCTCTTTCTCTCATTAAATCATTCCCTTCCGCTTAAATCTCTTTCAACCCTTGGCTTCTCGTCAAGGGCCAACCAGACCTGAACATGGACCATAGTCCAAATCCAAAGGTGTGTCGAAACCTAAAATTGCCAACCCATGCCTAACCAAATTTTCATTCAACCCCCGGATTTACTTGTTTGCTAATAATCTTCTCGAAACTCAAAATGGTATAAAGTAATTAACGAAGTCAAATCTTCAAGTTCCCGGTAGGGACCTGAATCCCGAATGCCAAAATAAATCAAAATGAAATCTGACTCCGGGTCAAACAATCCAACTCAAATTAAGAAAATCAGACTCTGGATGTATTTAAATTGTAAATTACAGAAATCTTAATGGTCAACTAGTTCAAAATTGCCCAACCAGCTTGACTTCATTAGCGAGCATGCTAGTTCTTAATATGTAAGCTTCCATAGTTGAATTTCACGACTTTTTTTATTCTAAAATAATTCAGTTGAATGTTCTTTGCAGCATGAAGTTACCTGACCAAGCAACAAACGTGGACAGATTTACTACTCACTTTCTCTACCCGCACCATACCCATAGTACATTGCAGCCGCACATCTATGGCGATGTGTGGCTGCAATTCAAGGCGGGTAGAGTGTGGGTCGAGAGATCACCTGAACCTTGCAGACCATGATTTGCAGCTGAGAGACTAAAAGAGTAAACCATGATTAATTAATTCAAGGCGGGTAGAGTGTGGGTCGAGAGATCACCCGAACCTTGCAGGCCATGACTTACAGCTGAGAGACTAAACGAGTAAACCATGATTAATTATTAGCTAATCTTAAACTAAGAATCTTAGACGTTATCTTCGCACTAGCTTAAAATTTTAAATAATTACGACTCAGACAATGTGCTAACTTCACTAACACTTCTCCTCATTTTTCGTTGCTCCTACCAGTATTTTTTGGCTTATAATTCGCAGATTTGCAGTAACCTTTATGTTGTAAATCTTACGATAAACGTTTTCATCATATCCGAGAAACCCATATTTCCAGATATCACAATTTTTCATTGTAAAGTAAATGACCGTCATCTTCTCAAATCTTATTTTCTTTCGGGTTAATTTTCCTATTGTTGATCTTCATTCTTCGCATTAGTTTGTCATCCTGGAGCTCAAATCCACCGATGCTTCGCTAGCTAGGCCGGCCTGGAAACAATTCTGGAAGTTTCTCTTTTTTATTTTACATGCTTGCAAAACCCGAATCAAGGTAAGAGATCTCCAGGTCTTAATTCTTAATTTTCGTTTTCCTTTTTCTGGTTAAGAAGAAAATGAAGATTGAGTTTCAGGTAATGATGGAGACTTGGATCAGTTTGGTGGTGAACTGCTAATGAAATTCGAGCCTGAACTAAACAAAGTTCACTAACAAGTAAATATACATCCCACATTAAGGACGAAAACCAGAGCATAAGAGAGAGAGAGAGAATATGCAGAGGTTACTCAGAACATTCCGGAAAATAAGTGGGGTCTTCCACCAGCAATATTCAAGCACAGTATACCGGCCATTGAAGAAGGGGCCTTCGACAACCACTTTAATCTTCCTCTTCTTCGTTCTCTTCATCGGCGCCTTTATTTCTGCCCGCTGGATCGACGCTGTAAGTCTCCTTTAATCCATTAATGGCTTTTCAGATATTTTTTTCCTATCTTTTCATTCGATTAAGTCCAAAACAAGGGTGGTCATGACTCAGTTTGGAAGGAGTACAAATATAAATCTGTACACTATAAAAATAATATAAAATACAAAGTTTTACTTTTACACTCCACATATTTGTATTTATAATTTTGTACTCCTTCCAAAACTGTTCGATCAATCGTGAAAAGAGCAGTATTGCAACGAAGATGCCCCCTCGTCATAAGACAAGCACTCTTCTCTCTAGTCTCTAGTAGTCATGTATTTAGGTAATTAGAAGAATATGGGATGAACTATCGATGAATGGCACCGACCTATGCAAAGGGTGTCCATGCAAGAATTCAACAGTGACATAATATGATTTGGAGACCATGGTTTTGTATCAGTACAAATTTATTTGCATTGCAACCAAACACAAACTTTAAGAAGGGTCGAGGAAGGTTAAAAGCCTAAAACCTCGTGGTAGCAAAAGCGAACACGCCTTTGTTAATTTGTAACTCATCGGCTCATCCCGTTCAGAAAATCAGAGAAGGATCATTCCCTCCTTTTCAGAAGGAAGCGGAAGTGAAATAGCCAAATAGGGGTTGATCTGACTTTACATGTATTCATTTTCATCGTCCATGTCAGCCCCATTATACGCTCTGATTCATAAGGGTACTGACTTTAACAATTGAATCTTTTATTTTAGTTCAGAAATATTTCAAAAGAAGAGTTTAATTGGATACGTGAGGCAGTGGCTTACTCATTCAAGCTTATCCGATAAACCACTTTGACTAGGCTACGTACCCATGCCTACATTCCTTTTTGTCTTCTTTTCAAGAAAAACAAAAAAGAATAAAATGGAAAATGGTTTTAATACGGGTCTTGGTCTTCTTGGAGGTGCTGGCAATGTGTTGTTTCAGTTAGGAAATTTTGGTTTTGAAAACTACACAACCCTAACTAAATCCATCAAACTACTCAATCTGTTGTCCATGAGTTTTTTAATTATTATAAATGTATTGGGATTCGGGTTCTATGGGTGGATCCAACTTCCAACTTGTTATTGAACCAAGGTAAACCCTTACTTCATTGTTTCTGAAATGCATTGTTCAATTTGGTTCTAAAACACAAAATATTGTATATTTTGTAACACATCAAAATCTTGTATTTTACAACATGTGTTCAAAAAATATTGGTTTTTAATATTATTTTGATAAAAAAAAAACATTTATATTTCAGATCCCAGTGCTTTAAAACACACCACACCATCATATTAGTGGTGATCATTTTCGGCCTAATCTGGCCCAGCCTAAAAATTCAATGGTAAAATACAAAAATCTTTTCTGAAGTTTTTGGCAATCATAAAAATCTCCCCTCTATTTTTGAAAAATTGCACTGATTATGATCAAGACGGAAAAAGTTAAACGGATGATCAATATTTTCAAATGCCTATTTTACCTTTTGCAAATTAGTTTACATCTCTTGATTCACTTATGCTTAAAAAATCAGTACCTTCATAATTTAATCCTTGAAAGGACTAACTTAATCCATGCAATTTATGTTCCAAAGAGCTCATTAAATATAGTCTTCAGCTTGACAGCTTGAGTCTCCCCCCGCCACCCCCAATCCAGCCAGAAATTTTTCAGCTCCAACCAGCTTCCATGGCTTCATCCCGTCTCAAAACATTTC
The DNA here is from genome assembly GCF_055504915.1 of Nelumbo nucifera. Classification (NCBI taxonomy): domain Eukaryota; kingdom Viridiplantae; phylum Streptophyta; class Magnoliopsida; order Proteales; family Nelumbonaceae; genus Nelumbo; species Nelumbo nucifera. The sequence goes on along the minus strand of NC_142649.1, from coordinate 186,237,024 downwards.
TACTCATGGGCTGTCAGCTCCTCATCTTCTTCTTCTACTGCTCCTTTAGATACCCATTTGGTTTCTATAAAATCTGTCTGCAAATCCACACTATACCCAGATGACTGCTTCGACTCGTTGAAGCTCCCCATTTCATTCGATATCAATATCATTCCAAACATCCTTAACTACCTTCTTCAGACGCTACAGATTGCAATGTCAGAAGTCGGCAAGGTCTTGGATCTCTTCTCCACCATTGGAGACTCGGGCGTTGTTGAAAAGCAACGGAGGATCCATCAGAGACTGCTAGGAGCTCCACCAAATTACAATCACTTCTCTGCAGAGATCCATGTTCTGGATCCAGTCAGACGATGACCATAAGCTATCCGATGCTAGAGCCTTCCTAAGTGCAGCTCTCACCAACAAGAACACCTGCTTGGAGGGCCTTGATTCTACAACAGGTCCTCTGAAACCAGTCTTAGTCCAGTCTGTCATCAGATCTTACAAACATATTAGTAATTCACTCTTCACTTTTGCCTAAGCCAGTCCCACAGAAAATGGAAGGTGGGTCGAACAGGTGCCTCATGGGCTTCCCCCGTCTTGGTTGTCCCCGAGAATCGCCGGATATTGCAGAGCTCCAGCGGAGATTACAATCCAAGCAACAAAACTACAGTGGCTAAAGACGGTACCAGAAACTTCACCACCATTATTGTTGCCATTAATTTTTCAAAAATAAAGGAGAGGTGTTTTGTATTTTACCCAAAATTCAAACTTAAGCATAGGTTTTATTATGTTCAGCTTAGGCCTAACTTTTGGGCTGCATCAATTTCAGGGCCAGGCTTGGGCCTTGGTTTTGTAGAGCATTAATTCGAAGAACATTAAGTTTAATTGAATGCTAATTAATTAACCCTTTCCTTCTTGTTTGTCCACTAATTTACCTCCCAGTGCTAATGGCATTCACAAAGAAGAGCTTAATTATGTACAGTACATTGGCAGTTGTGTGTTAATTATGATCAATTGTTTTTGCAGTCATCCGGCGCAGGCGGTTCAACGCTGAAGGCCCTAGTAGCATTCACACCCTCCAGAAATAGACTTGATGAAATCCCACTCAACTGCTCAGCTGCAAATATAACACAAACTTGCTCCGTAGGTTATGGGGAAAAATTTGAGCAATCATCATCAACTGAGGTATGCCCAGAATATTTCCGTTGGATCCACGAAGATCTACGGGTATGGAAGGAAACTGGAATCTCAAAGGAGATGGTGGAGGGAGCAAAAAGGTCTGCGTTCTTTAGGCTAACGATTGTGAATGGGACAGCTTACACGGAGAAATATAGAAATATAGTAGAAGGAAGAGATGTTTTTACATTGTGGGGGATCCTACAACTTATGAGGAGGTACCCGGGAAGGCTGCCAGACTTGGATCTGATGTTCAACGTCGGTGACAAACCAGTTATCAGGTCACGACCCAAGGACGGAGCTCCACCACCTTTATTTCATTATTGCGGAGATAACTGGTCATTCGATATCGTCTTCCCTGATTGGTCCTTCTGGGGTTGGTAAAACAACATCTTCCTACTTCCTAACTATTTCCATTTTCCTTTTGTTCCAACTTCCAAGCCCATATAGGGTCCATTTATCGTAGCTGTGGGCCATGGGCCAGGCGACCATGAGTTTTTTACTTATAAGCCCATCACCGATCACCGTTACGTTAAGGTTGGATACTTGTGCAGGCCAGAGATCAATATAAAGCCATGGGAACCCTTGTTGAAAGACTTGAAAGAAGGCAACGAAAGGACCAAATGGGTTGAGAGGGAACCTTATGCTTACTGGAAAGGGAACCCGGCCATGTCCAAAGGCAGAAGAGAACTCGTGAACTGCAATGTATCAGACAAACAGGATTGGAACGGCCGAATTTATAAGCAGGTACCCATGACTAACTATGAATGGAATTTATAGTTCTGATATAAAATTGCTTGCACTCTATAATTAAACATATTTGCAGGATTGGATCCGTGAATCTCAACAAGGTTACAAACAGTCAAATTTAGCAAACCAATGCACTCACAGGTTAGAGAAAGATGTACAAATTTGTTTCGACTTGTAATTTAATCCCTACAACTTTTTCTTTTTTTTTTTTTTTTAGTTGACGATCTTAATTCTGTCAATGCATAGATACAAGATTTATATTGAAGGGATCGCTTGGTCAGTCAGCCAGAAATACATTCTGGCCTGCGATTCTGTCACATTGATAATCAAGCCTCAATACTATGACTTCTTCACAAGAAATCTGGTACCCCTGCATCACTATTGGCCAATGAGAGACGAGGACAAGTGCAGATCTATGAAGTTCGCCGTGGACTGGGGCAATAATCACACACAAGAGGTGTCATCAACTGGGCTATTACTCTAATTAATTAATTAACTATATGAATCATCACTCAATTCAATGGCTAATATTATTCTTATTTTTGCCTTAAAATTAATACCTGCAGGCACAGGCCATTGGTAAGGCAGCGAGTGACTTCATTCAAGAAGAGCTAAAGATGGATTATGTGTATGATTACGTGTTTCATCTGTTGAATGAATATGCCAAGCTCTTGACCTATAAACCCGTTGTTCCTCCAAACGCCGTAGAGCTATGTCCAGAGATAATGGCCTGCTCTGCAGATGGATTAAAGAAGAAATTCATGATGGAATCCATGGTGAAGTCTCCTGCCGTTAGAGGCCCTTGCACCCTGACACCTTCTGACCCTGCACATCTTCAAGCTTTCGTTAAGGAGAAGGAAGATACAATTAAGCAAGTGGAGACGTGGGAGAATAAATTTTGGGACAATCAAACACAATAAGCTCTACAGCTTCTCTTTTTTCATGCTTTACTTTTTAATTAATTCATAAACTGCATGTATGGTTTTTAAGTTGAGATTCCTATTCCTATATAGCTCAACTCAATTACTGCCTTGTATTGTAGACAACATATCCCGATATCCATGACAAATAAAGAGCTTCTTTCGTGTCTTTTCGCGTTTGGTCCTTCACTAAACTTTTATTCGTTTTTTTCTCTTCTAAATCTGTAAAGCTGTATATGCCAACTAGTGGGGCTTTGTTAAAAATTTTGAGGCAAAAAGATTTAGGGGTGCAGTTTGGATAGGCCCAACCTGAACCTGATCCAGTTCAACTCGAGTTTAATTCAACATCTTGGGTTGGGCATATTGAGTTTTGTAGTCCAATTTTTGGTTAGAATATATTGATAATATACAGATATGTATATCATAAAACGTCAGAGGTGGGCTGAAATTGGGTCAGATTGGTCTCGGGCTATCCGGGGCTTTATCCCAAGCCAAACATGAGTTTAGATTACGCTTAATTTTTTTTTGCCTAAACCAGCTTGAAGTTCGAAAACTCAAGCCCAACTTGTGCAAAGCTTTGGTTGAGCAGGCTCAGGTTGGACCTAGCCAAGTTGCACCCCTAGCTCCTCTTGCCTCAAATTCTTTTAACAAAACCCATGCATCATTCAGTTCCCCGTTAGTTTTTCATAAATTTACTCTAACTTTTGATAATTTTCAATAAATAAAGATTAAAAGTAAGAAAATAACAGTAAATTACAATAAAAATTAAGTATTAAAACAACAATATATTATACTAGTTTTTTATTATTTTCAATCATTAAAACTCAAAAAATAACAGTAAATTACAATAAAAAATTAGATATTAAATAGCAATAAAGTATACCAATTTTTGATAATTTTCAAAAATTATCAAAATCGAGCTTTCCTAACAAAACACACTCCTTCTATCTTCATCAACAATGTGACGTGGAATAGACTGCTGCTGAGTGGCAGTTTGAGATTGGTGGGAAGGGGGGAGAGAGATAATTAAGGAAATGTCAGTATGAGGAGTTTGGAGTAAGGATTAAGGAGAAGCATGGTGACATGGACTGTTTCACTATATATATAGATAGATTTTTGGTCCTTGGCTAAAAACCGATCTAAAACCAGAACTGCTTTGGCCCTAATTTCTGGATTAGCAGTTTAACTGTTCTGTGAGGTCGAAACAGAACCATAATCAGTTCCTAAGCCAAACGTTCCAACCGTCTTGAATATTCAGCAACAGTTCAAAAACCATGAATCCAAGATGAAAGGATGACATGGACTAGGCTTAAAAATTTTCGTTTCCAGTTAGGCCCAGCCCAGCTCAATGATCATGTTATTATGTAAAAGATAGAAATAGAATAATCTGCTTGCAAATTAGTGTTTTGTTTTCTTTTTATAAATCTCAATAGCTTTGTGGTGACAAAAAAAAGTATTTGATTTACAACTTATTTCTTTTCGTTTGATATTTTTTTGTCTAATTATTTTATTTATATTAATTTTTAAATAGCTAACAATAGCACTCCATACTCATATATAGAAATAGCAATTTTCACCCTACCCGATAGATATACCTGCTGTCCTCTTGAGGCGAGATTTTTTCTTCTCATATGAAAAACAAATTTCAAGGTGGAGACAGATTTAAGGATTTTATAATCCATACAAATATAGTATTAAGCTAAACCTGACCCTCCCCATTTTTATTGATTTGTGTCTGAAAATTTGTATATTATGAATTTAAGCATTACATATTGGACATTGATATTTTTATTCAAAGCTTATGAATGTACTTATTATGTGTTGGACTTAATAATGTGTTGAATCTTATGCGAAGATTAATTGATAATTTAGTATTTTTTTATATATTTCAATTAAATAATTGAAATTTTGGATAATTTTTTTATGTTATTTTACATATTTGTTATTTTATATTCATCGTGCCCCATCCTCAAATACAAAAAGGATAAGGTTAGGAAGGATTTTGTATTTTTTATATTTTAGATTCTGAAAATTCAAATGGTATTGGTGACAGTACGGGTTGAAAAGTTTTGAAAGACAGCTGGTCTAAAAGGCTTAACAACACAGAGGCAGTTACAGCCAATCAATCATGCCGACACATGGTTTGGGCTTTGGGACAATCTCTTAGCTTTAATGCATTCAATGATCGAAGCTATCTGACCTTTGGGGCAATCTCGTAGTTCAATGCATTCAATGATCGAAGCTATCTGACCCAGTCGTCTCTACTATTTTTTGTACCCTAATATTAATAAAAGTAATATTTTTAATAAAAGCTATCCCGTCGTCTCTACTATTTTGTGTATATTAATATTAATAAAAATAATATTTTTAATAAAATTTTAAAAATAGGTTAATATTTTAAAAATAATATCAAATATGAGTAAAAACATTGTTCTTTTTCTTCTTCTTGCAATTATTCATTAGTATCGTCGCCCGCCATCATTTCCGACAATACCTTCACCTATTTCCACCGCCTCCGCCCACCTACACCTCCGCCTCTAACCAATGCTGCCACTTCTGCCTCTACCTCCGGAGGTTCTTAGAGTGACGCTACAAAAGCCCCCGGTCAATAATAAGGTCCCAGTATGTGCTTCCTGCTACTGAAATGGCTAAAGTCGTCACCGTCAGGATTTTCCAAATCTCTACCTCTTGCAAGCTGTAAGCCGTTCTCATGACGATGACCACAATCGTCGATAGGTACTTGAGCGCATTGTATGCTTGCATTCAGTCTTTTTCTTCGTAAAAGCATCGAGCACACTAATTAAATTTAAATATATAGCTTCAAAATGTCAAGTGTCGCCGCCCGCTGGCATTATATTGTGATCGGAAAATATAAAGAAACTACTAATGATGATTCTACAAGTTCAACTAAAATATATTGGGACAACAATAACCTACCTGAAAGAAGCGGCACCAGTATGGAATTACAGCCACAATGAAATAGAAAGTGTTGTACACGTTGCTGACGTTGCATTTGTGTTCTCTCTTTTTGTAGTTTCCCCAGCCATGGAAGTAGATGTACAGCTCCAGACTTCTGATTGCTTGGACCTGTCAAAACAAGCATAACAATGTACGCACCACTCGTTAATTAACCAATCGATCGAAAGATGTTATACTACTATTGTTTCAGATATCAAACTTGGCTGGTTAGCTGGTCGACCAAGAAAAAATCTGGGAGGGTAACTTGTAAGAGAAAAGAAAATTATCAAACACATTAACCTGTAAGAGAAAAGAAAATTATCAAACACATTCATGAATCATGATCATGAACCAAGCAATTCTTTGGTGTATACAAGTTTTCTTATTGGGTATATACCTTGTAGAGGGGAGCATAGAAGCAATGGAATGCACATTGGAGTAGGAAGAACATGGGCGGAGGCATTGCCGGAGGTGGACGAAGGCGGCGGAGGCGTTGTCAAAGGTTGCCGGAGGGGGCGGTTGGCGGCGGTGCTGATGAATGATTTGCAAGAGAAAGAAGAAGAATAGTGTTTTTGCCATTATTTGATATTATTTTTAAAAAATTAACCTAATTTTGAAATTTTATTAAAAGTATTACTTTTATTGATATTAGGGCCCAAAATTTGCCCTTATCAATATTACGAGATTCATAAAGCGACAACTAAACAATAGAAACACATAAGAGTATACAATTATTTTATATTTTTTATTTTTTAAATAATTAATAACTATTTATATTTTATATATTACTTTTAATAATTTTTTACAATAACTAACAGACCAACCCAACTAACTCGACTCAAGTTGGTTAGTTTTCTAATATTTCCAATCGGATTTGGTTCAACAATTTTCCAACCTGACTAGGTTGGATCAATTTCGCTTTACCTATTTCTAAATCGACCAAAATCGAATGACCTAACCATAGGTATATTAATATTTTATATTTTTAATACGGAAAAGTGGAAAATTTCCCATATTTCTTAGTCTAAAATATTTTAATCATAAACTTAATTTTTAAATTTATTTTTTAATTATTCCATTATAATTATTTAAAATTTAAATTTAATTTTTTTTAAGTTTAAATCTTTTGAACCAATTGACCAAAGCGAAAATTGACCCAAACCGATACAATTCGAATTGGTTGGTTTTCACTAATGGTCACTCGGTTTCAAGTGACCAACTCCCCAACTTGACCAAGTTGATTTGGTTGGCCAAACATCCTACAACCAAGCTGAACTAACCCATGAACACTCCTAATTTCAGCTAAATTAATAGTCTAATCTCTAATAAATAACAATAGTTTAATATATAATAATTATTGAAAATTTATAGCAAAAAATACACAATTATTGAAAATATATTGATAATGAAAATACAATAAATAATAAAAAATATGTTAAATTAGTCAATAAATAGTTTAGTCTCAAATAATAGTTTAATCTCAAATAAATATTAATCAATAAATTATAACAAAGATACAATAAATTAAATTTAAAAACTTAAATTACAGTAGTTTAATCTGTAATAATTATTGAAAATATTCTATTAAATAACAAAACAAAAATAAATTTGTACATAATTATTGAAAATATATTTATCATAAAAAACAATAAATAATTACTAAAAATACAAAAAATATTAATTTTAATATAAATAAATACATCCTGACCTTGTATTGAGAACATCTTCGGATAATGTCTTATCATCTTCTATACTTATCATAAGAAGATATTCCCAATACGAGGGCAGGATGTGCTGTGAGACATTATGGGGCGCAGATGTAAAATCATATATATGTTTTGTTAATGTGTAGCTGTAGTGATGTGTGGAGTAAGAGTGGGGAGGAGATCCCAACATCCATCAACATCGATCCTCTTTCTGAGTTTTGTAAGTTTAACTGACTTTATTTAATATTAATAGTTAATGCAGTAATACAAATTTTATATGTACGCCAAACAAGCTGCAACTAGAACTGTGAGAGCATGTGTATTTATTCCAATAATGAACGAGCCACTGGCTAGCCCAATGCAAACAAGAAACCAGCGAACACAGTTCAAATAAAGGGGCAACCAATTCAGCAGAAAAGCAACTGCTGTGGATAGCCGTTTATTATTATGTACTTTATATTTATGTTTAATATCAAGTTCATCTAAGTTGGAAAATATGTGACGATCATTTGTGGCCATGCATCCTGTTTGAGTCTGTCCCGGAATCCTGTTCACATAGCTCTTCTTCTGTGGATTACCAAGTTGTTAGCCGTTAGCCCCATTGTTAATTTAACCCTAATCCTGACCCAATTTGATCTTTTTGTTAAACGATCCGGCCCAATAAAATATGAGTCCGGATTAAGTAGTACATTTAGTGAGTACACTCAATAAGCATTAATTCAGTGAATTTTTTGACACCCGTCGCATGGACACCCTTAATCTACTTTTGAAAATAATGTTTTAAAAACTGATTTAAGAATTAGAATCTTTTTCGTTTTTGGGTCGATAGTTTGATCATCCAATTTAAATTAACGCCCCGTTTTGACAAAAAATATATATAAAAAATGGTGAAAAACAGGTCAACAAATTGACAATTCAACTACCTGAGTTATTGAATTGTTAACCAATTCAACAGTTTTTGGTTAGAGACTGGATTTGAGATAAAATGGAACCAATTGACTGAATGATTTCCAGGCCAAACAGTCCGGCATCTAAGGCAACAGCAATTCGAAAACATTGCTTGAAAATATTTAAAACAAATTTTTAAGACAATTATTAAAATATTTATTGAGTTCTTATCGAGTGTGCTCATAAAGTTGTGCCTACTGTATCCGATATCATAAAATATATTATATAATATATCATTTAGGATGTGAATTGGATTGGGTTGCCTGCGGCCTTTAGTCTAAACCAACCTGAATTTTTTTTTCTGTTTTTTTAAAGGTGGATGATAAAGTGATGTTCCCGATTTTGAGACAATATTAAAACTCACATTAAAGCAATGTTCTAAAATACAATTCTGGCCATCAGTTTTTGGGTTGACAGTTCAATTGTTCGGTTCGAATGAATGGCCTATTCTAATAATGAAATAAAAAATAAAAAATTAATTAAAATAAAAAAGGTTAAGAAACATTGAATGAGTTGAATGGACCAACAGTTCGATCACCTGGATCAACAAGTCATTGACCAAGTTTTTTTATCAAAAACCAAGTTTAGGGTAAAACAGTACTGATTGTCTGAATGGTTTTAAGGCCAAATGATCCAACCGTCCGAATCAACAGTGGTTAAAAAACATTACATGAGAGTACATGAGTTATTGCGAGTGTGTTTTGGACGAGCTGATGGTCCTCCACCTCCAGTACTCCTTTCATAAAGGGGACAAAACAAAAGTGAATTCAACCTGATTATCATTAACATTACCTTCCAAACTAACCAACCCTAGCTAAGTTGGCCCAACCTAAAATGCATCGTTATTGACCCCTTACTAAGAAGACAAAAAAAAAAAGTGAGAGAAAAGAAAGGAAAGACATACTCCTGCATGTAATAGAAAAACTAATATAAAATTGGAGCATTTTGCATATTAACTCACAATGCCTGACTGTCTCGTCGTCTAAGAAAAAGATGTATCGTTGTCTCTGCTGTTAGCCTGTTAGTATTACTGTATTAGGTTGTATTTTTCTTGGTACGGTGCCGTCTTTTATTACGTTTCTGAAGTGTTAGCTGGTCCTGGTCCTGTTACTGGCTTCTCTTTGAATGAAATATTGGAGTTTTGGTGGAAACTTTTGTCTCAACGTCTCAACAGATGAAATACAATGATCAGCATCCACAAATGACCTCACCACCTCTGCAACCTAATTATACACTTCCCCATCATATTTTTCTATCATTATACATCTATCTATGTTTTAAATGGGGGCCATGCTAGCAAGAAAGGTCCCACAAAACGTTCTCGACACACGACCCATATGTGCCTTGGGTGGACCATTAGATGGATGGACCACCCACCAGCAATCTGGATGGAAGGTCCACCCAAAAATGTGCCATGCAAGATGTTGTCGGATCCCTATACCGCCATCCGCTCGTGGGTCAATTTTAATTAGTTCAATGCAGAGTTGCTTAATTTGTAAGTGCTACATGATAAGATATGGACATATATACCTAAGACAGGACCCACCTAAGCTTGCTCTTGATTACCTGATATATACAATGATTCTAATTAAGACTAATGCTTCCCTTCAGTTAATTTTGCATGCACTTGATCCTTCGAATGTGGATGGGTTAGAAACAAAGTGGGTTACGCTGGCAACATATCAAGAATGAACATGCATGCCAGTGCTTCATATACATGGGCCCCTATGAGATCCATAAATCACTCTTCATGGGTTTGCCTAGCCCACTTTGTTTTTTAGCCCATCCGATCCCATGATATTTTTAAGAGTAAGCGATTAGTATTCTTCCCTAATTCCCGCCGGTGCTTTGGTTGGGACAATGAGGTCGATCGGAAGGCACTTTAACCAACAGAAGGTAGCTCGCTTGCCTCGAATCGACACAGCCGTAAAGCAAAACCTACAGTAGTTGGGAGTTAGGAGTGTTAGGACCCAACCAATATAATCATCCAAAGGGGGATCATGTCTTATATCAGAATGCATGTTAGCTCTGCCAGTTCATCGGGCTGCTACTGCTAGACAAGGAATTAAAGAAGTTTGTTTAGATAAGAAACATTAAAGGTACAGTATGGGTAGGTGTGTGATGATGGTGACGGTGATGATGAACATTTGTGTTTTCGCCCTCTTAGACTCTTAGTTCCTACTTCCTAAGAATCAATATAGTCAGAAGTTATAAGGAATTCATGTTGCCATTTATTCTTCCGTTCATTGTGCAATTTATTACAGGCCAACAGCTAATTAGCTGCTACTGCTACACAGTTCAAAGAAATTCCTAACTCTGCATGCAAGTATGTGTTTGGCATGTTTTCTAAGAAAAACTGTGCTAGGCATGTGGATTTATAAGTATAATTTTTTTTATTTGGAATCAGTGCTGTTACATAAGCATTTTTTGAGAGAATAGTATTGGTTTTGTTTGGTACTGGTAGCAACGTTTTTAACATTGATTTTATTATCCAACGTCCAAGATGATGTCATATCATTACATCATTGGCAGTAATGCATTGTTTTCCCAAAAAAACATTAAATTTGACGTTGCTCTAGACCACACTTTCCTGATTTTCAAGGCGTGATCTGAAACAATATTTTTTTTTCTGAAAAAACAATACCAAACAAGAGAGTGTTGCTTCTAACACTGTTTTGTCTGACATGGTGTCTAATGGCACTGTTTTCTCAAAAAACGGCACCAATGCTAAACACCACCTTGAAATTTTGATCAAATTTATACCAAATGATATGTTTGAAAGAGGGGAGTCGTCCAGGAATTAAAGATTGTTGAACCACCCCGTCCTTACACAGACCATTTTATGCAGATTTGAATCATTGATCTTCCTTGCACAACTTGATGATTTCATTCAACTGAAAGAGACAGCATATCTACTTCCTTTGTTTTTTTCTCTTTTCAAAAAATAAAATATTATGTTATGTACGTGTGAAGAGAGAAAGAAATGGAAGAAGGGTGAGAGATCAATTTTTTTTTCCATGTTGGAGAGTAATTTAATTATTTGCTGAACCTAACAAAAGGTTCCAAGCAAAGTAAGGGTCCCACGCACTCAAAGAGCAGTCCATCACATGAGTAGTGCTCATGGAAAGTGAGAAGCAGCTAGGGAGAGCTCTCCTCCCCCCATTTGCGTGACTCTTATTAAAAGCTAAAATTTAATTTCATTTGGTCCTTTTGAAAACGCCAGACCAAAGAGGTCCAACTTTGCCTACTTTACTTGGAAACATTGCCAAAGTAGGGCACCCTTCAAGGCTAAACAATCTTCATGTTTTGTGCTACCCAATAGGATAAATTTGGGTTTTACTATTACATGTAAAAGAAAAAATGAAGCAGCTATAGAATGCCATTGACTTAATAGAGACAAAAAAAAAAAAAAAAAGTTGAATTATGACTATAGATATTTAATGCTGAACTTTCCACAAACAGAATCATGTGGCTTTATAGCTCTTGTATACAAAGCCGGGAGACAGTTGGGCCAATATCGCCCAGGTTTATATCTTCCTGGGTTATAGACCTTCCCTCTATCTACTACTACTACTAGAGAGGAGGAAAAGAACAAATGAGAGAAAGGAGAAAGGAAAAGTAAAAGGTATCATTTCGACATTTTATCTGTCTTCCATTGAATTTGTGTTACATAAAAGTAGTTTGGATAGTTATTCATCTTTTATGGAATAAAGGCTATTACCGAACATTGGTCCCCCCTATATATCCAAGGTCCTTGTCAGAGGTAGATCATCTGCTGATCTAACCTTTTACATTTTTTGCATACCTTGAATATGTATTCTCATGCTTGTCGCTCCAAGATTTTATTATAAGAAAAATTTCTGATCAGTATTCTGTACTTTGGCTTGAGTGACAATTTGGTCCTCAAACTTTAAAATGCGATAATTCAGTACCTAAATTTTCAAAATATGATAATCCAGTATTCGAACTTCTAAAGTGTGACAATCTAGTATCTGCCATTAACCAGTCTATTAATCAGCCGTTAAGTGACATTTGAAAAGTAAAAAATGCCTTCTAATTCTCTTTATCAACCATCTAAACATTGACAATAAAATGAAAAGTCCCAAATTCTAGATTCTTCTAAACAATCACCAACTTTTTTTAATAGAAGAGGCTAGGATTTGGCTGAAACTGTGTGCAGTTTTTGTCAATGTTTGGATGGTTGATAAAGAGAATTAGATGGCATTCGAAGGGAACTTTTGACTTTTCAAATATCACCTAACGGCTAATTAATGAACTGGTTAACGATAGGTACTAGATTGTCACACTTTAAAAGTTCGGGTACTACATTGTCACATTTTGAAAGTTTGGGTATTGAATTGTTGCATTTTAAAGTTCAGAAACCAAATTGTCACTCGAGCCAAAGTACAGGGTACTGATCGGGAATTTTCCCTTTATTATATCATGGATATTGAGTATTTATGGCTAATAGTCTACTGATATTTGCATTCTCATATTTACTGTCAGGTAATTCAGTTCCTTAAGGTTGTGTTTGGTTACAGTGTAATTTTATTTGCATTAGTACAAAATGCATGAGAGTGCAAATGTAAAAAATGCAAATTCTCGTTTAATTTTGTTTTGGATTTTATTCTATTCTGCTTCATGTCTTAATTTACTTCATTTGTACTGCAACCAAGCAAAATAAGCTAAAATTTGAAACAAAAATTGGTCAGAATTTACACTCAAATCATTTGCACTGCCATGATTTTGCATCAGTGCAAATTTATTTGCATTGCAACCAAACACAGCCTAAGGCTCAGTTTGGAAAGAGTACAAATACAAATTTATAGAGTGCAAAACCTTATATTTTGCATTATTTTGTATGTATTTGCATTGTACATATTTATATTTGTATTCTTTCCAAACTGAGCCTAAAGGAATCGCAAATTATTTATTATTATGAACCCAAAAAGGCTCATTCTGCTCCTCCCAATGGTATACTCAGTTAGTAAATCTCAGTTAGCCCAAAATGACATTTGACATGACATTTAGCGGTGTAACTGAGATTGGTTCGAGTCAGCATTTTACAATACTCAAGCCGATTCAAGTTTAACAAAAGTTCAAGCTGAGCCCACCCAAATTACACCCCATAAGGCTGCATTTGGATGCGATGTAAATCAAGAATCGATGTAAAATTTACATTGGTTCGGTTTTATAGGCATTTGGAAAGAGGGTGTAATTACTATCAACGTAAAATTCCACTCTGGTTCAGTTTTACATGTGTTTGAATGGAGTGGAGTTTACGTCAATAATTGATGTAAAACCTCATTAGCTCTAAAATTTTACATCGATAATCGATATAAAAAGTACATCAATTTTATCGATGTAAAACTTTACACGCTTCCACCCATCACTATTTTCAAAAAGCAACGATCACTTTTTATGGTTCAGTGTAAAATGTCATCGGTATATTTTTACACCAATAACATTTTAACTGATTCCAAAATGCAGCTTTAAGAATTTTTTTCCCCTCTCCATAAAGAATGCATTGCAAATTAAAGACAAGATTTACAAAGTCTGAAAAAACAACTGCAAAACAACACCTCGACGGTGGAGTATGGGGATGAAAATGGTGGGGTCGTGTAACAAAGTTCTTACTTCATTCATTAGGAAACTTTTTTCCTGGAGTATAAAATATGTGCATATAGGGATCAAGATAGCTAGTTGGATAATTTGGTGAGCTTTCCCAAATGAGAAAAAAATCTCACAAGCGGCGAATTATTTAGAGTTCAAAAGGAATCTAGGAGTTCTCGTCCATCCCCTACTTCAGCACCTTATGATGCATAGATTTCAATATGTTACCTTAAATCGATATTTTAGAAGTTTGGATATACATTGAGTGTATAACTTATTATTACCAGGCGAAATGGGTTAATGGTTCAATCACTTAAATTATACAACTTTTGACCAAATCAATAGTTTTTAGTCAATAATCAAGTTTTAGGAAAATCAAACTTGCAATCATGACAGGTGATGATTTGAATAATTCATCTATCCAAATCAACAATGGGTTGACAATATTTCCCGGGGCTATACAATGGGGGTGACCTATCCCCCAACCCTAATGGCAGCCGGATTTGATCCCAGGTCTCCACTAGAGAGGGCATTTAATTCCTCCGGCTCCATTAGCCATTTTTTCTTTTTAATTTAATTTTGAAAATTGTTTCCTAGACCACTTGCAGTTTGCACCCTTTTCCAATTTATTCAAACTCAGTATATCATGTGCTTCATCATCTCCCAACAAAAGTTCAAAGTATCAATCATGCCGATGGCCTCTTCATACACCCCTCCAGTGGTTGTATTGGGCTAGACCATGGTTCAGAGGGTAGTTAGGACTTAAACCGATCCTTTTGAACCGGTTTTGAAAAAATAAATAAAACATAAAAAAAAACACCAATACAAGTTGATATGCCTTACTAATACCGACGTATCGGCTTGTCAATGATACATCCCAAAATTAGGCATGTCAATGATACCCAAAAATCCAAAGCCCGATCCAACATCTGGTCCAATTATCTTGGATTCGGATGATGTATTTATGTAACCGGATCGGATTTGGATTTGATCACATCCAATCCGAATCTAATTATATTATAATATTTATTAATTTTAATATATAAATTTTATTTAATTATATTTAAAATTATAAAAATCTATTCTATATATTATATTATATATGACTTTGTATATATAATAAATTTAGTATGTTATATCTATGTTAGTTAAGATTCCAATTCAAGTCTGAGTCTTTAATTCCAATGAGATTTTGGATTGGATTTGGATGTAGATAATCAGTAATCTGAATTATCAGTAATCGGATCGGATGTGGATTTTGTTGCATCCAATCCGAATCTGATCCGATTACAGCCCTACCCAAAATTGCATCCCTACCAACATGGTTTTTCATTGTTATTGAACCAGTTGATTCCATTTCACCCGCTGATTTAGGCAGTTGAACCATTGACCTATTCAATTAAAACAATGGTTTTTAACTTTTTTTTATTTTAAATATTTTTATTTTTCTATTTTTTAAATTATAATAAACTAGACCGGAGGATCGAACGAGTGACCCACAAATGAATGGCCAAAGCGGTTCTGCCAATGGATAGAAATGAAATGATCATTTGTAGCCCGGGCACGGACCCAAAACCCAGTGGGGCAGTGGGCTTTACCGAACCGAAGGGTTGGAGCTTGGAAGGATGGCGTTAAAGCGAAACCCTCACACAGTGAGACGTGGGAAATTTGACACAAATTCAAAAATGGGAACAGGATGGAATAATTGAATCGGGAATCTGGAATTAGCAGAAAGTCGGGTCACACAAAGCTCTGAACGATAGATGATTGATAGTCTATATGAAAACGTATTACGTACTAGTGGACCCAAAAACCTTTTCAATCACCTATTCACCGCTTATTGACAGCTGGCGTCGCGTCTCTAATAATCTAAACGCATATCTGTGAGACTATCCAATCAGAATCCGGATTTCGAAGAAATCGGATTAAATCCGTGCATCGAGAATACTTCCCCGATGTTTATGATGTGATGCTACAAGGTGATATAAGGTGGGTGTAAAGAGGATTACATGAGGACTGAGGAAATTCAAACTCATCCAATCATAAATAGATCTCAAACGTACACGTGTCTCCCGGTGATGATCATAGAAATGCATTCAATCCCATTACAATTATCCTTTGCAAATGGTGGTATATGAGAGTGGGTTATCAGTTGTGTGGGGGTGATGGTGGGACCTCCATGAAATGACGCATTGTTTAAAGTTTGGTCGACGGTGCATTTGTAATTGTGATTGTGAATGAGGCGTGTACAATACAACAAATTTGCATTGTCTTTTTTTCATCACGCATCAATCTCTCTAGTAAGTTTTAGCACTGGTTTTTAGGGTCTTTGTAACCGTGGGGTTTAGTTGTGAATCTGTATGTATAAGAACTTGTAAAAGTGGGTTTCAGTTTATGTGTATGTCTACCGTTGATGAAACTTTATTTTAGAGCTTTCTCTAACAAGGTAGACATTTATTTATTATTTTGTGCACTTAAATGTCAATAAACGAATTTATTATTCTTTTTCTTAATTTTTTAAACAAATTAAATATAAAACGTTTACTCAATAAACGTCTACAGTTTCAAACACATACTTCATAATCATAATTATAACTGGGATCGGACTTGATTCTGAACCGGAATTTTAGCCAAGAAGACCGAATGACCACGGCCCACCTTGCAAAATGGGCCCCATTCATTCATCATTTGGGCCCAATGCAAATTTCTTGCACGTTGACGTGGACGGAAGACATTAATAAAAAGTAAATTGCAGGTTGACGTGGACGGGGAAACTGCACAAGTAGCCATTTGATTCTTTATATCGATGGATGGTGTAGATCTGCCACATCATCACTCCATCCGACAGAAATACGAGAGATCACCTTAGACAAGGTCTCTACTTGAAGGAATCTAGGAAGGAAAAAGGTTCACTTATACGTTAAGTAGAAATAGATTATCCACACCACCTGTAGGGATTATATGGCTAATCTACTAACTAGAGACCTTCTAAATTGATCACATTTTTAAGTATTCTTGTATAGATGACAACCTTATATCATCTTTTGTTGTGAGCTGTTAATTCTATCTTTGTTTCTCTAAATTTGAATTCAAATTCGATTCCATTAGAATGTGTTTGAAACTGATGCAAATAAGTGTGAATGCAAATATGTAGAGTGTAAAGTGGTTTATATAAATTATAAAGTTGGGTTAGTTTTACATTGATAAATTTATCTTCTTATCAAACAAACCTTTAGTTGTAATGGATGCAAATACGAATTCCAATAAAGTCAAAAGTAAACCTGAATGCAAATTTACCTTGAACCGGGATTTACACTCCATTTGCATTGTTTCCAAACGCAGCCTTAAGAGTGAATTCAAATTCAATCTTTCATATATGATAAAAAAAAAAAGCATGTAATGAATCAACCGGTATAATGAAAATAGTAACCAATTTGGTGGTTATTTATCAAATTGATGGAGGTGGATGATTGGTCAAAGCCCTTCCATTATCATACCTTTTTATAAGCATAGATTTTTCCTTGGTTTAAATTAAGTAGGTGTTTGGCATCAATGTTGTTGCTTTAGAGATGTTTTCTGAGAAAACAGTGTTGTATGCACGAGGGTTTGTTGGACCGTTTTTTCAGAAAAACAACTCATTTTTTCTGTTTTGGCATCAATGCTACTACATAGGTTGTTTTTTGGCAAAGCAACACTGGTTTTGTTTGGTACCAATGCTGTAGAATTGTTTTCAACATTGGTCTATATTATCCAATGTCCACAATGATGCCACATCATTGCACCACTGGTGGCAACGGGCTGTTTTCTAAGAAAATATTGAATTTAGCGTTTCTTCATATCACACTTTTCCGATTTCCGTGGTCTAGAGCAACATTTTTTCTAAACAAATGGTACCAAATAAGAGGTCATTTTCTAAAACACTGCTTTTTCTAATGTAGTGTCTACGTGGCGTCATTTTCTCCGAAAATGGCATCAAAGTCAAACACCGCCTCAATGTTGAAATTTTTACAATATTGTCATAGCTTTAAGTTTTATTCAAGTTATTTTCGATTCATTTTATTAATGAAATACAATATTAACGTCATATTTATTTCCTTTTATTAATCTATAATATTTAAATTTGAATTCAAATATAAATGAATCAAATTTGAATCTACCCACATCTGATTTTATTTTTTTCCATGACCTATGCTTGCACAATGAAGGATAGCCCATCCTCCAAAACTCATAAACCCCACTCGTGTAGATAGGATCTGATCCCAAGTCTCGAGTCTCCGGTCACTGCTACAACCAATAGAAAACCTTACCAACCAACCCGTTGACACATTGCTACCTATATCGGTATATCACATTTGATACAATCCATTTGCAACCCAACAGTGTGATTAACAAGTAAGATCAACCATTAACTTTTGAGAGGTGCAATTAGGGTCGAGTGGTGTTGAATTTTTAAGGGAAAATTCCCGATTAGTATCCTACTTTGGGCCTAGTGCCATTTTGGTCCCTAAACTTTAAAATGTGACAATCTAGTACTCGAATTTTCAAAACGTGCCAATTTAATACCTACCATTAATAGTCCGTCAGTTATCCATATCAGGTGATGACATGTGCAATTTTAAACTTTTAAAATGTCAAAACTATCATTCTAAAAACACTTCATTATCTTCTACCTCGAGACTAAAACAGTGCTAAGTGACCCAAATCAAATCTTGAAGAAAGATTATTGGAGAGAGAGAGAGAGAGAGAACTGTGATTATCTTTAGGGATTTCAAGTTTGTCACTCTTTAGGTGGAAGAACTGGTTCTGGTATGGGTACTTTGCTCATTTCAAAGATAAGGGAAGAATACCCTGACCGGATAATGCTCGCATTTTCTGTTTTCTCCTCCCCAAAGGTTTTCAGATATGGTGGTTGAGCCATACAATGCAACCCTTTTCTGTTCATTAGCTTTTAGAAAACACAAATGAGTGTATGGTTGTTGATAATGAAGCTTTGTATGATATTTGCTTTAGGATTCTCAAGCTTACTACTACCGGCTTTTGCAATCTGAACTATTTGATCTCTGCAACCATGAGTGGTGTCACCCGTTGTCTCATGTTCCTTGGGCAGCTGAACTCTGATTTGAGGAAGCTTGCCGTGAACTTAATTCCATTCCCCGTCTCCACTTCTTTATGGTTGGATTTGCCCCTATGACCTCATGTGGTTCTCAACAATATTAGGCTCTGACTGTCCCAGAGTTGATTAGCAGTTGTGGGATGCCAAGAACATGATGTGTATTGGTGACTCTCGCCATGGACGCTATCTTACTACCTTAGCTATGTTCAGAGGTAAGATGAGCACTAATTGATAATGAACAGTATTTGTGTTTTTTACATGCCATTTAATGATTGGCATTTTGAAAGTTTAGTTACTGATTTATAGCATTTTAAAGTTTGAGACCTAATTGACGAAATTTTACCAATTTTTAATTAGACATAAAACCGTCCCGGTACGATTGAAATTCTTTAAATCGGGCAGCCCGATTCGTACACCTAATTAATTTCATTTGTTTCATTCATGTGACAAAGAATTTCAGGGTTGAAATTTGCCAGTAGCAAAGCAGAGGATATGGACGGCAGAAACCAGTGGAACCTTTCTTTCATCATTTTTTGGCCTTATTCGCGCTGCATTCAGCGCACCCGCGCGCGGCCCTAAACTGATGGGCCCTTTTTAACTTCAATTACAAAAGAAAAAAGTCAGTAAACAAAAAAAATGTTACGACCAAAAAAATCAAAAATTGAAAACCGCAAATTAAAACCATACACCAGACAACATGCCACATACTCTCTCTCTCTCTCTCCACCTCTTTTCTTCTCCGGTTTCTTTATCTGTTATGTTTTTCAAAAATCTTTTACTTGCTCTTCAACCTCTCTCTATACTATATATAGCTGCACTAAAGATTCACACCTGAGTTCTATTAGTTCCTTCCTTCCCGCTAATGGGATGCTGTAGAAATAGGGGTTGAAGCTCCCTTTACTCTTTTCTTCTGTTTTATTTTTTGGAGTCCATCTCCATTTTTGTGTAGCTTTGGGTTTCTTTGGAGTTTAAGTTTGCGGGTATTTTTTTATTTTAAATTTTCTGTTCTTGAAAGAAAACTCAGAGACAGAGTGTAGACCGTTGCAGACAGGATGAAATTATTTGGTTCATTTCTCATTCTTCTTGTTGTTTCCGGAGTTATTTTTGGGTCTTGTAATTCGTTGGCATCTAATGAAGGTATATTTTGTTCTTACCAATTTTTAAATGTGTGTCCAACATTTTCAAAATATTCATACAACTGTTGAAGATTTAACTGTTTTTAAGAAACTCTGTGATTTACTTTTGTGTTTTCTAATTTCATGCATTTATTTGCACCGATTCATGTGGGTATTGCTTGCCAGAAGACCTCGTTTAAGTTCAAATCTTGTACTGATTTTTTTCATCTGTTTTTTATGTTTCGCACAGTTTCAGCTCTAATGGCCTTCAGAGAAACTATATATGAGGATCCCTTTATGCTTTTGTCAAGTTGGAATTCTCTCGATAAAGATCCTTGCAACTGGTCAGGCATTTCCTGTTCACAATATCGAGATCATGTTATAAAAATGTAAGAAATGCTTCTTCTACTTCATTATATAACCGGATATATTTTTCACGGGTAGATGAGTAGATCCCACTTGGACTATACAAATGAAAACCCAACATATAGACTTCAGATCTTTTAGTACTTTCTAAACTCAACAAGGGTTCCTCCTACATAAGCAAGTTAACTTAAACATAGCTGTTTCCAACTAAAATTTGGCACTGTATATGATCAGAAATTGCTTTTGATTAACAAAAATCATACTTACTTTTATACTTAGAATTGCTCCTCGCTTCTACAATACTATGTAGTTGTGTGCAAATGAGAAAACGTTTACGTTAAATCTGTTTTCATAATTTATGAAGGAGATAGGTTTTATATTTTGCTCTTGCCTTTTGCAGAAACCTTTCTTATTCTTCTCTAAGGGGATTTATTGCTCCAGAATTGGGCACTCTATCTTCCCTGAAAGAACTGTAAGATTTCTTTCAGCTTTCTGCAATCAAATAGGATTTGTTTGACATTTACTACTACAGAACGAGGATTAGAGCCTACTAATACAACGTTTCTTTTCCAGGGTTCTACACAAAAACAATCTCCATGGGACAATTCCAAAGGAAATTGGCATGCTGAAAACACTCAAGGTCTTGGATCTGGGGAAGAATCAACTATCAGGGTCGATTCCTCCAGAGATTGGAAACCTGACCAACATTATGAAAATGTAAGTGGCATTTGATTATGTTTCTATTGAACATTTTTTATTTGGTTTTCCTTGGCATTATGCAGTTTGCTTTTGCTGTTGCAGAAACCTTCAGTCTAATGAGTTGGCTGGGAGTGTGCCTCCTGAGCTTGGAAATTTGAGGAACCTCGTGGAACTTCAGTTGGATAGGAATAAACTTCAAGGAACTGTCCCTGGCAGTAGCAACTCAAGTTTTACATCTAACATGCATCAGAGGTCAGTTGAACGGTCTTTCATTGGCGCTAGCATTCATTTAGTTCTGTTGCACTATTATAATAGAGAGAGGCTTCATTTAGTTGGAGTGCATCCACCTTTTGACATATCTGAGTATGATAAAGAATCAGATGCTTATATATTAGTTGTTCAAGCCAATGTTTAATAACATTAAGTAGGATTCTTGTCAACATGTAGTTTCAACACAACATGATTTTTAACAATCCTTGAACTTCTTGAGATATGAGTAAAGCAAAGGACGTATTGTTTCAGATTTAGAGAGTTCAGTGGCTCCATTTCAGCACTGCTATGTTGGATGTAGGATGAGAAATGATGGTGTTAGATAAGGTTATTAAGTAAGGTAATCCTTTAGTTGAAACATAAATACGATCAAATCTGAGGCACACCCACTTTAGTTAGTCTGATAAAACTCTTAAAAGCATGAAATTGTAACATGGTTTTCTTCAAGTGTTTCTTATGTGTTAGTGTTGCCTTAGGTATGCATCTCCTGGAAATGGCACTGGCTTGTGCTGCTTATCTCAGCTAAGGAATGCAGATCTTTCATACAACTTCTTGGTTGGGAAAATACCACAGTGCTTGAAGTACCTTCCAAGGTACCTTCTTTAAGCCTTTGTCTTTGTTATATGACTTATATTTGTTCTGGAAACCTTACTCATTTGATTTTCCACAGAACAAGCTTTGAGGGAAACTGCTTCCAAGATAGCGATTGTAAACAGCGACCTGCTCCACAGTGTGGTACGTATATTGCAAATGTGTAGTTATTAATGTGCCAAATTTGATTGAAGACTATGTCTCTCAAGTGTTAGTATTAGAGAGAACTCCAATACAAGAATAAGTGAACTAGAAAAATGAAGTCTAGGGATACCTATCCATCCAAAAATCTGACCAATGCAATAAAAATTAAATAATTCCTTTGGAGTATCTGGTTATTACTCTCAGGTTATGGAAATCCTTGTTAAAGATATAATTTGACACTGATATCTCTCTATTTGATTTGGATATTAATTTTCCAGTGCATAATTTGGCATCATAATCATGATTGAATGATTATCTGGATAGTACATGATCTTGTATTTGACCTTACTTCCTAGGTAGTTGTTGAAATAGAACATGTTTTGTAGTGACTTTCTTCTCTTTACAGGTGTTACAGTTGTAAAAAGTCACACCGTAGACAACTCTAATCATTTGCATGATGAAGATGGACATAAGCATCATAAACTTCCCTGGTTGCTAGCTCTAGAAATCATAACAGGAACCATTGTGGGTATCCTCTTGTTCTTGACTATTGTTACTGCTGTTAAGCGATGCAAAGCAAAATCTCCTGTTGTAATCCCATGGAAGAAAACTTCAAATGGGAAGGAAAGCATGATAATATACATAGGTTAGTCTTTAAAGTCAATTTTTTTGCAATTTGTCTTCTTGTTGTGTTACATAATTCACATTTTCTTTCTGATTAATTGGTTGTTTGCTTTTGACATAGATCCTGAGATGCTGAAGGATGTTTGGAGGTTTAGCAGACAGGAGCTTGAAATAGCCTGTGAAGATTTCAGTAACATCATTGGATCCTCCCCAGATAGTCTGGTATACAAAGGCACCATGAAAGGTGGGCCAGAGATCGCTGTAATATCCCTTTGCATAAAGGAAGAGCATTGGACAGGCTACCTTGAGCTTTCTTTTCAGAGAGAGGTATTTACTCTTTCAATATTAACTTCAAAAAAGTCAACTGGCCTAATGCATAACTTAGCTCAAAAGAACTCCATACCAGAAAAAAAAAAAGTGGTAGCACCAAAAGTTATACAAACCTTTGGAACTAAAACTATTAATCGTGCCATGCTTCAGGTGGCAGATTTGGCAAGATTTGATCATGAGAATACAGGAAAATTGCTAGGTTATTGCAGGGAGTGCAAACCATTTTCGAGGATGCTGGTCTTTGAATATGCATCAAATGGGACACTTTATGAGCATCTTCATTGTAAGACAGCATTTGTTCTCCCTACTTTTATCTTTTTATATGAGTTCTTTTTGCTTGCATTTTTGGTCACTTAAATACAAAGGATTGCTTGCAGATGGTGAAGGATGTCAGTTATCTTGGACCCGACGCATGAAAATTATTATAGGCATTGCTCGTGGGCTAACATATCTGCACACAGAACTTCAACCTCCATTCACAATATCTGAGCTAAATTCAAATGCTATATATCTTACAGAAGATTTTACTCCTAAGGTTTGTGACTAATTCTTAAATTCTGCATATGAAAGAATTGGTCAAATCCAACATGGCCACCCTCCACCAAGAGTACATTTTTGGGATTCAAAATGAAAATCCAAGTTAACACATGGGGTTCAATTGGGTTTGCTAAAACCATAAGGGACTTAACATAAGGGTACTGATAATGGATGGTGTTGACACACAATCTAGGAAAACCTGAAATCAATGTTGTCAAGGTGGCTGGGAAATGCCTAACATTTGAGCCACCTTAGGCACAGCATAGCATAGGTCAGTGCCAAAATAAATAAATACAGGCTGGAACATGGAATGAAGTCTCCTGCTGGTTGAAGTCTCCTGTGGTTATAAAAAATTTTGAACTAGAAAAGGTACCAATCAGCTGCTGGTTGGTAAGGTCTCCTGCTGGTCATAGTGGAGACTTGCATCAAATCCTGCCTGCACCTGGGTTGGGGGATGGGCTACCCCCGTTGTGTAGCCCTTCACAAGATATAAAAAAAAAATGTAAACATATATGTAATTATGTATACAGTATACTTAGCAAGTAGAAACGTATATTTGTATGTATACAGTATACTTACCAAGAAACCACTCTTCTAATTAATTGCCAATTAATAGGTGTTTCAGATAGATGAAAGTGAATACCAAAGCTATTAAAGAGAAGTTTGACTAATTTATGTTTCACAATTTTTTATAACCACAGGCCCAACCTCACCCTGCCCAATGAAATTTGTATTCTTAAAAGAAGCAAAACTATTTGTTTGCTTATATTACTTGTTGATATTTGTAAAATTAAGCAAATCACTTTAGGTTAATAATGAAATAAAATGGCATGTATAGATGATGCAATCATTAGGTGGATCAACTTAGTCCTACACATTGATTAATTGGCCTTGTGTAATCAATGTGGGTATAGAAGCCACCTAGGGTATGACCATACAACCTAGATGATAGGGGTCTGAAATTGCCTACACTTTAGCTTGAGGGTCAAATAGCTGACCACCTAGGTGGAGGGCCAACTCATAGGCAACCAACTAGTTTACAATAAACTGTAGTTATATAATATTTAGATATGGTTACATGCACATATTATAAAGTATATATTTATCTATTCATTTTTATCGCTTAAGGTGTGGCTTTGGGTTGGATTTGGATGGCTGTGGTCTCTGTGTAAGGGTCTTTTGGATGTGCCTCTTTCTTGGGTGATATCTTATCACCTTTCTTCTGTATTCTTTTTTCTTTTAATAAAACCTTTTTTTTTATTCTTCAAAAAAAAATATCGCTTAAGTGTCACCTAGCAACCTTAACTACACTGTCTTGGTGATGATATTGCAGCTTCAAATGCCATGAAGACTACGTTAAATGATTTTATCCCAAATGGCATCCAAACATGCTATCAATAATATATTTCTAGTATGCAATATAAAATAGATGCACTTAGAATTAGATGTACAAAAAAAATAAATAAATAGTACATAAATATCAGTAGGAAGCAAGATTTATATTTTAGTAATTTTATCTAAATAAAAATGTATCCGTAGTATTTGGTTTTTACTGAAGTGCCATGGCCACCGTGTATCCAACATATGATTACGATATGATATCTTTCATTGTCAAATTTGAAGTGTCCTAATCCAAAGAAAATAAAAATAAAGGGTAGCCAAAGTTCTATACCCCTACTCTTTAGCACTAAGAATACTCTGGAATCCATGGCAGGGCCTTCCTAAACAGGGAAAGCTTATCTGACACTTCACCATGTCTTAGCTTTTTGTTACTTTGGTCCAGCCCATGTGTGAGGTTTTTTTTCTTATTCTTAATGATGCATTTGTTTGGATTGGTCAGAAACAAGGGATGGAGTAACCTGGGAACACCAAGGCTGGGTATTGATGTAAATCCACCCTAAATGTAACACAACTTTTGGATGTCTGTCAGTTATATGCTGCTGTATTGTCTTCTCGGTATTTGTTTTGGATACGGAGGTGTTCATTCCCTTTATATTATACTTAATGTGATTCACTGTTACTGATCAAAAAAGGGTCAGAAATAAGTTTTTGCCTTAAAAAGGACAATAATCTTGCTTAATATTTCAGAATGAATTTGTTTTTTCTATTCTTTTCTCCTGCTATGTATATCAGTCTTGAACAAACCAAAGCCCCAATATTGTGATTAAGAGTCAAGGTATCAGCTCAACTCTTCATGTCTTCAATGTTGAAAGTTGAAACTGTTCTAAACCTGTATCATTTTCAGTTAATATTTTTGTTATTTTGTTTAGTATTGCCTGATTTAAGATTCTGCTAACCATAGCCTTTGCCTCTCTAACCCCTCAGCTGGTTGATTTTGAAAGCTGGAAGACAGTAGTTGCAAGATCAGAAAAGAACTCGGGTTCCTTAAGCAGAGGCTCTTTTGGTAGTATTCCAGATTCTATAGATGAACGCCATCTGGATATTGAAGGCAACACATTTGCTTTTGGAGTACTCTTACTAGAAATAATCAGTGGTAGACTTCCATACTGCAAAGACAGAGGATGCTTGGTGGACTGGGTAAGAAGCACATAGGATCAGTATTTTCAGAAATTCCATTGTTGTTCCATCCTCATTGTTTTTTACCAATGTTTCTTTTTCTTTCTTTTCTTGTTAATATGGGTCATGTGGTCATCTACATAGGACTATCCTACTAACAATATACATTTACTCCCATATATCTTGGTTCAGTTTGTTAGTTATTTGGGTGTATCCATTAGACTATTACCTTAATTTCATTGTTTAAAGAGATATACCAATAGGCATGGTGTACCTCCAATCCTACAGTGGATGTCATGAGTATTATTTCACTACGAATTTTTCTTTGAGATGCATGTTAGTTATACAAATCTGGAGAATGTAGCTTGTAGTCTATCTGAAACTTGGTTTTAGGAGAAATAGCTAATGCTATAATCAAAGATAAGATTACACAATCTTATGATTAGGCTTAAATCTTCCTAATTGTCTTTTAATATCTTGATGAAATTGAATAAATATTATATTACTTGGTTTTATCCTGTATGTTCAGCAATCATAGTAATCTTATAGTTCTGTGCTGCTACTGCAGGCTAAGGAGTATCTAGAACTGCCAGAAGTAATATCTTACCTAGTGGATCCTGAACTGAAATATTTTAGATATGATGATCTCAAAGGTGTATGTGAAGTGGTGAACCTATGTATTCAATCAGATCCCACCAAACGGCCATCCATGAAGGAGTTATGCCCTATTTTGGAGAACAGGATTGACATTTCAGTATCTGCCCATCTCAAAGAATCTCCATTGGCATGGGCTGAGCTTGCTATATCCTCATAAGTCATAATGGTATTGAAAGCTAACACAATGTAAATCTGAAGTGTATGTATATCGTATAATATTATTTTCTTTCTTCTTTCTATAATTTTTTTTTTCAAATTTTTCACTTTTAGTCTTTTTTTAGATCATTTCTTTGTATTCCACAGAAATGATCATACTGAAGAAAATTAGAGCTTCATGATGGCAGAGGCAATTATCTTTGTAATATGTTGACTGATCAGTAAATTTTTCAAAATACTGAATGATTTTTTACGTTGAGAGCCCTATTTACTGTTCTTTTATTAAATATCTCGGAATGTGATTTCGTGATATAACTGGGTTTCAAGCAGTAGAAAACAAATAAGAGAAGGTGCGACCCCTTGAATCAAAGGCAATCAAGTTAGTCAAAGAATGTCCAAGGAAACAATGGGGATGGTAGGAAATGTAGTTTTTGTTTGGGATCATCGCCGTAGCCTGTATTGAGTTCCATTTGAATTGCAACCTTGCGAATGAGTGTAGTTAGCTGATGCAATTTTACTCCGACCCGAATGCCATCTTGGATGCCGGAAACATTGTAAGTTTGTAACTTTACCTAAAACACAACTCAGGAGTCAGGAAGATTAATAATTCCATTAGCCAACCCATTTAGCCTATAGGTTTGCACTTTCTGATGAACCAAAACGGATGCACAAAGCCCATTAGCCCACTGAACTAGCTCCTTTTAATCTCTCTCCAACCGTAGTTTCATCTATTGATACCAAGGAAAGGCATTACCTACATACCTTATTACCAAAAACAAGGAATGGCAGTAGATGGATGAGAGCTAATCTGACCATCTTGACCATATGGGGAATTTAGCTGTAGCGTTGAACTTGAAATTTCTCAGCTGAATTTGTCACCACCTAAACATGGAAATTGAAGGTAAATTCTACGAGTTCTGGTTCATACATCACTAGTAAGCTCATGTTTTTGGGATTGTTGAGTTGATTCTGCTCTTCCTTTTCACGGGTTTCCTGCTGCTTTTGTTCATTATTCTCGATTTAAAGATCACTAGCAAATAGCTCTTCCAAAATCTTAGTAAGGCTTTTGATGATGTCTGATCCGAGGTGGTTCAAATTGAGAATGCATTCAGATAATCCTGCCAATTGGACGAGGTTGAGGTGGAAGGACAAAGACATGCACCAAGGTGATCTGCAAGCAGAAGAAGAGTTAGAGGCCTGAGGAGTTGTTCCCCGGGTAGGCACTCCGACGCTCAAGTCAGTAAAAAGGCGGGAGGTCGGTCAAAACAAACTGAAGAGAGTAGGTTAGTTCAAACCGAGGTTAATGCAATGGGTGTTGAGGCGAGCCGAGAGTCAAAAGTCCTTTACCTTGAGGGGGAGATGCCTATATATAACCGAGCATTCATGTTGTAGTCGAATTAGGCCTGCGGAATTGTTGGGATGAGGTTACCCGCTAATGTGCTCATAAGGCTTTCCTTCCTTGGTGGAGTATTTTTCCTTGTCTGCATGAAACTCTTCTCCTTGGTGTGTCCATCCGTGACGCAGATGTGTTGGGCGGCGCTGGCGTGGTCCGAGGAGTTCGACCACAAAGACTGACACGTGGCGTCCTAGGCCAATTCAGGCACCACCTAAACACCACTCCCCTAGTTCTAAAGTCGAGGAGTATAGTTCTCAGTCACGATGGAGTGGAAAATCTTCTAAGTCCTCGGCTGAGGAACTTCAACTTCTTGAGCTGGTTGAAGTTCGGCCGGACCTAGCGAGTCAACCGATTGGTCTAAACTCTCTATTGTTTCCCACAACGTTGCATCGTTTTGTCTTCTTGAGGTTATGTGCGTGCAAAGTGCGGCACTAGATCTATGCCATTGATTTGATTCAATCCTGACCATTGGCTGCCTCTATATAACGAAGAGGGGCGAGCCATTTCACTTTGTCATTTTTCAGTGAGAGCGAGCTTGGGAGTTTGACAGGTGTCCGGTCCTCGACTAGTGCTTCAGGTGTTCCTGAAGGGATGAGAGATTCATCATTTGGATGGCCGAACCCTGCAGGAAGGTTGGGCGAAATTTTAAAAATTTCTTTTCTCCCATCTAGGAATTGCATTCCCTATTTTAAAAAACTGCATTTTCAAGGATCAATCTTGAACCCAAAACCAGACCAGATCTGAAACCAAAAGGGAGGAGAGGGATATACCTAATACGAAGTAGCAATAACTCACAATGAAAGTGTTCACGCCCAAGGAGAAGACCAAAACCTGTTTCCACTAAAGATGACACAGTGTGTGATGAAGCAGGATCAACAGGATGGCTCTTCAACAAGAATCGAATAGGGGCTGGTGAGCACGTCTTCTAATTGTTTTTTCAACCAAGAAACAATTCAAGAACCTTTCTTGATCAATTCCACAAGAGGAGAATGAACTGGGTAGGGATGGCAAGAGTATGAGAGAATTCTGCAGGTTGCTATGTGTTAAAATTGAGGAATTTACCCCCTATTTATAGTCTTCTTTGGATCAGTCTCCTAATCTAATTAGGAGAGAGTTTATTGATCCAAATCTGATATTTGGATTTGGACACTTAAATGGATAGGACTTATCTCATCCTTTCAGCTAATCCTAATCAAATTATAAATCAGATCTTGTCTCCTTTTAATTAACTAATTTAAGCCCAGTTCGAATTGGGCTTTAGGCCCATTAAGCTTATGTGCTCACTTACCCCTTAACCTACTACCCAATTGGCTCTCTTTGTAGGGCATGGGACCCAAACATTGATCTACACATCATCCACATGGGTTCAGCACAACCTTTGTTACAAGGCCTGGCCGAATTCACTGTAGGAGACAGTGAACCTCTGAGTCCATCACCATGGGCTCTTAATGGGCCCAACATTTACACTAAATGGTCCTTGGGTCCAGCCACCTTATGAAAACCCAAGGACTGTGAGTAGATGCAAGATTGGCCCATCAGGTATTACCCTCAATGGTCTTACACTTAATCTAATGATCAAACACTACCCGACAAGAGAGGACATCTCCCTCGGCTGCAAGGAACAGTGCTGCACTCTCTGCTCACATGGATCCCAGGAATTTAAATCTTTTGCAAATATTTTGAAACATAATACATATGTATATATCTATATAAATATATTTTTCAAAACAAATCTCAACGTTTGAAATCAACTACTGGCAGTTTAGGTTTCCATAAAAGAGAGTGCATTACCCGATCATTGGCTTTGTCCGACAAAGGGGTTGATCCTGTCATATGGTCACCCACTCAGATGAATTCTCGGACTGTCCCAACATACTCAGGTTTTGACCCCTCTAAGGATCACACTGATTGGCATATCAAAGACAATCCAATCCGACACCTAGTGCAATACCATAATCGAGTTTAGGGGTCAGGTGTAACATTCCAATTTTGCCCATCTATCTCCAAAATCCAAGGCAATACTGGAATTTGGTCCGATTCAGGGTTTCAAGAAAACCCACACTACATGTACCTCAGGTCTCACCTTAGCAGCTGAGATAAGCCACCCCAACCAACTTGGCGGCACATCAGTGTCAGCCTTGGCAAGATAAATCTCTCCAGATCTATCCAATAGCTATGAAGATTCTAAACTAACACAAGTCTCATAAGTGTCCAGTTTAAGGGTATTACATAGAAATACACCACAATGACATGAATAATTATGTACTTTATTCATTTACAATAAATGTCAAAAGATACATCAATCTAATGGGAGCTAAGGGCATAACTTTCTAACAACTCCCACTTACACTTAAGTCCAATCGGGTACAAGCCGGAGTCCCATACTTTCCACATATTCCTCAAACACTTTCTATGTAAGTGGCTTAGTTAATGGGTCTGCTACATTCTCCGTTGACGCTACTTTCTGAATCAGGACGTCCCCTCTACCAACTATCTCTCGTAGTACATGGTACTTCTTCTCGATGTGCTTCGACTTCGAGTGGGCTCGTGGCTCCTTAGCCTAAGCTATAGCTCCACTGTTGTCACACAATAGTGGAATGGGTGATGTGCTGGACGGAACTACTCCTAATTCCTGAATGAACTTCTTCATCCAGATAACTTCTTTAGCAGCTTCACTTGCGGCAATGTATTCGACTTCGGTTATGGAATCTGCGATGAAACCTTGTTTGCTGCTTTTCCAACTAACTGCACAGGCCCCCATTGTAAACATGTACCTAAATGTAGACTTTCTATCATTTGGATCTGACTGCAAATCGGCATCAGTATACCCTTAGATCTATAGTGAACTACCATCAAATACCAGACAAAACTCTTTAGTCCTTCGAAGGTATTTCAGTATGTTCTTCACAGATGTCTAGTGTTCCTGTCCTGGGTTAGACTGGTATCTACTTACCACACTCACTGCCTGAGCAATGTCAGGACGAGTGCATAGCATGGCATACATGATGCTCCCTACGGCTGAGGCATAGGAAACCTCCTTCATGCCCTCAATCTCCTCGGGAGTCTTGGAAGACATACCCTTTGAGAGAGTAACTTCATGTTAAAGGAACATTTCCTTTCTTGAAGTTCTCTATACAGTATCTCTTGACAATTTTGTCAATGTAAGTAGACTGGGATAATCCTGTTATCCTTTTCGATCTATCTCTATAGAGTCGAAGTCCCAAGATATAGGTGGATTCTCCAAGATCTTTTATGGAGAATTGCTGTGAAAGTCACACTTTCACCGTAGTTAACATTCCTACATCATTCCCAATGAGTAGAATGTCATCTACATACAGAACCAAGAATGTAACCTTATCCCCACTGATTTTCCTATAAACATAGGGTTCATCCAAATTTTGCTCAAAGTCAAACTGTTTGATAGTAGAGTTAAACCGGATGTTCCAACTCCTAAAAGCCTACTTCAGTCCATATATGGATCGGTTAAGTTTGCATACCATGTATTCCTGACCTGCAGCAATGAATCCTTGCGGTTGCTGCATATAGATATCTTCAGTAAGATCTCCATTCAGAAACGCGGTTTTGACATCCATTTGCCAAATCTCATAGTTATGGTATGCTGCTACAGCTAGCAAGATCCTAATAAACTTCAGCATAGCCACCGGCGAAAAGGTCTCCTCATAATCGATTCCCTCTTTCTAAGTGTACCATTTTGCGACAAGACGAGCTTTATAGGTCTCAATGTTACCATCTAGGCCCTTCTTCCTCTTGTAAATCCACTTGCAACCAATTGCTTTCACCCCAGAGGGTGGGTTCACAAGAGTCCAGACCTTGTTGGTCTCCATTGAGTCCATCTTGGCTTTCATGGCATCTACCCACTTCAGGGAATCTATGTCCAACATAGCTTTCGCATAAGTCGTGGGATCCTCCTCACTTGTCGTGGCTTCTACCAAGTAACTTTCTTGGTTATAGCCGTAACGAACTAGAGGCCTGGATACCCAGGTAGACCTTCTAGGTTGAGTATCTAGAGCTTATGGGACATCTCCCACTACTCCTGGGCTCTCCTCATCAAGAACAACTTTTTGCTGAAGATTCTCCGCTGAAGATTCTCCAGGATGTAATCTTCTTCTAAGAAACATGCATTTCGACTACAAAACACCTTTTGTTCTTTCGGATCATAGAATAGATAACCTACAAAGCCTTTGGGGTAACCTACAAATAGGCAACGATTGGTCTTAGATTCCAATTTGTCAGCACTAGTTCTTTTAACATGTGTCGGACAACCCCAAATCTTCAAGTGTCTCACACTTGGTTTCTTATCGGTCCAAAGCTCATAAAGAGTCTTCAAAATGGATTTGGTTGGAACCCGGTTCAGTACATAAATTTCAATCTCCAATGCATATCCCAAAATGATGTAGGTAATTTTGAGTAGATGAGAAGTGATCGGATCATAACCAATAGGGTTCGGTTCCTCCTCTCCGACACACCGTTTAACTGTGGTGTAGCGGGAGGGACTAATTGTGATATTATTCCGTTGTCCTTTAAGTAGTCCATGAATTCGTCAGAGAGATACTCACCACCTCGATCTGATCGAAGGGCTTTGATTTCTCTCCCTAACTATTTCTCGACTTCTTGTCTAAACTCCTTGAACTTTTCAAAGGATTCAAACTTATGTTTCATTAGGTACACGTAACCATACTGAGAATAATCATTGGTAAAGGTTATAAAATAAACGTGTTGATTACGTGTCTTAACAATTAGGGGACCACATACATCAATATGTATCAGGTCAAGTGTGCCTGTAGATCTTCCAAGCTTACCGTTAAATGGCCGCTTCGTTATCTTACCCTATCAAATTGTTATCTTACCCTATCCAAGCTTACCGTTAAAATAAACGTGCTAATTTGTTATTTTCATTAGCTGAAGTTTTTTCTAATTTATTTAATATTCCCTCACAGGATATATCAAACCTACTTCTATCAAGTAACCCTTCGATTCCTCGACTAGAGTTCTCGAGATAGAAAGTGCATTAAGTTCTATGAAAAACCTGTATCATCAGATTAATCATGTATTTATATTCTTATATACCATTCAATTTACACTATGAGTTATTTAGTCTATTATATGAATTCCTCTTCCGATTCACCCACATAAACTAAATCAACTAAGAGGTGGCCAAACTCCTAATCGCATTACGCATAATAACTCATAGACAATATGAAAATAAAAACAACTTGATTGAATTAAATAAAAATCAATCCATGGTCGTGGTTAGGCTTTCCATAGCCCTAGCTATAAATAAACTAATTCATGATAAAGGAATTTAAACCAACAATGTATAAGAAAGAACTCATGATGTTGCCCTTTAGGTTGAGATCGATGAGCTTGTCTTCTCCTTGCCGCCGCCTTTCTCTTTTTCTCCTACGTTGCTGACTGCCTTCTTGAAGGCTGAAGCTTTCTTGGAGGACTTCTCCTTGATTGCTCCAGAGATTGATTGATGCCTTGGTGCTACCCCTTTATATAGCTTTAGGAGGAGGGGTTGTTTCCAACTCCTTTTTGGAGTTCTTTCTCAAAAATAGAAAGTCCTAATTCCTTTTAGATCTAATCCTATCCTATCTCTCAGGTAATCTCAATCTCCTTTATCTTTCTAGAATTACATCAGAAAATTAAATCTGATAGGACTCTTTAAAGTTTCCTTATTCTTGTACTCGTATTGGGCTTCTTCAACGAATTGGGCTTCTACTGCGAACTGGGCTTCCCTATGAATTTTCTCAGACCCCGATTTTGACTTTGATGTATTATGAATCTATCAAAACTCAAAACATGAAAGTTGTAGAGTTTTTCCTTATCTTTCCAATGCATCTTGAATCATCTTAATTGGAGTCCGGATGGGAGAGTTATGCCCAGATTACTACGCGGCGCCGAAACTATGAAAAATTACCCGATTTGCCTTATTTTTCTCTTGATGCCTTCTTTCATGCCCTGAATTGAAATACAAGAATAATAAGTCCAATTAAGTACTAATTAAGTATAAAAGACTGAATATTTAGGGATAAAAATATGATAATTTTTATTCTTATCATTGGGGTTGATCCCCAATATATCAGTTGGACAAGGTCTTCTACGGGTTCACCGTGTTGTGTGCGTAACTCATCCCTGAGGTCCATGTTTTCTATGGTGAACACTTCATTGGCGCAAGATCTTCCTTTGCAAGCCATCACGTAGCATTGCCTTGTTGTACACTGGTTTCTTCAGGTGACACCTACCACGTGTGCGATTGGGAACTTTACGGCCAGATGGGATGTCGAGACTGAAGCCCTTAATGCATTCAATGTCGGCCAACCAAGGATGGCATTGTATGGGGATAAGACGCAGACAATGATAAAATCCACCATTACCGTGCCTATGTTGAGGTCATCACCTATCAGTAGTGGCAAGGTGATCTTACCCTCCGGTATTAGCGAGTCTCCAAAGAAGCCTACTAGAGGGGTGTTGGCCAACTGCAAGCGATCCTTCTCTATATCAAGCTATTTGAATGCCTCTTCGAAAATAATGTCAGTCAAGCTCCCTGTGTCCACGAGAATCCTGAGCAATAAAAAGTTGGTGATCTCCGTGGATATTACCAAGGCATCATTGTTCAATACTTACACCCCTCTGAGGTCATCGTCAGTGAAGGTGATGGGAGTGTCTTGCCTTGGCCTCTTCAGTTGGAGGAGCTTGGGTTGCGGCTGCTTCAGTGCTGTCGTGCTCTTCTTTGGGCTTATTTTCCTTGATGTTGACAAATCCGCTAAGGTACCCGCATTGGGCGAGGTCTTCCAAGTGGTGACGAAGGTCTCAGGAGCTCTCAGTCTCATGGTCGTGATCTCGGTAAAAGTCATAGTATTTGTCTTAGTTCCTCTTATTGCCTTGGGACTTCATCTTTTTTGTCCATCTAACAAAATTATGGTCACGGATCTGCATCAGCACCTTGGTCCACAACGCGTTAACTAGAGTGAAGTTGCAGTACATCAATAGTGGGGTCCTTGGTCTATGATATCCGTGGTGGTCTGGCCTCTTGTTGTTGCAGTCTGCCTTTCTATCATCCTAGTCTTGGCACTTTCGATCATGTCGAGCTTCTTCTTCTTGCCTACATAGTGTTTGGGCTTCCTTGGCATCCATGTACTTTTGTGCATGTGTCATGAGTGCAGTCAGAGTCGCTAGAGGGTTCTTTCCCAAACAAAAGCTGAATATGGTCGAGTGCAGTCCGTTCATAATGGTAGCTACAGTTACTAACTAATCTAGACATTGGACTTAGAGGGCCTTGGTGATAAACATTGCCAGATAATCCCCCAATGTTTCTCCTTCCTTCTATCGTACTTGTATGAGGCTAGTCGAGGTCTTCCAATGTCTTCAGCCGGTGATGAGCTATGCTAGGAATCAGGTCTCAAGTTGCTCCCATGAGACAATAAAGCACAATGGAAGGGCGGCATACCACATCCAGGCCACACTCTAGAGGGTTGCAACGAAGGCTTTGCACATGAGGCCTTCAAATGAACCATGAAGCATCATTATTGTTTTGACCTCTTGAAATGATCACTCGGGTCTGAGGGTTCCATCGTACTTTTTGAACTGTGGGAGGAGGGAGCTCGTCCACGATCTCTTGCGCGAACACTAGCTCTTTGGCTAAGTGTATTTATGTGGGTCTGTTCGCTAGAGGGGTCATGTTGTGGTCTACCTGGCTGCATTCCAACTCGTCTAGCCTTTCTCATAGGCTCATGATTTCTACGTTCCAATCCGTCGGATCAATATTTGTTGATTTCTCAACCTTGGGCACTACTCGTCGGTCTCAGACTAAGTTGGACTTAGCCAATGTGATTGGAGATTGGTATGAGCGTTGGCCAAGTCACTCCTTAGCAGGGAGCCTGGTGCCTGTGTGGTGGGACCGACCGTGAGCGTCGTTGGCTCGGGTCTGTGGTTGAGAGTCAAACTTCCAAGACGGTTGGGGCTACTCACGTTCCGATCAAGTCTTTGGCCGATCTATAGGGTGCCTTTTGGTGTCATCGGTTAGAGGATCAGCCGTCGTGGGCACCTGCATGGATAGGAGAGATGCTGGAGGGGCTTGTCCTAATTGTCCAAGCACTTCCATCATGGTGATGAGGTGGTCGACCTTTTGTTGCATGGTGTTGAACTGGGCAAGGTCGACCGGTATCTGTGGTTGGGCGTTCCGTGGCGAGGAGCTACGTAGTGAGTGAGATCCTTGAGATGAGGAGCAAGATCTAGAGCGGTCTGAGGTGTTCTTAGGCATGGTTGTCTTCGGTGCATGGTAAGAGATGAAGTATGGAATAGGCTTTTTGTGTAAAATCCCACAGATGGCGCCAATCTGATGTCTGATTTGAGGTGGCTTGAACCAAGGATGCAGTCAGATAATCCTACCAATTGGAAAAGGATGAAGACGTGCACTGAGGCAATATGCAAGTACAAGAAGAGTTAGAGGCCTAAGGAGTTGTTCCCCGAGTAGGCACTCTAATGCTCAAGTCAGTAAAAAGACAAATCAGTCAAGACGAGCTGAAGAGAGCAAGTCAGTCCAGACCAAGGTGAATGCAATGGTGTTGAGGTGAGACAAGAGTCAAAATTCCTTTACCTTGAGTGGGGAAATGCCCATATATAGCCAAGCATCTGTGTTGTAGTTGGATTAGGAACGCGGGGTTGTCGGGATGAGGTTACCTACCGAAGTGCTCGAAAGGCTCCCCTTTCCTCAGTGGAGTATGTTTCCTTGTCTGTGTGAAACTCTTCTCCTTAGTGCATCCATCCACGATGCAGCCGCATTGGGCGGCACTAACGTGGTCCAAGGAATTCAACCACGGAGATTGATACGTAGTGTCCTAGTATGTGTTTGGTACTGTTTATGTTTATTGAATAAATGTTTGTACTTTATTTGCTGGTAAAACCGAGAAATGCAATAATTGCAACCGTTTATGACGACTGGGCGCCACTAGATGCCACTTCAGTGTAACAGTGAATAAATGCATGGCCGTTTGTGGAAGCTTAAAAAAATAACTTCTACAAACGGTTGACATGCACATAAACCAAAGTTCACCTTTTACATTTTCGATGTATGCAGAAGAGCAAGAGAGAGAAAATGTTGAGATGGCGCCTATGTGGCAACATTAATAAACGTTTAATGAATAAATGTAAACGGTACCAAACATCACCCTAATTAGCCTCATGCATCAATAAACAATCCTGATGCTTATATGAACACTTTCTAGTAGAATCATCTTCAATATGACAACTTATTTTTTCTTCGATCCTTGCCAATGCTAATGCCTATCTTATTTATCACAGGCTGCCCCAACCCCAAGGATCTTTTCAAGTTCATTCTTAAGCCTGAACCGAGAAAGCAACGAGTAAGGTGGCGTTTGATAAATCTGAAATCTGAAGTCTGAAAAGTTAAAAATATATTAAAATTGTCTAAAATCTGAAAAGAGGCATTGATGCTTTTCTACTTTTCAGAGGCTCTGAATACTTTGGCTTGTTTGTGTTGGACCAAACTCTTAACATCTGAAATATCCTGTTTTTACTATTTTACCCCTAAAATATACTATTTGATATATTTGAACTCAATTTGTACTATTTCATATAAAATAATTTATCAAATTCAAAATAATATTAAAAGAATACAAAAAAATTAATAAAATATATAATAATTATGAAAAATAATTAATAAATAATAAATAACATAATTAAATTAATAAAAAATAATTACTCACTATTAAAAATAATAAAATAATTAAAATTTAATAGTGCAATTAATAGTTATAATAATATTGAACTAACGCGAATAAAAATAATTAAATACATAATAATTACGAAAAATAATTAATAAATAATAAATAACGTGATTAAAATAATAAAAATAATTACTCGCTATTAAAAAATAATAAAATGATTAAAATTTAATAGTGCAATTAATAGTTATAATAATATTGAACCAACACGAATAAAAAAATAATTAAATACATAATAACTATGAAAAATAGTTAATAAATAATAAATAACGTAATTAAATTAATAAAAAATAATTACTCACTATTAAAAAATAATAAAATGATTAAAATTTAATTGTTTGCTTGCCAGAGCCAGACAATGAGTTTAGCAAAAACAGTAACTATCATGGGCCCAGAGGTTGCATGAACACCTCCAGGAATGCCATGGAGATGAAGAAGGCAGAAGCTGGAGCTAAGGTCCAAAATTTTACAGATTGGGCTCTAAAATGTATAGACTTCTACTCCCGTTGTCAGGGAAACAGGGATAGAGTAAAATCAAAGTTCAACTGTTGAGATCCAACCCCAGTTGTCAGCATTCAAAACATTTCTAGATCTTGCTGGTAACCAACCAGCTTAGAGGAAAGGATTTCACAGAAGTTTTTGATGTGTCATGCTTTCCCCTCACTCTCTTCTCTTAGCTCATTTGACCCTGGTTGGGCATCTAGTATTTCTACTACTGCAATTCAGGGGTTGATGGGAATGGTGGTAGAAGGTGATATGGACAATGTTAACTAGTGTTTTCTTGAAGCATCATGTTTTGGGAGCACCAAGCTTGTCCATATCTTATTGTAGATAGCTCAAAGGAACAGGTTAGATGTGGATGACCCATAGAGTAGGAATAGCACCTACTCTATGCAACTCATTGACAGACACAATGAACCTGATTTGTGAACCTGAACTTGATGACCAGTGATCCACTTGGATTTCTATGAAAGTGCACACAAACACTGCTAATCATCTCAAAATATCCTATAAAATAACAATTTTTTGTAATATGGAATGACTACTAAAGCAACAACATATATTTGGTTAATGATACAGTGATATCATTAACCAATATCCCATGGACTGATTCAGCCATATCCCATGCATTTTTCTGTTATTACTGGTAAAAACTATACGCTGACATCTCATTAGTTGATAGGTTCATTCAATTCTGTTGGCAAATCTTATGTTTACCCCAAATTTACCAAAAACTGTATCATTAATAAATTACATACACCTTATCTCTGATTCTGATATGCCAACAACTGGTTCCCCAAACTAACACCACTCATTTACTCATCCCCGGAGAGCTTGGGACACTCAACAAGACCTAGTAAAAAGCAATACTACTTCAATGAATGGGCCAAAAGTAAAATGTTACAAGTAGAACCAAGGTGGTATAACACAGTTAACAAGTTCTTTGAAAAAGCCCTATTCCCTCCCTATACAATGAGTGAAGTAACCCGATAATACAAACTGCCTAACCACAGAACAGGGAGTTCTTTCCCTAAAATAATATACAATTCTGGGATTAAACTAGTTTCAACGAGATGATTTTGAAGATGCCCAATTGTCTTCTGCCAACATACTTCAAGGAATCTAAAGATGGGTTGTTCCCCATATTCGATAGATTGAAGAAAACTACAAAATTAAAAGAAAAAAAAAAAAAACTCCAAAGAAAACGAATCTGGGTCAGTTCTTCTCCCCAACATACATTTGGTTAATGATAAATCTTACAAAGAATCTGGATAAAGCAAATCAAACAAAAATAGTTGAATAGCACAAAGAAAACGAATCGGAATGGTTGAATACCATAAACCCGAATAGTTGAATAGCATAAAACATTCCTGTTTATCCAACAAGCATGGCAATAAAAAAGAAGAAAGCTGAAGATTGCAAGGGTTTTTGAGGGAGCTTCTTCAGATTTGGTTCGAAGAAAAAGTTCTTCAGTTCGAAGCAAGAAGAGAGCAGATTCGGTTCAAAGTGAGGGTTCACAGAGAAATGGCGGTGGAGCTTGCTTGCAGAGAGGATGGCGGTGAACTTCTTCTCAGTTCAAAAATAGGGTGAATAACCTAATTTTTTTAGTTTTACTTGAAGGACAAATTGTTGTCATTTTTAATTTTTTATGAGAATAATATCGTCATTTACCAAAGTCTTTATAGCCTCTGAGCGCATTAAGCACTCACCCAACCACTTTCATTTTAAGATCTGAAAATGCATTTCAGACCTAATATTAAGATGTGCACACAAACGGCTGTGGTGTCTGAAAAAGCAACTATTTCAGACTTCAGACGTCTGAATAGTGCAATCAAACACCGCCTAAGTCCAACCCCCAACTCCAAAGTTGGATGTAATAGTCGTATAGATTGTTAAATTGTTCGGAGATCAAGCTGAGAGCATCTGACATTCTAAATCCACCCCAAGTTAAATGCATTTAAATTCAGATACGAGAAACCGTGCATTCACACGGTCAGCTGTTCTTTGTGTTTACTGTCTGTCTCTGTTTGTGTGTGTATTGAAACCAATGAAAAAAAAGTTAAAAACTGAGAAAATCGGATTCCCATTTGGCAAAAGATGAAGCGCATTGCTTGCTAACATCATAGTTTTTTCTATCCAGAAAACTTCTTACCGAAACCTTACAAATCTCAAGTTTGATAACAACATAATCAGGGAAGTCATTTAAATGGTGAGTCATTTTGAGCAGAAAATTCCTCTGATAAATGCAGACATGTTGTATCACGATAAAGAATGTTTTAGCATAAAAATAATTCCATTGATTGCACCCAGAGACCTGTTAGCCCATAAAATTCACTACTTTGGCCCCCTGTTTTTTCTTAGCTTTTACATTGCTATTGTTTTCAACTTCAACTCCTGAAGTAGAATTGGCTTTTGACTTGGAAGAAGCACGTTTCTTGCCTTCATTAGAATCTTCCTCCATGCAAATATCACCAAAATCATCAAGATCGTCTCCAGACCCAAATTTAGTCACCTGTGCACTTGCTGAAAAGGAAATAAGAATATTATTAATCAATCAAAATAATGAAGAATTAATGAGGATACTGATAACACTATCAAGACATTCAGTGACCACTGAGTGCTATTGGTTATTACTTGTTCAAAACAAAAATATCCTAGTTCCTAATTGACACCTTCCAGCTGATGATGCTTATTGCTTCCTTTTTGTTCCACCCTTCAGTTCTTGACAAGGAAAGAACGAAATATGATTCCCCCTTCGCTCTCGTTCAAAATTCCCAGATTGCATAAACAGAGGTAGTACAAGGGTTTGACCTGTCAAGCAAAATATCCACACTGCTTTCTGTCTAAATCTGATTGATTTCCCACTCAGAAACCCTAATCCTAACAAAGAATTTATTGCATGGTAGTGATTTTTAAATTTTCATATTGTCTATAGCTTTAGATGCTATCATGTCAGATTTTTTTATTACTAGACCATAAAGAAAATTCTTCATAGAAACCATTACAATCCCCCATCCCTCAGGATAATGCCTATTGCCTAGAACCATAAAAGCAAGTATAAGATGTCTTTCCATGAATCTAAGGTATTACTGAACATTGAAGTCTTGTCTTCAAAACATAGTTTTCAAGGCTCCAAGGAGAGGGGGAACTTGTCACCTAGCCAAAGGATTTTTTCAATTAAAAGAAGAAATGTGTTGATTGGACAAAATTTTAAGTTCTTTCTTGCTTATTGGTTTAGGTTCTGAAGTCTTTGAAGGTTCAAGACAGCATATACAAATTTGTGTTAATTGAACCCTAACAAATAAGAAAATAATAAAAAGAAACTAGTATTCTAAATCAGAAACTGAATAATTTAGTTTAATAATGTTTGTTTTATTATAATTTAAAAAAGTTAAGAATATAAAAAGTATATAGTACCGTGTATAAAATAGTTAGGCGATTAAGATAAGCGAGGTGACCCTCCACGGGTGCCTTGTCACCTAGGAGTTACCTTGACAACTATGCTTCAAAAACACTAATTTCAACTAAAATCATGAAACATGTAACAAGAATAGAACATTATCCACTTTATCCCACCTGTAGCTTCATGAGTATATCTTCTTCTTAGGTATCAACTACAAAATGATAACAAAAATCCAAGTAACCCCCTCCATTCCAGATTTGGCCAAGCATTGGCTATACAATTAAGCTCTCTAGGAATCCATCTAAAAAAGCATCTTATAGCATCTATTCTCTCTCTGATTTCATTGAGGAAAAACTAAATCTCCACTCCCAGCTTATTACATTCCTTGAATTGCCATCCACCACAATCAATGCAATGTTGAGACTGACACTAAAGTTGATGCTAGTTTATGGATGACTCTGCTGTAACCACTAGCATATTTTATGGACACTCATAGCCTTACAATGATTACAGTTGATCACTGAAGTTGTCAAGTCTACAACCCAATTGGCTTCCATTTTTTATTGGGGACTTCCAAAATCATTGTTCTCAGGCTACTGAACCTGAGAAAGGCAGATGCTCACAACAAACACTACAATGCATAATCTGGAGTTTAATTCCTATTAGTCCCTTGCACCACCAGAAATCCCATAGTGGGAAGAAAAAAAATAGAGCAGCAATGGTATGAAATAAACACATCAAATTCTTCTAC
Organism: Nelumbo nucifera; assembly: GCF_055504915.1. Lineage (NCBI taxonomy): Eukaryota > Viridiplantae > Streptophyta > Magnoliopsida > Proteales > Nelumbonaceae > Nelumbo > Nelumbo nucifera. The sequence goes on along the minus strand of NC_142649.1, from coordinate 186,194,034 downwards.
AGAAAGTGGAAGCAAGCAGTAGTTATACAAATAAAGCTGGATTGCTTAAAAAAGCATAAGAGCACTGAAGTGAAAAAACAACAAACTCAAATTTTGTAATTGCCAAAATCTTACATTTGTTTTCTGCTACATTGGCAGCAGTAAGACCTCTGTCATCTTTGTTAGGGCAATTTTTAGCCAAATGTGTGATGCCACCACATATTTTACAGGAACCACCCTGTTGATCAGCCATATGAAGAAATTATTAGAAGCAATTTATAACGTCATGGAGCTACTTATATTAAAAAGGCATCCGAAATGTGATTACTTGTTATCTAAAGTGATATGCCACTTAATCATAAAACAAGAGAGGCCTTGTTCTAAGGAAACTATACTAACGAAAAATTTGTTATTCCAAAATTCTTGGAATGACCAAATCTTATATTCATATCTTGGCGAGCCAGAAATTTATTCACCAAATGGTTTGGAAACCATGCATATGACACACAAAGCAAACTTCCCCCTACAAGGACAAGAGAGTACCAGCATACAGATCTCCAAGAAATTCTGTACATTGTAATAATGAAATAGAAGTTGACAAGAAAATCAAAGATACCTTTGGATAAATCCCATGTGTATTTTTTGGGCAATTTTTACTCAGGTGTCCATGCTCACCACAAACAAAGCAATTAGCAAATTTTGCTCCCCCTGCATTAATAACAAGAAAGAGAGACTGATGAACCAAGGATGCATTAAAGCATGCAACTTAACAATATCCACTGCTTCATTAACAAGAAAAGGTTTTTCAATTCCATCATTACACTTACAAATAATAACAGCAACTTCTGTATTAGTCCACAAGGAAGACAAAGTACACATTTACAATATCAATGAAACAGGAAAGACAGCTAAAAGTAGGATTTCCAGCAGGGGAAAAGGTAGTTTTTAAACAATGAGTTACATTGGCTTCCACCAAAATTTATGAAGGCATCAATTAAATTCCAATCTAGAAATATTTGAGGAAAGTGATATGGGGCAACTGAGGATGATATAGAGATCTTACAATCATATCCCACAGAAAAGAACATATTAGGGTTAAGCACTATTGACTAAATAATTTGATGGAAGAAAACCATAAGTAAACTTTACACTTGTTGAATTTTCTGGAAAGAAGTTAAACTTTGTACAGACCTCGAAGAAAGTATTAGAATTTCTCATGAGAATTGTTAGATTCAAGGCATGATAGAAGTGTACACCTCACATGCCTGGATACTTCTCCTATGTGGCTTCGTGCATTTTGGGAGCGCCTCACCTGGAGAGGCGCCTCTAGGTGTACACCTCCCACGCCTTTTAAAACATTCTTCTTTCTTTTTGTGTGAGAGAGAGAGAAGGTAAAGTATCATCGTATTAAATATGAACAAAATGTACAGCAAGATAATGTACTAAAGGAACCAGAAAAAAACTGTTCCCTCTAAACTTGATCCCCACCCTGCTTTACAAAAAGATTATCATGTACAAAAAAGGACTCAAAACCTATACCCCTAACCAGCCTATGACCAAACAACCAAGAAAACATCTTTCCCACAATTTTCTGAAAATTGAAGTCAGCAGAACTTGTCTTACTTTTGAAAACCCGACTGTTTCTTTCTTGCTGCAGACATCAAAAAACCACTGCTGGGGTCAAATTCCAAACTAATCTTCCTCTTTTACTCAAGCCCTCCACTCTCCAACCTTTTACTAAACCGTGTACTGAACCTGGGCAGCAACTTTTCACTTCAAATAATTGTGAGATTTTGTTCCAGATCTCTGAAGAAAATTTGCAGTGAAGTAATAGATTATTCACTGTCTCCAGATGTCCTTCGCATAGGACATAGGACACTGCTATTTGAGTCCAGAAGAGCACCTTTCTGACAGAGGTTATCCCTTGTAAGTATTCTGTTGAGGTAAGCCATCCATACAAAACATGAAATCTTTGAAGGCACATTTTTACTCCAAATGATGTGGGTTGGACCTGAAAGTCCTTCTGAACTGTCCAAAGCCTTGTAAAAAGATTTGACTGTAAACTTTCCAATCTTCTCCCACCTCCAGATTCTATTATCAGCCCTTGTTGCCTCCACTTGAGTACTGTGAAGGAGTTGCAGAAGTTCCATCCACTCCACTTCCCAATCATTTAGATTCCTCCTGAATTGTGGGATCCAAACCACATTATCATTTTGGATTTGCAAACTTTCAGCAACCTTAGCTTCCTTGTTTGCTGCAACTTCAAACAAAACAGGGAACCTCTCGTTCAAAGGTCTCTCCCCACACCAAACATCCTTCCAAAATTTGACCCTCTCCCCATTTCCTACTTTGAATTTCACACCTTTTGCAAACCAATGGTAAGACTTCTCAATACCTTTCCAAACCGAGCATCCATAGGAGTGATTTGAAGTTCCTGGATCCCATCCCGAATTTCTAAGACCATACTTGGCCTGCACCACCCTTTTCCACAGCCCTCCTTGACTCTCCAAAACCACTTCCCCAGCAGAGCAGTATTGACACTTTTCACCCTTCTAACCCCCAAATCCCCTACAGCTTTGGGCTGACATACCTTGCTCCAGTTCACCAAGTAGTATTTCTGCAGTCTGCACTTTCCAGCCTCTCCGGAGGAAATCCCTCATCTTCTTTTCAATGATAGAAGCCATTCCTGCCAAGATTGGGTACAAGGATAGCAGATACATTGGGAGGGAGGATAACACCCTTTTCACCAGGGTAACCTTACCTCCATAAGAAAGATTCTTAGTTTTCCAGGATGCTGGCTTCTTTTCAAGTCTTTCATTGGCTCCCAGATTGTTTTGGAATTACATTTTGCACCTAGGGGAATGCCCAGATATTTTAGAGGCAACTTTCCCACCTTACATCCCCACAAATCTGCCCAACTGGCTAGCTCCTGTACCTCTCCCACAGCCACTAACTCACTTTTGTATAAGTTAACTTTCAGGCCCGAGACTACTTGAAACCATTTCAGCACTGACATCACAAAATAGAGTTGCTCTTGTGATGCATCACAGAAGATCAAAGTGTCATCAGCATACTGCAGTAAACTAACCTCCACCCTCCCATTTACCTACTGTAAAGCCTTCTAGGAAACCCCCTGAACCAGCCCTCTCCACCAATCTACTTAAATCAAACAAATAAACAGGAAAGGGGATAGTGGGTCCCCTTGCCTTATTCCCTTCGAACTTTTGAAGTTTCCAGAAGCTTTCCCATTTACTAGAACTGAGAAGGATGGAGTACCACACAAACCTTCATCCAATTTCTCCATTTAGAGACAAAGTTCATTCTTCTAAGCACATAGTCTAGGAAGCTCCAGTTCACATGATCATATGCTTTCTCCAAATCTACTTTGCATATCAGCCCACCCCTTCCACTTCTCAGCCTCGAGTATCAGCTCATTTGCCACTAAAACCCCATCTACCATCAACCTTCACTGCCTTCCTTCTACAAAAGCTCCTTGGCACTCCGAAATAATGTGCCCCATGACTAGCTTCATCCTTTTTGCTAGCACTTTTGTAAGGATTTTATACATGCTGCCTATTAGACTAATAGGCCTGTAGTCTTTAATATCCTCAGCCCCTTTCTTCTTTGGAACCAGAGTGATAAAAGTAGAGTTTAGACTCCTTTCTAAGGTTGCTGATGTATCATGTATGGAATTCCTCTCAAACTTTCATGATGTCTGTCTTCAGAAAATCCCAACAACATCTTTTGTAGAAAGCCATGGTGAAACCATCTGGTCACGGAGCTTTGTCCCTTTCCATAACCATAATTGCCTCTCTCACCTCCACTTCCTGGAATTCCCTCTCTAGCTCCCTTGCTTGCTCACTTGTCAGCCCATCAAATTTAAACCATCGAGTTTGGGCCTGTATTTCCCGTCTTCTTTATAAAGATTTTTGTAGAAGTCAACTATACTGGTTTTAATTCTATCTTCCTCTTCCACCACTTCGCCATTCACCACAATTCTTTTAATGGAGTTTTCCCTTCTTCTAGTCATTGCCATTTTGTGAAAAAGCATTGTTCTTATTACTTCAAGCCATGTTATTCTTGGTCTACTGTCTACCCATAGCTCTTTTGACCCCTTCAACTTGTAATAAATCACTTCTTCTCACTGGCCTTCTTGGCATTTGAGTGTGACGAAACCATCTTAGTCTACTTTCTCTCATTTTATCATGGATGGCCTATTGCAGTTACTCCGAGGTTCTTCAAACAAGTTTCATCTCTTATTCTCCCCTTTCTAGCCTTCCCACTCATCCTCCCATGTATGCTCCATTCATTTTTTGGACTTGTTGCTTATTACCTTCCTAACATTTTGTTCCATATAACATTAACTTGGACCAGACTACCATTAAAAAATTTAAACGAAGATCTCCCCTTTTGATTGGATATCTGATATATAGGGAGTTTTGAGGCAGAGATTATTTAAAAACTAAAAATCAAGGGTTTTAACCTAAAATTGAAGAGTGGACTAAAAAGCCAAATATAGTTTAAAAAGATCTCCCCTTTTGCATGAAACAGATGCACCAGCTACCCAGCCCAAGGGATTGGAAAAGGAAGATGAAGGTGGGACAGGAATGTTAGAAGGGAAGGATATAGAGGAAAGGACAAGGGTGGAAGAGGAAGTTGAGAGGATATGGAGTTTAATAAGTGAATGTTTTGAGGATCTCAAACTAAAGGGAAAAATAACTGAGGTGGGAACTCAAGAACCTTGTATGGAAGGAGTTGTGGAAGAGGAGATGACAAAGAAGCAAAAACTAGAAGTGTATGGTAGGAAGAGTGAAGAGGAAAAGAAGAAAAAGACAGAAGTAGAAAGGCTAATTTCTGATGTAGAGGGTGATTTTGAGTTCAGTGGGAGGGGAGGTCGAAGGAGACAGTTTAAGTAGTGAAGAAAGAGGAGGGGTTAACATAAAAGTGAAAGAATGAAAGTTATTAGTTGGAATGTGAGAGGGCTGGAGAATACAAGAAAAATGAAGGTAATAAAAGATCTAATAAAAAGAGAGAACCCTGAAGTTGTGATGTTGCAAGAGACTAAACTGGCAAAGCTGGATAGGAAGCTGATCACAAGTTTGTGGGGATCAAGAGGCATAAGATGGATTGAGGCCCCTTCTTGGGGGGCTTTAGGGGGTATGGTGATTCTATGGAAAGAAGAGGTATTGGAATCAATGGAGGAGCTGATTGGCAGATACATCGTATCAGTGAAGTTTAAGAATGTGGGAGGAACTGTATGCAATATGGGGTTTGTGGGAAGGTGCTTGGAGTCTGGGAGGGGATTTCAATGTCATAAGGTCCTCTAATGAAACTTCTAACCCAATCAGTCAATAACCACTAGTATGAGGAGATTTAATGAGTTTATAGACAGGTGTGAGCTGAAGGAGATCCCTCTTATGCATACTAGCTTTACTTGGTCCAACTTTCAAGAAAATCCATTGTGTTCAAAGTTGGACAAATTTTTGTTTAATGTGGGTTGGGAGAACCATTGGGAAGGTTTAGTGTCTAAAGCTTTACCCAGAGTCAATTCAGATCATCCCCCCATTAGAATAGGATCAGGAATTCTTCTAAATGGTCCACTCCTTTCAATTTTGAAAATATATGGTTGACACATCCAGATTTTGTCCGCAGAGTTGAAGAGTGGTGGAAGGAGGATCTAAGGGGGGTAAGGTGGGAGGGAATCAAATTCCATAAGAAGCTGCAAAGGTTGAGGGCAAAGATAAAGGAGTGGAATAGGGACCATTTTGGAAGACTGGAAGAGAGAAAGCTTACTCTCACATCTCAGATTGAGGAATTGGATAAGTTGGAGAATGAGAGAGTTCTTAATGAGGAAGAAAGAGAATCAAGGTGGAAACTGGAAATTGAAGAAAGATTTGGAGGAAATTTGTTGGAGATAAAAGTCAAGGCAAAATGGATAAGAGAGGGGATGGAAATACAAAAGTTTTCTATGCGATGGCCAATGGTAGCATGTGTAAGAACTTTGTGGCTAGATTGGAAATTAATGGGGAAGTGATATCTAATCAGGATGAAATAACCAGAACATTTGTGGACCATTTTAAATCCCTTTATAGAAGACATCTAGAGGAGAGATTGAGCTTAGAAGGACTAGAGTGGCCCCTACTGGAAGAGGAGGCAGCAAGATGGCTGGAAAGGGATTTTGAGGAGGAGGAAATAAAAAAAAAAGGCAATGTTTTCCATGAATAGAGCCAAAGCACCCAATTCAGACGGCTTCAAAATGGCTTTCTATCAGGATTGTTGGGAAATTTTGAAAGATGATTTGTTTGAAGTTTTCAAAGAGTTCTCAAATACACATATTGTTAGTTGTGGAGTTAATGCAACCTTCTTGGCTCTGATTCCCAAAAAATCTGATGCCAGTCAACCTAAGGATTTCCGACCCATTAGCCTAGTGACCAGTACCTATAAAATTTTAGCCAAAGTCCTATCTTTAAGGCTTAAAGAAATCCTCCCCTCTCTCATAAGCCAGTTCCAAGGAGCCTTCATCCAAGGGAGACAAATTATGGATCAAATCCTTATAGAAAATGAATGTGTAGAAGAAATGAAGAGATCTAGGAAGGAAGGATTTGTATGCAAGTTGTATTTAGAAAAGGCTTATGACTTGGTGGCTTGGAACTTCCTACAAGAAGTAATGCAACAAAGGGGATTTGGGGAGAGGTGGTGTAATTGGGTATTTGGTTGTGTTTAGTCTTGTCAATTTTCTATCCTTCTTAATGGAGTGGTGAAAGATTTCTTTCCAACCTGTAGAGGTTTAAGGCAAGGAGATCCCCTCTCTCCTTTTCTGTTTACCCTAGTGGCGGATGTTTTTAGTAAGCTACTCTCTAAGGCAGATGGGGAAGATGAAGTTAAGTGTTGGAGAGTGAGCAAAAACAGGGTCTTGGTGTCTCATCTCCAATTTGCAGACGATGTCATGATTTTTTATGAAGGGGGAGACCCTAGGAGTGTGAGGAAGCTAAAAGAACTGGTTCAAAGGTTTAAAAAGGTGTCCAATCTAAAAATCAACATGGACAAAAGTTGTGAAGCAGGGATTAATATGGAGGAGAGTGTCCTAAGTTTGGTCACGGAGTGCTTAGAGTAGAGTGTAAAATTACCCTTTGGCATTTGACCTATTTAAGACTTCCCCTAGGAGCCAACCTTAAGGAGAGTAGATTCTGGATCCCAGTTGTAGAAAGATGTGGTAAGAGATGGGTCGCCTGGAAAAAGAGTTACATCTCTTTGGGAGGGAGGATCACCTTGATAAGATCTACTTTGGCCAACTTACCTATCTACTTCCTCTCTGTTTTTAGGATTCCTCCAAGGGAAGAAAAGAAGTTAGAAAAAATTATGAGAGATTTCCTTTGGGAACCAGGAGAGACAAGAAAAGACCACTTAATCAATTGGAGTGTTGTGTGAAAAATTAAAGAAGAGGGTGGACTAGGTCTTGGGAATTTGAGAAAGAAAAATACAACTCTTCTAGGAAAATGGTTATGGAGGTGGTCATTGGAGCGGGAAAATTTGTGGGCTGAAGTAGTGGATAGTATTTATGGGAGATCGGAGAGCGGTTGGGGTGTTGGTGTATCACGTTGGGCTACTTTGGCAACACCTTGGAAAGCAATCCACAACGTGCTTCCTCAGTTCCGTAATTTTATCAGGTATGATGTTTGTTCAGGAAACCTAATCCATTTTTGGAAAGATGTTTGGCTTGATGACTGGTCCCTGAAGGACCTATTTCCTTCTTTGTACTCCATTTCCTTATACAAAAATAAGGTGATTTCGAGCTTTGTAGTCCTTTATACTTCACCTTTGAATCTTAATTGGGATTTTGGGTTTCGAAGGGGGCTGAGGAATGAAGAAGCCTCTTGTTTGACAGAGCTTCTCTCACGTTTGGATATTGTTTGCCTTGAACCCTTTAAACCAGACAGGAGAGTTTGGTCACCAAATCCTAAAGGTTTCTTCTCTTGTGCCTCTTTCTTTAAAGCTCTTTGCTAGTCCTCTTCCTCTCCGTTGTTTCCTTGGAAGGAAGTTTGGTTTCAGCGGATCCCCCTAAAATCAAGGCTTTCTGTTGGGAAGTGATATATGGGAAAATCAATACTCTGGACTATTTGCAAAAGAAAAGGTTGTTTCTGAGTATTTCCCCGAATCGGTGCACTGTGTGTAAATCTGATGATGAATCTTGTTTTCACTTATTTATTTCATGTTCTTTTACTGCAGAAATTTGGGAGTGGATTTTCTCTTTATTTGGATGCAGGTGGAATATGCCAAAAAAGGTTAAATTGTTGTTTGATCCATCTACATTTACTTGGTCGAAGAAAAGGGGAAAGGATGATGTGGAGATGTGCTAAAGCAGCAGTGGTTTGGACATTGTGGGAAGAAAGAAATGCCAAAATCTTCCAAGAGAAGGAGAGAAGTAAGCAGCAAATTATGGACTATGCTTTGGCTAGAACTATACATTGGCTACAAATGGTGGATCTGTGTAAAAGTTTCTCCTTTGATGACATGTGGAGGAATTGGTCTGCAGTAGCTTCTAGTTCATTGCAAAAGACTAAGCTACGATTGACTTGGACACCACCCATGGAAGGATTCATGAAGCTGAATTTTGATGGGAGTAGTCGAGGCAATCCGGGGCTTTCTAGAATTGGAGGAACCATCAGAGACAAGGATGGGAATCTGAGAGCACTCTACTCAGGACCGATGGAGATTGGAGACTCTATAAGGGCAGAACTGTATGCAGTCCTACAAGGTGTACAGATTGCAAGGGAAATAGAGGTGGAGTACTTGGTGATAGAGGGGGACTCTAAGGTAGTGGTGGGTTGGCTTAGAGATTCGGATTCAGTGATATGGTGCTACATAAATAAATTGAAGAAATTCAAATGGGAGACACAACATATGAATTTAGTCATACAATGGGTGGGAAGGGAGGCTAACTCATTTGCTGATTGCTTAGCCAAACAAGGAGTAACTAGGGATCAGTTGTATTGGGCCCAATTGTAATTTTGTGATGGTTCTTTTCTTTTAAAGGGTGAGGCTGCACCTTGCGCCTCCCATTGGGATGCTTGTAACAGTTTTTATTATACCAATAATGAACTTTTAACGAAACTTTATTTATCAAAAAAAAAAAAACTATGCGGTACCTTTCACCTGTAAACCTACACTGGTACATGAGAGAAAAAACGCATTCCAGACGAAACAGTACCATACCAACAACGTGCAGTAGCTTACTAGAACACTTCAATGTAGTTATATTAGCACAATATACACCACTATCCCCATTTTGTGCCAAGTAACAAACACTTAAGTTCATGCAATATGACAAAGATAGAAATTAATAAATTAAAAATTTCTTATTTATGGGCAAAATAAAAATAATCCAGTAATCCACAGTAACGGATAGAAATGCAGGGGCAGATAAAATAATTGATGTGAAGAAAAATGATTACAGAAGTATGATTACCATCTTGAAGAGGTTGGGGACATTTAGAAAGTGAATGCCCATATTCCCCGCAATTATAGCAAAGCTTCTTGTCATTGATTTCATCGCTCTTGTTCGGGCAATTCTTAAGACTATGCCCACGTTGCCGGCAGAGCAAGCAAATCTGCGTACATCATTGCAGAACCAATAGCATGAATAACATCAATAGCCTCCTTAAATAAATCATCAATTTCATATAATCACAAAATATGTCACATCTAATAATCTTTCTTAATCACCAGACTAAACCCCACATATCATACCCAAAGGGCAAAAGGCAAAATTAAGAACATACCCAAGTGAAAAAAATGAGATAAAGAGATGCTTGAAACACAAAACATGGATTGGCATTTAGCAGAGGCTTAGAAATAAAATAGAACAGAGAAAAGACTAACTTTATGTTTCTCCCACTGAGTCTTCTGAGGACAGAGTTTGGCAATGTGATTGTCGGCTTTGCAGATGAAACAGCCCTCACCAGGTTTCATGCCAGGAACTCTGAGGGGATGTTTCCTGAAAGTTGAATTCTTAGACGTCTTTAGGGTTTTGGGTCCGTCGTTTTCTCCTGCCTTCCGCTTGAACTTGTACTTCTTTTTCTTCTTCTTGCTAGGGTCCTTTGGAGCTGTTGGTTCTGGTTTTGCACACAGTTCTGGGTGTGCTGTCCTGTATCGCTTTCGAGCCAGCCTCTGCCTCTGATTCGCCATCTTTCCCTTTCAAGTTTCTCCTTCTCACTTCTCAGATGAAAGGAGAAAACGTCAATAGCCGAAGGCAGAAAACTTCAATGGTTAGGAGTTCCGACACATATATAACGGTTTCACTCACTGTAATTTAGCCCCACCGTACAGGGGATGAATCCCGACCGTTGATTGATGCCAAATTCACGGACGCGGTTTATAGGGCTATTTAGTAGAGAAAGATGCCAAATCCATGGTGTATTTCTCCCTTTCTTTCTTATCCCTACCGTTTAATTAATTGTTTAATTAATCGATAAATTATATCTTTATTATTTACATATTATCTTAAAATATCCCGAACAATTGATATTATTACTAAGCAGTTAAGCACTTATGAAAAAACAATAAAATATCAAATTTATCCTTTACTATTCCTTAAATTTTCAAAATAAAACCATTGTCATGAAAATTTTGAGGAAGCTAAGGAAACAAGACAAAGAGCATGCCTCAAATGGTGACTTCTATCTGCATCTCTACAACTCATTCACGATATACCTGTGGCAACTCTTCAGGTGAGATCGTTATTTGAATCTAGTGTTTTAGTTTTTTGTGAAGAAAACAACCCATTTGGTACATATCTGTCGACGATCAACATTCTGATTTTTAGAATTTTAATCAAAACCTGATCCTCGTTGAACCCATTAGAGCCTATGTAGAGATCCGCATAACTGAAATTTCTCAGATTGTTACTATCAACCTTGTCCAACGTTACAACCCCAGCCATATCCTGCATCAAGGGAAAGAGAGGAACAGGGAGGAGTTGTTGTCGAGTTTAAGGCGGTGATAAAACAAGGGAAGTGAACGAATGAAGGGGAGAGAGAGAGAGGGGGGGGTTATCCTTTCGGCCCACTAGCCATTGTTGTAGAAGGCATAACTTCGTCAAAAATGAGAGAGAAAGATAAATAGATAGATATATATAGAGAGAGAGAGAGAGAATGAGGGGAGAGACCTCGGGTACCACCGTATTGTACAAGAAACTGAAATGGGTTATGAGAAGGTTGATTGAGAGGTTGGGGTCTAATGCAACTGAGGCTCAAGCCTCTAAGATTCTTTCCAACCCATACCTCTTTCCATACGGAATCTTAACCGAAGCATTCTTCAAGCTTCAACGGCTACCGATGACAACATTGAAAGCATCATGGTCATCCTTCAGAGCCTCCTGTTTGGCCTACTCGACAGCTTGAGCAGCAATTAAATCCTTTTTCTCTCGTTTCTTTAATTCCTTCTTGGATACTATGGATCCGAAAGCAATCTGCGATCAAGTATCAGAAAACGGGTTGCAGGGGAATGGAAGCATTTCTGCTATCTAGGTCATTATGGAAGATAAGGAATAGGATCTTCACTCTAAAAATAAAAAAAACTCTGTTTTCCATCGCATCTGGATCTCTACTTCCGTCCTCCGAACCTAGGACTCCCTGTCCGACCTTCCTCCCCCTACTACTACTACTCCCCCTCCTCCCCAATCCAATGGGCTACTCCCCCTCTCATACAACTCAGCTATCTTGCATTGTCATCGTTATTGTTGTCCTGATCAACATGCAAAGACAATCTTTGGGCTCGCCTGGGTCGAAGCTCCAAATCCATGGTGGAGGAAAAGAAAAGAAGGCTTCTACTATAATTTTGGATAAAGGGTATTATTGTCATTTTTTTAAAATATAACAATCACATGGTGTGGCATGAGTGGATTCTAACAGATTGTGACCAACCCTAACAATAAGGGAGCAATTAGTCAATTGTTAGAAATAATAGGAGTACTTTAAGACAATATGCAAACAATAAGGGTAGAGCTTGTCAATTAGTTAAACAATAGAGATAGATTATGAAATTTGCCCAATTACTAAACCCCTTTTATTACCAAAAAATACTCTTTTCTAAAGGCTTAAGGCATAGTTGAGGAGTAATGACCCAAAAAGGTGACTCGAGGCATTGCAAGGTGTAAGCCTCAAAGTTTAAGAAAAAAATAACTAAAGTTTGTAAATTGATAAAAATAACATATAATATACTAAATTAAAATGATGTAAGGTACAATCTATAAAGCAATAAGTTTTGGCATTTAAGTATTAAATAAAATAATAATTAATCAACTAATAATTATAAACATTTTATATTTCATGTAAAAAATAAATTAAAAGAAAGGAAATAACTTAGTTGATTTGATTTATGTAAATAATAATAATAATGTTGTTAAGAAAAAAATCAATTAGAAGAAGAAATGAGAAAAATAACAAACATGGGAAATTACATTTAGAATAATAAGAAAAATTTCATTTGATTTATGCAAAAGAAATTAAGAACTTGATTAGTCCTTTTCTATTTGGTCCATATTTATTGAAGTGTTTTTTCTATATGTTTTAAATTATAAAAATACATATTTTTTTGCATTAAATCACTAATTAATCATTGATATTTGAGGCTTACACCTTTTTATGCCTTGAGGCTTGAGGCTTACACCTCATTTTGACAAAGGCTTAAGCCTCACATCAAAGTTGTGAGGCTTAAGCCTTGAGGCAAAATCTATGTGCCTTGCCATATGCCCCCCGCCTCAAAGCTTAAGCCTTTTAAAACAATGGACGTGAGTATATTCACGTGTATGTTGTTAGAAAATGGTAAAATATAAATTGGCACTATATAATCAAATTTAACTTTTCTGACTTATATAAGATAAATATCTGGGATAATAATGATAACAACTACATAAATACATAACAATGATGGATACGAGCCAAGCTGAATATTAGACCATTTAAGTGGAGCTTGAGTTCTATATAAGTTATAAATAAGAATTAAATTTTGCTTGACTCTAAAAGTCTAAACTTGGTTTGGCTTGAGTTTGACAATGAGCCAAATTTCATATAAAAATGTAAAAAATGTACATATAAAATATTTCTTATTATATATATAAATTCATTTCTTTTATATATAGAAAATTAATAATATTATATATAAACTCAATTAAGCTCATGAGTATCACGACGATCTGAGCTTTATACTATCTAAATTCACTGAGCATTTACATTATGTTCGAATCTCAAATTTGGACCAAATTGAATCAAGCTTTTTGTGAGCCAAGCTCAAATGACTCACAAATATCCTTTCATGTCCTGCCCTAATAGTAATATGAAAAACAAAATAAAAAATCAAAGATCAGGTGAAAAGGGAGGGAGGGAGAGGAGATAATGGGTTTTGTTTGAAAAAGATTTATTCTAATTGTTTTGCTTTTTTTTTCATTCATATTTTTGTATTTTTTTGGTCAATTGATATTTTAATATTCTTATCATTGGGGAAATGTAGAACTTTTAAAAAAAATAAAAACATACATATAAAAAATATTTTTATTTTGCATACAAAAAAAATAAGAATTGTAAAAATTATTTATTATCATACATATAACAAGTAGAAATATTATATATAACATTTATTATTATACATATAAAAATAAAAAATATATATATAAGTTATTTTTATTATACATAAAAAATAAAAATATTATATATTATATTATATATTATATATAATATATATACACCTATGTATATAAGTATGTATGTATGTATGTATGTATGTATGTATGTATGTATGTATGTATGTATGTATGTATGTATGTATGTATGTATGCATGCATGCATGCATGCATGCATTATACTTGATTAAGCTCGTGAGCTTAATGAGTCGAGCTTCATTGGGCTCGAGCACAACTCAATTAGCAAACGAGCCTATATATCGAGCTCAAGCTCGGCTTGAAGCTTGGTTTAAACCGAGCTGAATTGAGCTTTTCATGAGTCGAGCAAAGCTCGATTCATTTTCACCCCTACACATGAGTAAATAATTTACTTAAGTCTGAGGAAAGTATTACTTCCCCAAGTAAATGAGCCACTTGGGAATCATTCTTTTGTGTGGGACTCACTAATACCGAAAAACAAACTGTAAGTGGTGTGGTAAGGCTGAGTCTAGTGGTCTCCTTGAAGGACAAAGAAAGGCTATAGGTATCAAGTAGCAGAGGTAGGTAGGGATCTTCAATTGATGAAACTGTATGTTTGTTATGGCCTACGCCCCTTTTATAAGGGGAGATTTTGAGGCCCTGAAGGGAAAGAGCAAAATGGGTTTTGACTCCTATTCGAAAAGGTGGTGTAGCCAGAAGCGCGTCATTAAACACTTCGAAATACCAGTTTAAACATTTATAATTTTTACCATTTCTCAAATGACTACTAATGTAGTAAATGGGTGAGAACGGGTCGTATCCACAGGGAAGCAAGTGAAAAATTAATATATACTTAGATCCGGACAAGAGAATACAATCGAGAATTGCAGAAAATAAGAAAATAGAATCTATTATTGCGGAAATCAAATGTTTCGAATTTAAACAAGACAATAAATAAAAATCAGAATTTAATAAAGTATGGGAATCAACAAAGGAAGTAAAAGAAATAAATAAAAAAAAAGCGATCCTGAATCCAGATCCAATGGTGATAGCAGCTGATCGGCCAGATAGCTTGCAGAAACCCCTCCTGACAAGAACTGGGTGTCTGTCCTTTCTACAACCCTCGAACCCCTCGAGACACCTTAGCCTTGAACAAAATGAATTTAGATCTGCAAAACAGAGAAACGAACAAGAATTAAATCTAAAATATTGCATAAATAAAATAACAGAAAAGAAAAGAATGGTTGATCAAATCTAGTGGCAGTAGTTGTAGAATGGTTGAACAGCTTGCAGGAACCCCTCCTGACAGAAAAGAAAAGAATGGTTGATCAGATCTAGTGGCAGTAGTTGTAGAATGGTTGAACAGCTTGCAGGAACCCCTCCTAACAAGATATGGGTGTCCTCCCCTTCTACAACCCTTGAACTCCTCAAGAAACCTTAGCATTGTTAACTAGGTGAATTGACCAACCCCTTCTACAGGGCCCCTGGGACCCTTTTTATAGAGAAGGGTGGACACAACTAGAAATAGGGAGAAAGATGGGGGGCGGCAGCTGGGATTTAGCAAAGTTAGGGATGCCCTAGGGTTTCTAATGGATGGTTAAGATGGTTTTGGGGTGATCCTATAGCTGAAAATGGAAGGAGAGGGTGCCCAATATTATGTAGGGCTGAGATTTGGGCGCCCAGAAATGGAGGGTCTAGATTAGAACATCTAGGGTTGAAGGGTTAAGATTAAAAGAATAGGTGGTGCCCTATATTGAATGGTTGAGATATAAGATGGAGGAAGTGGCTGAGATTTAATGGTAGGGGAGCTGAATTGTGAGGATTAGCAAAATAGGTGGCACCTTAGGGTTTAAAAGCTATAAAGGAGAGCCCTAAAATGAGTGGTTGAGATTAAAAGAGGTGCAGGGTGGAGATTAAACACCTAGGGGCGACTAGGGTTTGTTAAGAGTGAAAAGATTAGGTTAAAAAGGCTCCCGGCTTGCTAAGGAGAGGGGAGCATGGTAATACAATAGGATGGGCGCCAACTGGGTTTAACAGATAGGAGGTGCCCTCCTGTCCTCAGTTCTTTACAAAAACACCCCCTCTCTCAGCTGGTCTTCACACCAGATTCCCAAAAACTACACTTCAACCTACTTTTCAACATAATTTGCACAAAGACCCTCAGAGGTCACATAATTGATTTTAAATGGGAAAATGGTACACTTTAACTATTCTAAGGTCGGAAATACCCCTGAATTGATGCCCTTAAGGCATCAAAATGTAGGGTTATCAAAAGGGGATCTTCGATTCGATGTCAATTGTCAAGAGGGCATTGTTGGGGGTTCGCCACGTGTCATGTGAGATCTTCCCAGGACAAAGTTTCCTTTCATCTGAGGATTCTCATAGTGCACATGCACTACTTCCCTTCGCGGGTTTCTTGTATCGACATAGTGCAAGTGATGCCAGAGCTAATCTGAGGTGTTCTGCTTAGTCTGCTAGGTGTCTTGTCGTGAGTGATTTTGACTCATTGCAGTCATGAGATGATCCTTTTGTCCATCGCAGGTCCATGATGGCTTCAAGCTCATCGCAAGCGTATGATGAGTTATGGGTTCATCACAGGTTCGCGATGGCCTCCGTGATGGCTGCAGGTTCATTGCAAGACTGGTTTGATGCCTTTATCGCGATCATCGTTGTAGAGAAACATATGTAGTTACAATTAGCCCCACTGCTTATTGGTAAGAGTATTCTTATCAATAAGCATTTCTATGATTGGTGTGATTTCTTTGTTCTCTTTATCACATGTTGCTTCTTTCATCGCACACTTTTGTATTGATTAGCTTATTACATGGTTTTCTAACCGTTGTTGACCTAGATGGTCGAACCATTCAACTTGGGAACCATCCAAGCAACCGGTTCCATTTTACCCCAAACTTGTTCCCTGGCAAAAAACCGTTGAATCAGTCAATGACCCATTGACCTAAGTGGTTGAACCGTCAAACTATCGACCCATTCAACGGTTTTTGGCCATTTTTTATTTTTAAATATTCTTTTTTGTCAAAATGGGTCGTCTATGTGCTTGACCCAGAAACTGGTGGCCAGAATGGTTCCATTTCTAAGTCATTTTTTAAAACAATGGATTACTACGGCCGACATGTAGGGGAAGGTGACTTTGAGCTAACTTTCGTCTGGTCACCAGTTATCTCTTAGAGTTTGGTGTCACATGCATGCTTCTGGTGACCATAGCTATTAGGGGGATCGTGAAATTTTGATAATGTCTTGGGAAAGGATATTGTTGTTGGGGTGCATGATTCGGAGTTCGTCATAGTTAGGATTAAATTGATTTTTGTGTGGTTATTATTAACCCCCCTATTTCTCGACAGGAAGCATTTTGTCAAGGGACAACTTTGGTTACATTTGGATTTTTAGCCCCCCTGTATCTTGGCAAAGTGCTTTCTATTGGGAAAGCACCTTGAGTGTCTATGTGTTTGGGGGTGGTAATTTCAGCCCCCTATGTCTTGCCAAAGTGTTTTATGCTTCCAATGACTCATGCATGTATTCTCTATCTTGGTGAGGTCTACTGAAGGGTGGTTCCCTTCCCCGCTTCTCACCATGCAATATTTTAATGAAGAGGTGTTGGGTCCGGTTCTAGGTACCCCATAATTCCTGTTATTATGGTTGTATTTTGTAAAGTCTTATTTTGGTTATGTGTAGTGGGTGATGGTGGACTCCCCACTATGTTGAATGTCTAACTGTCGGTTTGTTTTCTTGCTAGTGGGTCATGTGTGTTGGTGGGTCTATCAGACTTTGTGCTCTTTAACCAAATTGGTCGTTATGCGTATAGTGATGCAGCAATTGTTTTGAATTCAGTGTTCGGGTGTCCCACCTTTTTCCTAGGGATAGTAGTGTAATTGTGTAGTGTTTGGTATTTCGGTTGTATGTTGACGGGTGACTGGAAAATCATTTGTTTTATCTCCCTATGGCACTATTTTGGTTGTTAGTGCATGTGAGGTTGCTATAAAGGATAACCTCAATCCATCCTTTGCCTCTGCATTTGCTTCGTTGCAAAAGTAACCTTAGTCTAGTATTGCTTTCCTCACTCGTTTTCCTCCCTTTGGTAGTGTGTTATTGTCTGGTATTGATGGCTCCTCGCAAGCAAAAGAAACTGCACAATCTAATTGCCTTTTCGTCAACTTTGTTAGGGAGGTGGACACTGTTGAGTTACTGTCTGAGTATGAGTTTGCTAAGATTGGTGACTGTGGAAAGGGTTTCTGGCCTCCCATGTTGGTGTCAAGAGGGAAAGAGGGTGAGTTCAATGTTGTGGAGGGGAATGAAATTACATGTTTGTATGGTTGCTTGAAACACACTGTTTCTTTTAGGTGTTCTAAACCAAGGACCGATGGATCCAAGTCCCCTACAAATTTTACTGCATGGGCTCTTTTCGTTCTAGAAAACCCTATGTATTGCCGATTGCTACATAGTACTGGTTTGTTAAGGTTTGTTGGTTGTTCCATGCATCTTTCAGGTAGGGAAGGGGTGGATTATATGTGGCCACTCCACCATTTGCAATATGTCGAGTCTATTCCCAATGTACTGTCAGGTTTGTATCTGGAGTTGGGGAGGGAGCTAGACGCTTTTAAGGCATAGGTAGATGCTATAACCGCTTGGGGGAAATGGCCCCTTAAAGCATGGATTAGTTAGTGGTTTGAGAGCAAGGGTTTGACGGGTGTCATGGTCAGGAAGGTGGACAACTAGTGCCATCTCACCGCATTCATTCTTTATGTTGCATCACGATTCTTGTTTCCAGGAAACCCTGATTATGGTCTCTGCACCATCCTGGCTCTACTTGCAGTCCTGGCAGCTGCTGGTCATCAACTTCCATGTTCTTGGGATACTTTTATGACCAAATGGATGACATGATTCATCAGATTATGGATCCGAGTTACAAGCATCGTACGTCCAAATTTTGCCCATTTTTATTCATGTTCATCTACGAGCGCTCCCCCTTGAGTGTGACCCCTCGGCACCTGTCCTCGGTGTCTATTAGCATAGAAACATTAGAGGGCGATGAAGGGATGAGAGATCCATCATATGGATAGTCGAACCCTACAGGAAGGTAGGGCGAAATTTCAAAAATTTCTCTCTCTCCCATATGGGAATCGCATTCCCTGTTTTAGAAAAACTGCATTTTTTAAGGATCAATCTTGAACCAAGAACTGAACCAGATCTGAACCAAAATAGTAGGAGAGGGATATACCTGATACGAAGATGCAATATCTCCCAACGAAGGTGTTCACACCCAAAGAAAGACTCCAAAGACTGCTCCCACTGAAAATGACATAGTGACTGGTGGAGCAGAATCAACAGGGTCCGTCCAACGAACCAAATTCTTCAGCAAGAATTCAATGGAGGCAGTGAGCACGACTTCTGATCAGCCTTTCTTCAAAGACTGATATCAAGACACTTTTTGATCGCTCCTACTAAGGATGGAGATCGAACTGGCTGTGGTGGCAACTGGAGGAAATCGCAGGGAGAAGATGGCGCAGTCACACTATTGTTGTCTTCACTCTGGGTGCTCTAAGATTTGGTCTCTGAGATTTCTGGGATGCTTGGGATGAACTGAATGGTTCGCCCCCTCCTCCTTTTATAGCCTTAAAGATAGCTCCTAATCTCATTACGAGTTTCCTAATCCAAATATGTATTTGGATAAGGAGTTCTTTTTAAGAGATAAGGATAAGCCCTTATCTTATCTGCAGATTAGATCATCTCTCTCCTAATCCAATTAGGAGGTTTCCAGATCTGAATTCAGATCTGGACTCTCTAAGTGGATAGGGTCTTACCCTATCCTATCTGTTGATTTAATCCCAAATCCGCCCCCCTTATTTAACTAATCAAATTAGGCCAGTTCAAAATGGGCTTTAGGCCCAATAAAGTCTAAGTGCTCAAATTGCTTCCAAACTACTGCCCAGTTGGGCTTCTTTGTATGGCGTGGGACCCAAACATTAATCTACACATCAACCACATGGGTTCAGCCCAGCCTCTATTACAAGGCCTGGCCGAATTCACTAAAACGACAGTGAACCCCCTGAAGCCCATCACATGGACTCCTAATGGGCCCAACACTTACACTAAGTGGTCCCTAGGCCAAGCCACCTTATAAAAACCCAGGGACTATGGGCAGATGCAAGATTAGCCCATCAGGTATTACCCTTAATGGTCTTACACTTAACCTCTCAGCCCATAATGATCATACACTGCCCGACAAGAGAGGTCCTCTCCCTCGGCTGCAAGGAACAGTGTTGCACTCTCTACTCACATGGATCCCGAGAATTAAAACATTTTGCAAACATTTTGAAACCATAATATATATATAATATATTTTCCAAGTGTATTCGTATATAAAATATATTTTGCAAAACACATTTCAACGATTGAAATCGGCTGCCGACAGTCTCAGTTTCTATCAAAGAGAGTGCATCACCGATCATTACCTTTGTCCGACAAAGGGGTTGATCCTGTCACTATGATCACCCACTCAGATGAATTCTCGAACTGTCCCAACATACCCAGGTTTTGACCCCCGCTAAGGATCTCACTGATTGGCATATCAAAGACATCCCAATCCGACACCTAGTGCAGTATCATAATCGAGTCTAAGGGTTAGGTGTAACTTTCCAGTTTTTCCCACTAATCACTAAGGTCCAGGGCAATGCTGGAAATCTGGTCCGGTTCAGGGTTTCAAGTAAACCTACACTGCATGTACCTCGGGTCTCACCCTGGCAGTTGAGACAGGCCACCCCAACACTTGGCGGCACATTAGTGTCAGCCTTAGCAAAATAAATCTCCCTAGTCTTATCCAACGGCTGTGAACATTCTAAACTAGCACGAGTCTCATAAGTGTCTAGTTTAAGGGTATTACACAAAAACACACCATTATAACATGAATCAAATATGTACTTTATTCATTTACAATAAATGTCATAATGTACATCAATCTAATTGGAGCTAAGGGCATACACTGTCTAACAGGTGATGGCATTGAAGATATGACATTGGATGTTTGTTGTGGGAAGAAATGGTTGAATGCCAAATGGGACAAACGGTTTGGTGTCGGTGAAATAGAGTTGAGGCTTGCTTCTTTAGAGGGTTTTGTATTGTGTCCCAATGTTCACCCTGCTCACCATGCCATGCCCTTCTGTATATGGGTAAGTGTTCCTAAGGGCAGTGGTCAACAATGCATAGTGGATGCTAACGAATCGGTGGTTTGGGCTGCTTGTTCGATATTGTGCCCTGGTGTGGTGGCCTATCTGGACCATTCCGATGAGGCGTAGATGACGGCGAATCACCCTGACCGCCTCCTTCACCAGTTTGGGTATGACAGTATGTGCTCACAGTTTTTGTGATCGGATGGGGAGGATGTTTTCTAGCAATGCCACAATAGGCTTGCCTTTCTAGGTGTTACGCGTTTCCCTTTGGCTGGTTTCAGGTGGGTGGAAGTGTGTAGCTCTATCCGTCTGGGTTACTTGTGAGTGTTGTTTTGTAGGCTTCAGATGTTTATGGTGATGAAGCCTCGACAGCAACATGTGATGACCTCCCCCCCCCCCCTGCTAGGTCATGCAACCGAGCAGGTTAGAGAGTTTCCTTCTAATGTTTGTGGCCTTGTGGGTGTGCCGATGACCTAGGTTATTTTGGAGGGGTAGCATCATCCCGGTGTTAATGCTAAAGGTAAGCGGCCCGCAGTCAAAGAGGGGGAGAGCAGTCACCCCCTATTAGTAAGAAGTGTAGGATGGCAAGAGGGGCTCATTTTTGTCTGCCATCAGTGGTAGTATGCAAAGGTGACTCGGCGGTAGCACCAAATGTGGGGGTTTCACAAGCTGAAGTACAGGACCCTAGTGACAAGGATGCTATAGAGGGGGCCTCTGCTGAGCATTCTTGTGAGGAGTCCGTGCGGAGTAGACTTGACCCTTTGCATGAAAAGGTGCAGGGGGTGTCGTGCCGCCTACTGTTGTTATTACAGTTTTCATTGCGGGTGGTCGTGTTAAAAAGATAGTTCCTCGTGTCCAGAGGAATGCATCAAAGGCTTCCGAATTGGTAAGCTTTTGTTGTTATGTTTTGTATATCATTTCTTGATCATTTGCCATGTGGTTGACCGTTATTGTTTATTTGCACTCTTTTCTATTAAAAAGGGTGGAAGTGGAGGACGAGCATCTTGATTTCATAGGCTTGAGGTTGGTCGATGGCCAAATTAGTTGAGATGAGGTACATTTGTGTTATCAGTGTGTGTTTTCTATGTATTTTGGTTGTTCTAACTTTATGTTTATTTCAGGTATCCTTCGTCTCCATCCCCTCGTGTGTTGTCGTATTACCACTTATCCAGCAATTGGCTGAGGAGTTGGGCGCTCTTTGCCTTGAGGTTGTGGGGGAGAATGGAGTTGGTGGTGACGTTGGTCCGGTACAACATTCATTGGAGGTGTCGAGGTCTCAAGTTGATCAGCCACAGGAAGGCGTCAAGTCTACTGATGATCCTATTGTCGAGCCCTTGGGGCCCCCTGGTGTCTTTAAGGAGCGTGTAGCCCCTGACGCTTCTACATAGGTTATTGCTCCCTCTGGTTTGGCATGAGGGGAGGTTCAACCCTTTCACGAGTCCCCGGTGATTATGGAAGAGGATGATGTTTCGGGAGGGCTTGTGGCAGATGTTTAGCCTGTGGGGGGTGATGCGTCTGAGACTCCTTGCAACGAATTGAATATTTCTATGGAACTCATGGTAGTGTGTCAGGATCTGACTGACTATTACTAGAAAGAGGACATGGTGTCTGTTGGCTTTGTGGTATCCGATCCTGTTACTGTTCAGGGAGTCCGTAGGCGAGAGCAGTTCATTGTTTCCCATAATGTAGTAGACACGGTGTCCTTGATTATCTAGAAGGAGTGGCTTCCTATTGTCAAGTTCCCACCCATGGTTATGAGTGCTTCTCTGGACATTGTGGCTAGCTTGATGAATTCCGTGATGTCTCAGTTAGTTGAAACATTATCTTGGTCTCTTTTGCTCACTAACTGAAGACCTGCATCTATTTTGCCACAATAGGCTTTGTGATGGAGATGATTCAAGACCGCATGATTCGCATGGCTCATGTGTTTTAGAAGACTGGACATTAGGAGTCTAGCCCATTGACTTCCAAGGCTTTGGATGATCTCTGCAAGCGTTTGAAGGTTATGGATGCTTGTATCTTGAAGACTGAAGAGAAGGTAGCGGCTCTTCTTGATGAAGCCGCTCATCAAGAGATGGTGTTATCGCAACTGTGAGAAAAGCGTCAAGAGATCATTGGGATTCAAGAGCAGAGAGAGTTTGGAGAAGATCACCGAGATACATGAGTGGTTTAGCGAATACAGGGCTTGTGTCTGTATCATTATGCTATGTAAATGTTCATCTGTGAATACTATTAATGAAAGTGATCTTTCTCATGTGGCCATCTTGTTCTATTAGTATGTATTTTGTTACTCCCCTTGATCGGATTTGTTGTTTGATGGGAAATTGTCGTAGTTCCAAATTGTGTGAGTGGTGCTTAATGAGTGAAATGGGTAACTGAGGTATGTACATGCTATCATGTCGGTAGTGCATTAGAGAAATGCATAGTACTGGTGTTTGCTATGGTTGTGAATCATTGTATGAACCTTGCACTGAGTGTTTAGTAGTGGCATAAACCCGAAACAGACTTAGTGCGTGAGCACCACGTCGGAGTGGTCTCAGGTGTGTTCGAATCACTATCTTGGTCTGTAACTTAAGCCCCCCACTGGTCAAGTCATGACCTGTTTGGTGGAACATGACGTTATCGTTTACATATTTATATTTGTTTACGATGGGTAATTCTCATAGAATGGGATTTACTACTTGATGTGTTGTGCTTGTTGCAAATTTTTGCGAACAGCTCAGTTTGTCGAAAGTAGTTTCAACACCCAAATGATTGAACATTGTTATTATATAAGTAAATGTTGTGTAGCTAAGTGTGATGTTGTTGGTAGTCTCTAGTGGGTTTCTAAAAATAGAAAAGGTTAGCGAATAGTTTGGGGTATTAGGGCTTTGAAATATGGCGCAAAGGTGATGAGGAAGCACCCCATTTAGAGTGCAGAATTTTGCAACATAATATCACTCTCGTCATATAATTTGAGCGTTTGTTTCAATTGCTTTGTTGCAGCATACTGATATTCTTATAACGGTAATATCGCAGATCATTACACATATATGTATTTGTGCTAAGTGCAGGATATGTAAAAAGTTTAACGATCAATTGAAAGATCGCTTTCTTTGCTAGTATTGTGCTGAGCTCTTGTGTGGTCGTTTGACTATACTAAGCATTGAGGTCTGTTGTATTTGTGTTTGTTTGTAATAAGATAGATTTTTAGTGCCCAAGAGCTTCATAAGTAATGTGTAGTGCCTAGGGCTACCAGGGAGTAATGATGCACGCCTAGGTTTGCCAATGCTTTCCTGGGGTTATAGGGTGTCTAAGATTGCGCTTAGGGTTGCCAGGGTTTGTAAGATTATGCTTGGGGTTGCCAAAGCCTTCTTGGGGTTTTTAGGGCATGTGAGATTGCGCTTGGGATTGCCAATGCCTTCATGGGGTTGCTAGGGTATGTAATATTGCACTTGTAGTTGTCAAGGTATGTGAGATTGCCCTTAGGGTTAATAGGGTATGTAAGATGGTTACAAGTCCAAACACATCAAATAGTTAGTATAAAAGAATAATGACATAATGAATCAAGTATTGCAAATAAATAATGAAATCTCATATGACTAAAGGGGAGTAAATTCTAGTGATTTAATGCACACACATGAGGAAAGAAGAAATTTCATTAATAATTGTATGATGGTTCAGTGTACAAAAGAAAACATTATTCATTATACAATTTAAGCCAATGGCAATTCATTGTTTCATTCTGTTCGTTGGTGTGTGGATTCCATAACACATAATACGCCGTTCGGAGAGCCTCTTTAATAGTATATGGTCCGACCTAGTTGGGTGTGAATTTTTCGGTTGACTTGCCCTATCGCACATGTAAGGTTGTTTTCAATACTTTGTCCCTTTCTTTAAACTTCTGGGGTTTCATCAGCCTGTTGAAGTTATATGTCATGAGTTGTTTGTACTTTATTTGTCTTTGGAGGGACTTTTCTCTATCTTCCTCTATGAATTCCATCTTATCGTAGAGTTGTTTATTCATTCTTCTATGAAATTATTTCCCCATCATAAGCTACTATAGCTAAAACTATATATATTTCTGCTGGTAGGACCACCTCTTGTTCGTAAACTAAGGAATAGGGTGTTGCATGTGTGCTCTACCTAAGCAATGCACGATAGGTCTATAGTGTTTCAAATAACTTATCAACCCAATCTTTTTTATTTTCGGTGACTATCTTGCTAAGCATCTTTAATAAGGTTTTGTTAGTCGCCTCTACCTATCTAGATGGGTAGTAAGTTGTTGAGGTTCCCAAACTTGCCCCGTATTGTCTTAATAAGTCACTAACTTCCTGGTTTTGATTGATATCCCATTATCAATGAGGATTTTCATTGGGACTCTGAACTTGTGGATGATGTGTTGCCTCAGAAAGTTGGCCACATTCTCAATGCAAATCTACCTTAGGGGTATGACTTCTGTCCACTTGGTGTAGTAGTCTGTTGAAACTATTATGAAGTAATACCCCCTAGAGGGTGGGTGAATTTTGCCTATCAAGTCAATGCCCTAGGTGTGAAAGGGCCATGGTGCAATGATGGGGTGGAGCTTATTGGCAGACCGATGTATCCTCTGTCCATGTATTTGGCATATGTGGCATCGCCTTACATATTTCTGAGTGTCCTCTATCATCGTGGGCCAATAGAAGCCCAAATGTAGTAGGTGGTTGTGTAGGGCCATTTGCCTTTGATGGGCAATTAGCTCAGAGCTGTGGGTTGTTTATAGGGCCTCTTCTATTTCATCGTCAACTAGGTATTGCAGGGGTTTTCCTGTGTAAGACATTCTATAAAGCAGATCGTCTTGCAAATATAATCTCTTGATTTTGGACATGATCCTTTTTTGCAATGGGAGGTGGGACTCCATCTTTGAGATAGGCTATATATGCTCATCTCTAGTCTACATTGCCTATGGTAAGGCATTCCTTATTGTCAGTCTCCAATACACACTTATCGTAGACAGTCTATTTCTTGGCCGCATCCTTTTTCATATCAGGCCAATAGTACCCTAGTCTCTACAATCTGTGATACAATGGTGTTGTAATGTCTCTACAGTAGGTGTCATGTGTTTTTCTTTGCACTATAGCTGCTTTTGCGGGTCCTAAGCACTTAGCTTTGACTCTGTCTACTATTTTGTGATATAGTACCCCATTCACTAATTAGTATCACAATAGCACCCTATTGTCTTGTGTTGTGGGGTTTTTTAGTTTCTCGACAATGGTCTGTCTCCAATAACCCTTCTCAGTAGTGTGCTAAGATTTGACCCAATGCACTAGTCTCTTTGTCGATGGTTCACCTTGTGTTTGAATGGTTATAATGACTAGGTTTTCACTTGATTGAATTTTGGAACCTAGTGTGGCTAAGGCGTTTGCATACCTATTTTTGGCTCCATTTTGGTGTACATAGCTCACATCCAAGTCCTTGGTTAGATTTTGGATCAAGGTTCTATATGGCAGGGCCATCAACTCCTTTAGTATGGTGTCTCCCCCATCTGTCCTATTACTAGCTTTGAGTCCCCAATCACCTTTACTTTCCTCGCTCTAAAGTCCCTTGCGACTGTTAGACCTAACACCAAGGCCTTGTATTTTGTGACGTTGTGGGAGCAGAGGAGCTATAGTTTAAAGGAGTATGCTGAAATTTTTCCAATGGGTAAGGTTAAAGTCACTCCTACACCTGCGGATGAGTTGGTGCTTCTGCTATCGAAGGTCAAAGTCCATTCAGCGTCTTCTACTGTTGCGATCAGGGGGAGGTCACCTGGTATTTCATCATAGATGGGGAAATCACTACTGGATGGGAAGGCTACTAGCAGGTCGGCAACGACTTGACATTTGATTGATCTAGGCTAGGTGTACTCAATTCTATATTCACTCAGTTGCATCATCCATTTGACTGGCCACCCAAAGAGAGGTGATCTGTCTATGCAGTATCTCATTGGGTCATTTCTTGCTATCAAGACCACCTTCTGACCTACTATGTAGTGCTTGAACATCTAGGTAGCAAAGACAAGTGCTAGGCATTGTTGTTCCATGCGCGAATAGTTCTTTTTTGCTGGTTTCAATGTCCTATTGGCATAGTAAATTGGGCATTCAACCTTTTTTATCATTTTCCTGGGCTAGTGGCACTATATGGCTTCTGAATTGGACGCAATGTATAACCAGAATTCATGACCACTTCTCGGTGGGGACATGGTTGGTTCCTTAGCTAGGGCCTGCTCTATTTGGTCAAAGGTGTTCTAATGCTGTGATAACCATTTATATTCTACAGATTTCTTAGTAAGTTTGAGGAGGGGAGATGCGGCAT
Source organism: Nelumbo nucifera (assembly GCF_055504915.1). Taxonomy (NCBI): domain Eukaryota; kingdom Viridiplantae; phylum Streptophyta; class Magnoliopsida; order Proteales; family Nelumbonaceae; genus Nelumbo; species Nelumbo nucifera. Next base: position 186,166,929 of record NC_142649.1, on the reverse strand, counting down.
GTACGAGACCAAGAATGAACTTTCTGAGGTAGGACACTTTCCTTAAGAATGTATTGAGTTGTGACTCATTGCTTGGGATAGGTAGGTCTAGGACTGCTTTCACCTTGCTTTCATCTAGGTGGGTTCTAGTGTGATCGATACTCTAGGAACTTTCCCAATAACACTCCGAACACACACACGAGGGGATTGAGTTTCAGGTTGAAGGATCGACACTGTGTGAACACTTTCCTCAATACCTCAGTATGGCCCCCTCTTTTCATGGCTTTTATGACAATGTCATCCACGTAACACTCTATCTCCTTATGCATCATATCATGGGAGACACTTGTCATGGCTCTCTAGTAGGTGGCTCTAGCATTCTTTAGGCCGAAGGGCATCATCTTGTAGTAAAATTTGCCTATCAGTGTTCTGAATGTTATGTGGGGAGCATCTATGGGATCTATGTAGATCTAGTTGTAGCCGCTATAGGCATCTAGGGATGAAAGCAGTTGACTCCCGATTGTAGCATCAATGAGAATTTCCATGTTGGGCAGTGAGAATTCATCCTTTGGATAGGCTTTATTGATATCTCTGAAGTCCACATAATACCTAGGGAATTCGGGAGGTGAAGAGTTGTTATGTACTGGATATAGTAGTGCTAATGGATTGGAGTTTAGGTGTGCATACTAACCTTAGTTGGAGATTCTTCTTTTTGACCAGGACAACATTCGCCAACCATTGTGGATGTGTGATGGGTTTTATGAAGCCTACTTTTAGGAGTCGTTCGACTTCCTCTTTGATTTTTAGGCCAACTTCTGGTTTGAACACCCTTTTTGGCTGCCTCACTAGTCTATATTTGGGGTTAATACAGAGTAAATGCTTGACCCGTATCAGATCTAGTCCTGGCATGTAGTCATACGACTAGGCAAATACATCCTGAAATTCTATGAATTGTAGAGGAGGAGATGGTTAAGTAAGTCTTCTAATAGAATTTCTAAACCTACGATTGGTGCACAAGTTTAGTACCTTTTAGAAGGTCGATTAGATTCGTCTTTCCCTTTTGATCTAATTTGGTAGATATGTATAATGGCTTCTTATCTCCTTCTCCAGTGGCCATGTTGATTTATACTAATAGTTCTTCCACTGCGCTATTTAAATCTTGCATGTGCTTAGGGGGCACGTGGATTTCATCATAATACTATACCGTTTCTTTATGTTGCTTCTGTTGTGGGTGAGGTTTCAATTATTTATTCATAATTGTTTGTTTTTGGTGAGAGCTGGTATCACATTATGTACTTCTTGTTTTGTTGTACTCTCCTATGATGAGTTACGTTTTGTTTATGATGTGAGCATCGCGACATTGTTGTATTGTGATTCAATTGGCATGATGTTGATGGAGTAGTTCTGAGTGAAGGAATGTGATGAATTCATTGATAAGAAAAAGAGATATTACAATGACTATTATATGCAGATTGCTTTGCAAATCATACATCTAGGATGGCTTTCTTTGCGATGGAAGGACTACCTTCTTCGTATTCTTTGATGATCATGTAATAGTTTTTCCCATACTCGTTGGTCTTCTTGATGCATCTGGATCACTTCTTCTATTCTATTATTGAGGGAGGCCCGCTCTTCTACTCTGGTAATTGCAGTGCTTCGACTTTAGCCACTTTCGTTTCTCCATCCTCGACAAGCTCGGTGTAATAAATCACATCTTGTAGGTGCACTTCCGACCTTTCAATCGAGACATGAGTGGCAGGGATCCTAACAGTTCTTCCTTTGTATTTTGATTTAATGCACTAGTGGTAAGTGGAGGGGACCGATGCCAGGCCATGTATCAGTGGTCGACCAAGTAATGCATGATATGAAGTCTTTCTTGACACAACTTGGAATTCCTGCTCTATAGAGAAAGGGGCGATGGCTACTAGCAGCATTAGTGAGCCTTTTGTGACAGATGCATTGCCATTGAAATAGGTGACTTCCATAGGTAGGCCCTTCACGGCGTTGTGGGGTATGCTTATTAGTCGCAATGTATGGACAAAGATTATGTTGACAAAGCTTACCTAGTCAACTAGGATCATCACATCTTGTAGTCCCCTATCTTGGTTGTTATGTATAGGGGGCAATTATGGTGTGGGTCTATTGTAAGCATGTCCTCTGGTGTGGACTCCGCTTTGAGTTTATCCTTGTGATGTGGTTCAAGAGGCCTTCTAAATGCTTCTACAAGTGTCCTAACAGCAAGTCCTTGATCTGTGTTGTTTGCCCCTTGCTTATTGAAGAATTGTTAGAGTTTTGCACTTTATTCGAAGTGCTAGATTAGCATGTCTCCGTCTCCATTAGTGGTCGCCCCGACCACATTAATGCAGCCACCCTATAAGTGTGATGGGAAGGGAACGGTCATCATAGGGTGAAATAGTCCGTGAGATCATGGTTTGGTGACTGGTTAAAGTTGCACCAGCGAGATATGAGTCTATCCTTCCTGGGGTCAATTCTGACTGGCGGGGTGGCAGGTTGATTACGCGATCCTTCACTTGGTTGTTCATAATCATGATTACTTCACTTTTATTGCAAGGAAATGTAGGTGTGGGTGTCAGGAGTGAACTGGCCCATCGACTACTATTGCGATAATATGGTGCTTGACTGGGCCCTCTTATGATGTGGGATTTGCGATCCACCGTGTTCACTTCAAACTTGCTGTAAGGTAGCCTTTGTGTAGTGGTAGTTGCTCCAGGGGTGGCCCTAGTCCGTGCTATTCTCTCGGTACACTTCCAAAGATGGCTGAAGGTTTCCACCTCCACATTCTCGATGTCAATTCTATAGGTAGGATGCATCCCCTGTATGTATTGTTCTACGAAACCTTTTTCTATGGCGTGTTCCTCGAAGACAAAATGGGTCAGCTTCTGGAATCGCATGATGTAGGCCAAGAGATCCTCACCGGCCCGCTACTCTGTGTTGCGAAGGTCAACCATGGTTAGCCTCTGCTTTAAAGTGAACTATTTGGATAGGAACTTCTTTCCATGTGTTGATGCTCCCTGCCATCAAGTTGATGAACCAGGAGTAAGCCTGTCCGGTCAGGGATTTGGAGAATTCTCAGACTTTTAGATCTCCATCAAGTGTGAATGTGCCTAGCGCATCTTCGAACTTGTTGATGTGCTCTTGCAGACTTTTCTTCTATCCATTGTATTGGGGCCACTACTACAGAGGAATGTAATTGGTTAGGTAAGGCTTATACAAGATGTTGGTGTAGGGCTTCTACAAGGTGAGGGTTGTCTATGTTTTGTCTTGACTTTCCTCTATCAGGCCCTGCATGTATTCTCTAATTTTCGTCCAGCTAACCGGTGCATCAGTGATGGCTGGGCTACGTGTTGCCGTTTGTGCTTGTTCAACGGCGGAACGCTGGGTTCTCTGGGATATGGTGGGAATAAATGGGTGGTTGGTTTTGAGTGAGTGTCACACGGTCGAAGCCATAGGACAACTAGGAGGAGTGGGTGCAGGTGGTTTTGTAAAGGTGAAAGGAGGGTGTTCAAGAGTCGTCAGCCTTTGCAACAGTAGCTGCAAGGTGCTTCACATCTCTGCTTGCATCTGCTCCATTCAGTCGAAGCGGGACTCAATGCTGTAGATCTTATGGGACAAGGTGGCGGTGTCTACTTGCTCTATCATCTCTTGATTGTCTTGGTCTTCAAGCTCTATGTTAGAGTTGTCAGGGTTTTTGTGTTGCTCCTCTGGGATAGGAGAAAGGATGATTCTTTAGGCAGCCATTCTTCGTGATCAAGGGCAATAACCAGAGATTCTAATATAAGTGGTGTAGTAAGGCTGAGTGTAGTGGTCTCCTTGAAGGACAAAGAAAGGTTAGAGGTATTGGGTAGCAGAGGTAGGAAAGGATTTCAATTGATGGAATCGTATGTTTGTTATGGTTCATGCCCCTTTTATAAGGGGAGATCTCGAGGCCCTAAAGGAAAGGAGCCAAACCCCTTTACTCCTATTTGGAAAGGGGATTTTTGATTCGATGTCAATTGTCAGGGGGGCACTGTTTTGGGTTCGCCACGTGTCACGTGAGATCTTCCCAAGACGAAGCTTCCTTTTGTCCAAGGATTCTCAAAGTGCATGTGTGCTACTTCCCTTCACGGGTTTCCTGTATTGACATGACATAGGTGACGTCAGAACTAATCTGACGTATTCTGCTTAGTCTGCTAAGTGTCTTGTCGTGAGTGATTTTGACTCATTGCAGTCATGCAATGGTCCTTTTGTCCATCACAAGTCCGCGATAGTTTCGAGCTCATCATAGGTGTATGACAAGTTATGGGTTCATCGTAGGTTCGCGATGGCCTCCATGATGGTTGCGGGTTCATCACAGGACTGGTTTGATGCCTTTATCATGGTCACCATTGTAGAGAAACATATGTACTTACACAAGCACATGCTTATTTATTTTGTGTGGGACCTACCAACTTACCTATCCCCACTTCTCGGAAAATGAATGAGGCTTTTGTGAAGTGATGTTTTTAAAGACTCCAAAGTTCATAGGAGATTAAACACAATTGTTAAAAAACATAAGAGAAGGTTAAGTGATTTACCATTTAACAAGAGAGGGAGAGAGAAGAAAGAAAAGAAAATGGTGAAATACTTAAACCTCCACTCTAATTTGTGGAACTATGAGTTTTAGTGTAAATCAAGGTTCAAAATATTAGCATCGTATCATATCAATAAATTTCACTATGGATTATTGTGATATGCTTTGGATGCATATGAATACACTGAAAACATATGGATAAGCTTGGATATGTTAAGTGAAACTCTTACAAATCCCACAAATACATTAAAAACACTAACTCTAAGGTTCAAGTAACTATGAATATGGTATAAACCTAATATATACACACTTTAATAATTTATATGAAGAGTACATTACAATAGTAAATTGTTACCTATTTAATATTTTTTTATAAATATTAATTTTTATTTCTTCAAACAACCAATATGTTTTATTTACTTATTTATTATGGATTGAATTATTAATTAATAACTTATAGAAATACATAATTTTAGTTTAAAAATATATAAGATCCATTGGAATTTCTAAGATACATATTAGATATTAGAAATGTGTATATTAATAACTTATATCCATTGGAATTTTAGTTATTCTATTTTATTTTTATGTAAACAACTTGTCTAAAAAATTGGGTGTGGAAAAAATGTGTATGTTAATATGTTAAGATAGATGAATGGAAAAACTAAAAAAGGATAGATGATCACTAAGAGCACTTGTAAGGAGAAGTGGTCTATTACAAGTGGAAGGGGGTTAGAAGGGCTAGGTGAAGACCTATGGATGATCATGGGTTGGGTGAGGTCAAGCAGGTTCTTACATGGTATTGATGCTTTGAGGTCTACCCAGGCCCATTCTTTGGGGTCTGATAATACATGTCCATGCCTTGAACCAAGTTAGGCTAGGTCAAGCATCCGAGCTTGCCTGTATTTTGTACTTCATGTAGTTTGGACTGATTCAAGGCTAAGAGAAATGGTTTCACGGGCCTAGAAATTTGTGAGTTGGATCACAAATTATCATCCCTAGGTAGAATAATAAAAAAATGATGAATGAAACAAAAAAAGAAAGAAATGATTCATACACTAATAATTCAACAATGAATATGACATTAAATATAAAAAAATGGAGAAACAAGAATATTGTAGTTGACCCATATAGTTGGGACAATGATTGCATTATAATAATAATAATAATTATTATTATAATTATTATTATTATTTATGTAAGTTACCAAAATACATAGATTGTTGTTGGACAAATTTGTAATTGAACCCCCAAAATACATACATCAATTGAACATTGATGATTAAATGAAAAAAAATGCTTCATTCTTCTTGTTTGTTTTCACTCAACTTTTCTAATGGTTTTATAGGTGGGGATAAGGGATTATTTCCAACCAAGTTTAGGACACAAATGAAAGACAAAAAAATGACCAAAGGCTATCAAGTTGGTCAAAAGTAAATAGGCAAGTTTACTACAAAGACCAAATGGATTGAGAATTAAATAACTCAACTACATTTAGGTGCTTAAATTCAGTAATAACCGACACCCAAGAGATCAACTTGCTGACTATTGTACTAGCTCATATGGACTTTTTGACTTGTTTGAAAAAACTCTATTGTTTCTTTTTACCACAAAGACAATGCTACAAGTCTACTGGTTATTGTTTGATATAAGGCTTAGTCGCTTAGAGTATTAATACTTTGTGGTCATTGATATGCTAGGTTAAAAAATTATGTTATTTTAATTATTTTATATTGTAATAACTATGTGACTATTTCATTGTTAAATTAATTATTAAATAGAAAAATAAAAAGAAGTGTTGATTAAATTTAATTCCTAATATATTATTTTTTTCGTATTATAAGTATTAATACTCTAAACTTTGTATGATATTTTATTGTTCCAGTTGGCATCAACTAGTAGTACAATACAAGGGATACAATATAGGTACAAATGGAATTTTTGCAACCATGACCAATCCACTACTATCACATGTGTGTGTAGATTGGATGTCAATATGTTTTATTAATACATGTGTTTTAACTTGTATTAATCTATTTTGAGCTTAAGTGAAAATATGATGATCTTTAGGTTGTGTTTATTTATAGTGTAAAACTTCGTCAATGTAAAAATCCACAACTAGTTCAACTTTGTTAGTGTTTGTTTGTAGTCTATATCAAGATTGATGTAAAATTCCACCCTGATTCGGATTTTCCGATGTTTGGATGGAGTTGAGTTGTACATCGTAAATCAATGTAAAACCTCACTTATAGTAGAATTTTACATCGATTATCAATATAAATACTATATCAATAAAATCAATGTAATATTACATTGATAATCACATTTTTCAAACCTCAATGGTCCAAAGATTTTAAACCGTTCAACTACATTTATTTGTTGTGTAAAACCTCATCGATGTAAAAGTCCACCGCTGGAGTTTCATATCGAATAGTTTAAAATCTCTAAACCATTGAGTTTCGAAAAATGTGATTATCAATGTAATATTACATTGATTTACATTCATAATCAATGCAAAACTCTACTATAAGTGAGGCTTTACATTGATTTACGATGTAAAAATCCACTCCATCCAAGCACCGACAAACCTGAACTAGGAGTGGAGTTTTACATCGATCTTGATTTGCACTGCAAACAAACGCTGACAAAACTAAACCAATGGTGAACTTTTACATCAACGAGGTTTTACACTACAAACAAACACAACTTCGGTGTGGAACTCCATCGGTGGACTTTTACATCAATGAAGTTTTACACTGCAAACAAATGCAGCTTTAAGGGTGAATACTGAATACACAAGAGGTGCTAAATGTTTTACAAATTTGATAAACAGTCAAGTTCAAAAGATATTTATACACCGATTCTATCATACATAATGGCTTTGTATTCTAATATGGTTATTTAAAAAATGATATTATCTCAAACTCACCGAGACCTCTTTACATTTTAATGAGCTATATTGTCTAAAATTTATCTTCCATTAGATTTCGATTAATTCACCGTATGCAATTCTTAATTGAGGTTGTCCATTTAAGCATTTGAATATTTTACATGATCAAACTACTCTTGAATGGCCAATCAAGCTTATTAAATATTTTTCATAAAAAAATTACCCTTAACTCAAGTTTGACCCCACACCAAACCTACAATAGTTAGGGATAATTTTATCATAAACATATTTTAATAAGGTTAACTGATTATTCATGGATAGTTCAACCATGTAAAATACTTTGTTTGGACAATTTCTATCAATATTACTAACGCTTAGAGGTGCAAACCGGGCTTCCCTCCCTTGGGATAAGTTAGGGGGTTGGCCTAACACGGCCTACAATCTGAGCCTGTGTGGGCTTGTTCCGTGCTAGATTGGGCTACGGGCCAGGCCTTGGCTTGGGCCGAACTGGGCCAAACTTTTTGACACCTTGATTTTTTTATTGCTAAGTAAAACTAAAATAATTAACTTTCTTTTGGGAACAAATTGAAAAAATAAAAGTTCTAACAAAGAAATGAAAACATACTTAACAAAGTACAAAATGAACAACAAATTGGAAAAAAATAGGAATTCTATTTCATTTTAATTTGAAACTTGAACAATACAATGGTCAAAAAATACTTAACAAAATGGAATAAAATATAAAAAATATAATACAATTACAAATTGAAAATAAAAATTACATTGTTGAAAAAATAACAAATAATTTAAATGAAATCGAACAACAAACTTTACAATAATTTAAAAAAATGTTACAAAATTATTGAGTACAAAAGAATATTGTCTTCATCATTTTTCTTCAAGTTCCACCTCCATCTCCATCTTGATTTTGATCAACTACTTTAGGTGAATCATTAGGTGTAGTGTCATGCCCTTCTTTGTCTTGTAATCTATCCTCAACATCTAGCCAATGTTTGAAGCAGATGCACATCTCCAGACTTTCATCATTCATGTAGTTTCTCTTGTCATCAAGCACCATAGTACCTGCACTAAAATAAAACTTTAATGGAGCTACAAACACCAAAGGGGTTAGTAGATCACATGCCATGACGGCAAGAACTGGATAATTTATTTTTCATGTCCACTCCACTAGGCTAAAATATCAAAATTATCTATTCCTTCCAAATTGAACGAATCACTTAAACTATAAAAGTTTGCTTGTAAATAAAAATTAAGTTTAGTAAGTTAACTTGTTGATGAGGTGGTAGCAATTTCTACCTCCTACTAGAGACCAAATTCTATATTTTTCACTAGGGGTGGCCACGAGCCAAGCTCAGCAAGTGAAAAGCTCGGCTCGGCTCAGTTTCAACCGAGCTTCGAGCCAAGCTCGAACCCAATTTATAGGCTCATTTATTAATTGACGAGCTCAAACCTAATAATGCTCAGCTCTTGAGCTTGAATAGCTACATAATAATAATAATAATAATAATAATAATAATAATATAAAATTACAGAAAATAATATATATAATATTTTTATTTCATATATAATAATAATAAATTATTATAATTCTTAATTTTTTAAATATCAAATAAAAAATTTATTTTTTATTATAATTCTAATATTGTAGCTAATTAATAAAGAGGAGAAATGTTCTCCTAATATTTTTTAAATTTATTTTCCATTACTTCAATAATTCTTGTAAAATGTGTATTTTTTCTGTATTTTGAAAAATATTCACTAATCATGAATAATTGATTAACTAAAAGACAAGTAGTTGGGTAATAAACACTTGAAAAATCATTAGTTGCATCATAAAAATTGTGTAAAAAATCTCTTATACAAGTTGTTATTTCTCAATCTTACTGAAATATAATATCATGTGACGTTTTTGCATTATAAAAATTAGTAAGGCCATGTTTGGTTTAAAGGAAAAGGTATGGAAAGGAAAGGAAAGGAAGGGAAACATGTATAAACCTTGTGTACGTTTCCATGTCTTTCCCTTTCTTTCCTACCTTTTCCTTCAAAACAAACACATCCTATGAATTTGTTTGTAGAGAATACAACTTTCTAACATAAAATAGGTAGAACTCCATCTATGTTGAACATCTAACAAAAAATGTTTATATCTTAAATGGAAAATTTCTTAAACTACCCCTACTATTTAACTAATTGACAAACTGTAGCCTTACTGTTTAACTTTTGTCTAAAAGTACCTTCAAAATTTATGACAATTGGATAATTATTCCCTTATCGTTAGGGTTCTGTCACAATTCGATCACACGCCACACCACACCATTGTTATATTTTGAAAAAATGTCAGTAATACCCTTTCCAATATGGAGAACGAAGAAACAAGAACAAAATCTTTCCAACCTACTACAACCTGAATTTGACTTTTTGATAAGGAAGGTCTCCACTAAGGTTTTTTTCTTGTCCTCTCATACTTATCTTGGTTATCGAGCTTGATAGCTTCTTCAAATTTGACCCTTGCTATTGTAGCACTCGATTTTTGCTTAGTCCTCTGTTTGAACCCCCAACTCACCCTCGAACACCGATCAAACCATTCCGACCCTACCGAAACCTAGAGAATCCAAAGAACCCAAATCTCAACCCCAAATCCTTAAAATTTGTCGTTGAACCCACGTAATACCCTTAAAGCCCAAAATACCCCTTCTCTCCAAGTTCCCAAAATGCCCTTGACCAAATTACCAAGATACTCTTCATGTCAAATACCCAAAACTACCCTCTTTTCAAGTCACAAAAAATGTTTGTCATACCCTAAATTCCCAAAAATACCCCTCCATTCCAAATGCCCAATACCCTACTTCTATATCCCAAAAATACCCCTCATCCCCTAATTTTCCAAAATACCCTTAACCAAATTACCAAAATACTCCTCATGCCAAATACCCAAAACTACCCTCTTTCCAAATCACCAAAACTACCTCATATCAAATGACCAAAGTGCCCTCCATTCCGAATCCCAAAAATACCCTACTTCCAAATTATGGAAAAACCCCATCTTCCAAATTCCCAAAATACCCCTTAACCAAATTATCAAAATCCTCTTTCTCCAAATTACCAAAATGCCCCCTTCAACCAAATTACCCAAATACCCCCTCTAAAACCTACCCTTTCAAACCCTAGACTACCCTAATCACCTTTTGATTGCTCTTTCATCTCAACTTTGCAAGTTACCCCAATCCAAAATTACAAAATTACCCCTTCTAACCCAAATTTTCAAATTAGCTTCTCTCTCTAAATCCCAACTTGCTGAAACCTTGAGAGTTGGCAGAACCTCGCCCTCCCTCCTATTATAAATAGGAGGCTCCATTCCCAAGAAAAGAGGTTAGTGGAGAAGGGGAGGGAGGACCCAAATTGAATTGGCAGAAATATCTTTGGGGTCTTTCATTCTTTTGAAAGAGGCGAAGAAGAGGAGTTTGAAGAGAAAAAGGTCGAAGGGGAGATTGGGTGAGAGATTATTGAATAGTTGAGAGTGGGCTACTTCAAAAGAGGAGAGAAAATAGAGGAAGAGGGAGAGTCGAGTGAAGAAAAATGTAGGGGCTCTCTCGTCGTTGAGCTGAGAGTAGAGACTCTCTCTCTCGATCAAGAGAGAAAGAGAGAGAGGGAGAGGGGTCTCTCGCTGAGAGGAGAGTAGAGTTCGCAAAGACAAAAGGAGAGGGAGAAACTGAGAAAAATTAGAGAGGTTTCGAGAGAGGGCAAACAAAGTGAGAGTTCGAGTTTAAGATCAAGAGAGAAATAGAAGGAGAGATCGAGATATATGGGGTTAAACAAGAAGAGGATTTTGCCCATTCTGTTCTAATTATTGAACGCGTCAGTCATTTGCTACTGTTTCCGGTGGGATCTCTACCATCATTCGAACTATAGTAGACTATTGCCAACTTAATAATCATAGTATTTGCATTGCCGTTAAATCAGAACCTCTGCATCAGCCTAGATCAATCAAAGTCTCACAGCATCGTCAAATTGTTTGAAGGCTACAAGAGGTAAAATCCTTTACCTCATATCCTTTTCCTCTTGTTAGATAGAAAATCTTCTTATTGGATAGGTAGTTAGTTTTGTTTTGTTTTGTTTTATTTTTTTTTTCTTTCTTTTTTAGTCATTGCCTACTTGTTGTCCTTTGCTTTTGCGAGCTTTTGTGTTTCCGACTTTTAGGAGGATTGATAGTCTCTTTCAATTCTTCAGACCGGCCAATTGAGTCCGAAGGTGGGACTTCTGATAGAAAAGGGGTGGGGACATTGTGTCTCACTCTTTTGCTCAAGCCCCTGCGTCCAAAAGGGGCTAGGTTGAGAAGAAGAGAAAGAAGCATGGTTAATATCCTTTCTCGGTTGTCAGAGAACATTGGCTCTCAATCTGATTATGAAAACCTTTGGCATTCACACTAACAAGAGAGAGCCTAATCCCTCCCCCCCCTCTCTCTCTCTATCTCAACTTACCTAGATTTGTCTGCCTTATCAAAACTGAATGGTGTGGTAGTCACTATTAATTTCAAATTTATTCATAAAATATAAATTAGGAATCTATTCTGATGGGTGATGACTCCATCTAATCGGCCATAAAGTGAATTGCCAGATATTTTTTGACGTTCACAGCTGTGTCGATGGGTTCCTCACTATGAGTCTTAAAGCCCAATCTCCTCCATAATTTCAAACCTAGGTTCTCAAATTTGACCACTCTTGAAGCAGGTAGGGGCATTACTGATTCAGACCTTGAATTTGTAGCCCTATACACGCCTAAATCTTTGACAAATACACTTAGGTGGAATAGGGTACAGTGGAGAGCAACCGTGTCGACTTTGTAGGTGACACTCGCTAGAGTTTGTTCAAAAACCTCGCACGTCCAGACTCTATTCCTTAAAATGGTCGAGTAGGGGTTGCACAACTATGAAATCTTGAGTGATCTACTCAGTGATGGGATCTTCGCAGTTCGGGTGAGGTGAGCTGTTGTGTCAATACTCCGTATTTTACCCGCTAGAGAAAGGTCTTGAGCTACGAGTTCTCGGCCAAGGTGTTGAGGGACTACAACAATGTGGTCTTTCAAAGGAATGTAGTCAATCTCCCCAAGAGGCTGCTCAATTTTGCAGCCTTGAACCAAATATTTGATATTCAAGTGAGTTACTTTTAATTTAGCTTTCAGATGCATGTGGTCCGATGAGGGAAGTTCGATCCAAATTGCCGCTGCTAAGAGTTGCAGCGACAATGGTAGGAGAGGAAAAACAGGGGAGGTGAGCTGGAGGTTGAAGAAGAAGATAAAGAATAAGGGGAGAGAGAGAGGTCAGGTGAGGGAGGTTTTATCCTAATCGTTGCTAGAGGTGAGCTATCGCTTGAAGAAGAAGAAAAAGAAGGGGAAAGAGAGAGAGTGGACCAGTAGGGAGGTTCCATCTATTTGGGGTTTCTGGAGCCAGTAGCTAATAGCAATTGCCAAGACTAGCATAGGCCTCAATGCAGCCATGGAAGCACAACTCGTTAACATCCTTCTTATCATGTTTCCAAGTTGAACCCAAAATCAAAAGAACAAAGAGTAATATATATATATATATATATATATATATATATATATATATATATATTATTGCGTCAGAAATAAAATAAACAAAGGTAATGAACTAAGTCGCCGGAATACCATATTTGCAGACCAATTGAAAAATGCTGAAGAAGATGAACACTTCCTCGGTAGGGATCATTCCAACTCGATGCGGTGAGGAAGAAAGGGGGAGAGAATGACTTGTGGGCAAAATAAACATTTCCATCCCTTTTAATGACCATGGTAATTGTCCAAAATAGTAAGGGTATAGTTGGTTAATTAGCTAAACCATAAGGGTAGTTTTAGAAATTTGTCTTATTTTAAACCATAATTATAACATAAATATTTAAATTCTTGTCTTCTTGCTCTAGAACTTTATCTATCTATCTATCTATTTATCTATTTAGCTAACTATCTATCTATCTATCTATCTATCTAAATAATACAATTTCTAATTTTAGAAACATGATGAGAAATAATATTTAAAGCATCTTCAATACATAAATTTAAGATGTGACATGCACATCTAATATGCAATAATTTTCCATTTCAACATGGTTTTAATTGAGATTTTAAAATATTTATTGTTGAATCGTTATTACTAGCATTATCGAAACTAATAGAAAAAGTTTATTGTCAATTCCATAAGCTTGTAATGTATTTAAAATATTTGTGGCAATAGCTGGGCTAGTATGTGGTCATTCAAGCCTAATAAAACTTAAAATTCTTTTTTGTAAAAGCCAATTTTCATCAATAAAATGACCAACAACACAAATATAATTTATATTAAATTTAAAGGTACAAATATCAGAAGTGATTGTAACTCTAGAATAAAGATTTGATAAAATAGAAATTAAATTTTGTTTATATGAATAAAAAAATTTCATAGCATTTGCTCTAATAGTATTTTTAGAAATGTTTTTAAATTGAAGATTTATAAATTACATATAAATTGTTCAATTTTACTATCCTCATCTAATAAAAATGGTTGTTCAACATATACAATATATTTTGCCAACTCTTGATAGGGGTGAGCATTCAGTTAAAATTTGAACCGAATAAACTGAAATTTAAAAAACCAAACTAAAAAAAATAAAAAATGAATCAAAACCGAAATAACCAAAATCAAACTTTTCGATTTGATTTTCGGTTATTCCGGTTAAAACCAAATTTTAATAATATATACTCTATTATTATATATTATAACATATAATATAAAATATATATTATGAAATCAAATTTCATTTTATTATATATTAATATTTAAATATATTACATATTATATATAATAATAGTAAATTTGATTAATTCGATTAAGAACTGAATTTCTAATTCTAAAAACCAAAATCAAAATTGGATTGGTTTGGTAAACACATGACCTAAAATGAGCATTTTGTGTAAAGAATTATTGATATAATTTGTTCGTGCTCAATACAAGAAAAGACTCGGGTGTGCACGTGAGATTCATTGGCAGAAATTGAGATGATTTATGTGGAAACCCTTGAAAGATGGAGGGAGGGAACAGGTTACAGGATCGATCAAATCCACGTAGTTCTGTCCCCTCACCTCTGAGTGACTGAATCCTAGCTAATAAGTTTTGATGCGATTTTGCTTTGAATTTTACTTCACTTTGGGGTTTTATTTTGGTCAAACCGTGGTCCCTCAACTCAATGGTTAGTGGACCTCGTATACACCTTGCTCTGTCCCCAATTCTAAGGCTATCCTATTGTGCAATGAGCATTGAGTATTGAACTTGGACTTGAATATCGTAGAGTTTTCCTGCCTCATATGGTTTAACTTTTCAAGTTTTGTCATTGGTCGTTATGTTATGTTTTTGTCATTAATGAATTATGGGACCTCCTTCCTCTTCAAATTTGTCTTACACAAAGGCTTTACCTACTTATCTATTTAGAAATAATAATCCTTTTCACATTTACTCAATCATTTGGTCATCTCACATTCCATGGTTTTGTTGTTTAGTTTGTAAGTCTCCTCTTGGTTTAGCTTGTACATAAAATGAAACGAGATGAAATAATTAAAAAAAAAAGGATGCTATCTAAAATTCATCCTAACTTTTTTACATTTTTTTAAAACTTATTATGACTTTTTAAAATCCCGAGATAACCCTCAATCATTGAGTTTTATTGTCCAAAATTCACACACACACATGTCCATATAAACATTTAAGTATTTAATATGGTGGAAGTGCCTTTGAATGGCCAATCAAGTTTATTAAATTTATTAATGACAAAATTACCTCCTATTTGGGCCTGAGTTCACATTAGGTCTGCAAATTTTAGAGTCATGTCTAGGCCTAATATTTCAAGCCTGGACTATGACTGAAGTATTTGATAAGGTTGACTGGCCATTTTAGGGGTAATTTTATCATAAAAATATTTAATAATGTTGACTAACCATTATAAGGGTAATTTGGCCATATAAAATACTTAAATTCTTATATGGACAACTTCTATTAATAGTCAGTCATTGAGGTGATCTAATGGAAATCTTAATGTGAGTTTTGGACAATAAAACTCAATGATAGAGGGCTCTTTGACAGTTTTGAAAAGTCATGATGAGTTTTAAGAGAAATGCAAAAAAGTCATGATGAATTTTAAAAATTATCCCTTAAAAAAAGAGCATAAATGGAATTGAGGTAGGTCCAATTAATACACTCTCATGTATTTTCTCAACTACTTACGAGATTTTCTTTTCAAGCCAAACAAAATGCAAAAGAAAATTAAATCTACTTTGCTCGTAGTAAACATTTAATTTTCCTTCATTTCACATGCATCCAAACACAGCCTTAGATCCAGATCCAATAAGATCTCAGTAGCAAAAGCTGATGTTTTTTAGGAAAAGGAAGAAAAAAACAGACAAATGTATACAAAAGATACAATACACTCTCCTCCTCTTTTGGGTATGAAGCATGCAAGTGTCAAGTGTGTGACTCACTAAAGGCCTTTAGTGATTTATCCCAGTTCCCCTATTTCAGCTCGAGGTTCGACTCTTGTTGCCTGCAACATAGATCAGAGAGAGAGAGAGAGAGGGAGATTTCCCTTATTGGATCAATCGTCAGATAATAGTCTACGAGTTAATCAAATGACTGATTAAAACTGATCATCTAATGTGGATAGGGTAGGCAGGCGAGGGCCCAGTAAGGCAAAAAAAATATAGGCTTCTTTTATTCTTTGCTTTGTATTGAAGGGTCCAATAACAACTCCCATGGGGCATGGGCTCTCATTGATTGAAGCATTTGAACCTATCTGTCAATTGAGAAGCCGATATTTTTATTTTCAAGGGGACCACGTCTGTCAATTACGAGTGAAAGCCACGTTATTCTCACTCTCACTCTCTCTTGCACATACACACACAAGTAGATCTCTGTCATATGCTGCTACAATGAATGATCAATGAATGGCTTCCTCACCAGCCTGATTCCTCATTCCTGAGAACACGCAATGCCTTGAGGCTTGGGGCTTGAGGTACAAACTACAAACCTTAGCCTCGGCAATTCCATTATACTATTTCTATCACTTTTATATTTTGTCATTTTTGTCTTAAGTCTTAACCAAGTATCTGATTGAGACTGAATGCCCAAGCTCAGAAAGAGACATTGTACCCATCGAAAGCAATGCCTCCCCCAGATGCCCAGATCTACTATCCATCGATGGCCCACTGGAGCTGGAGCCGTGGCCTTTCCACCATTCGATCTTTGGGCCCGCCCCACTTACTGGATGCTTGAAATCCAAAACCCTTGAATTGAATCTTTGATGAACGAATGCCATTAGTCATTAGATGTTTCTAATGCTTTTATTTTATTTTCAAGTAGGTCACAGTTACATACAATTTACAATTTACAACTTACAAATTAATTTTTAGCTGGCACGGCTGAAATCAACCGTTGGGCTGGCTGGCTGGCTGGCAAACCGGAATTCGAGATAAAAAATTGCTCAAAACCCACCCATGCCTTCTGATTCTGTGCTACGCTTGTATAACGACGCTGATCGGACCCGCTAGAGTCTAGACCTCTCCATCTACATTGACTGTTGGATCATCAGGATCAATCCAACGGTTTTTTGTTTGCCACGTGCACTAATTAGACCGTAGAGTAACGTTTCTTTTGCTTGTAAAAAACAAAAAAGGGTTTCAGGGGATCATTCACCCCCTTCTCTTTGACCCATCTCCCTTCTGTTCCGTCAAACGGTAATCTTTTTTCATTTCAAATTCAAAATTCAAATTCCCACTAAAAATAAACGGCAGTGATTTCTTAGCCGTCAAATCTAACGTCAAACAAAACGGAAGATGGAAATCGTTAACCTCGACCTATAAATCACTCTGTCCCTCACCTTTCCCCCCATTTTTAGACTCCATCCCTTCACTTCTCGTCTCTTATCTCCCTCTCTCTCTCTGCTAGCAGTATCTGACCGCCGTAGTCTGCAACTCACGTTCGCTCCTCAGATCTCTTCGCCTACTTCCATTTACGGTTCAAGATGCGTGAGATTTTGCACATCCAAGGAGGCCAGTGCGGCAACCAAATCGGTGCCAAGTTCTGGGAAGTTGTGTGCGCCGAACATGGGATCGACGCTACTGGAAGGTATCAGGGGGACTCTGATCTACAGCTTGAGAGGGTGAATGTCTACTACAACGAAGCAAGCTGTGGTCGATTCGTTCCTCGAGCGGTTCTTATGGATCTGGAACCAGGGACAATGGACAGTGTTAGATCTGGCCCTTACGGTCAGATCTTTCGCCCTGATAACTTCGTCTTTGGACAGTCCGGTGCCGGAAATAACTGGGCCAAGGGGCATTACACCGAAGGAGCCGAACTCATCGATTCTGTTCTTGATGTTGTGAGAAAAGAGGCAGAGAACTGTGATTGCCTGCAAGGTAATCCTTCTTTTTCCCCTTCATTTTTTCCACTTTCCTTACAAATCTTGTCTCTAGTATCTTGTATGATTTTTGTATGCATTTGTTCCTTTGGGTGTTAAACGTTCTATTTAAGTTTAAGATACCATCTCTCTTTACTTACTTTCTTTCAGTGTTGGCTTGCCTTTTCACGGTGGGATCTAATGTTGTTTTATAAAAAAACAAAATAAAAATCTTTATATTTCTATATGATTCTCCTTGATTAGGTTAGAGTGTTTTCTCTGGCTTAGCCGTTCTGATGTATCTTTCTCTGTTATGCCGTTTCTACTTCAAAGGGTGCTAATAATCTATCGTTATGGATCTTATGTACTTCGAGCCGTATTTAATAGGTCTTACCAACTTTTTCTCGGGTTGAGGGTTTTCCTGTTCTCTATTTTTTGGTACTTGGTACTTTCTTCCGAAGAACAATTGGCGCTTAGATCGCGAATGACTGTTGATAGGTTTTGTAATGCCTTTATGTACTAAGATCATAACTTGATACCAATAATTTCTTCCAGGATTTCAAGTCTGTCACTCGTTGGGAGGTGGAACTGGATCAGGAATGGGAACACTACTCATTTCTAAAATCAGGGAGGAGTACCCCGACAGGATGATGCTTACATTCTCCGTCTTCCCGTCCCCGAAGGTTTCTGATACGGTCGTTGAACCTTACAACGCTACCCTCTCTGTTCACCAGCTTGTTGAGAATGCGGATGAATGTATGGTTTTGGATAATGAAGCTCTCTATGACATCTGCTTCCGGACCCTCAAGCTCACTACTCCCAGCTGTAAGTCTCTTGTTTTCTGTACTTTCATATTGTTTTCTTTTGTTGGTGAGACTGATTGTAGGGTTTTTTTCGATGCATTTAATGGCATTTTATTTAGGGATAACTACACTGTATTCCACCACTTCAGAATTCGGAATTCTACTGCAGATTTATAACAAATCAATATT
This sequence comes from Nelumbo nucifera, assembly GCF_055504915.1. NCBI lineage: Eukaryota > Viridiplantae > Streptophyta > Magnoliopsida > Proteales > Nelumbonaceae > Nelumbo > Nelumbo nucifera. Next base: position 186,148,044 of record NC_142649.1, on the reverse strand, counting down.
TCAGACATCTACCTCAATTGTACGGTGGAATTAAGATTTATTGAAGTAGACTGAACAGTAAAAACCCCATTTATTTATTCTCCTTAATGGCCGAATAATGCATTTAATGGCATTTTATTAGTCCATTGTTTTTGGCCATCAATAAAAAAGGAGATACGAACATTACAAGGGTAATTTAGGGCATTTCAACGTCCGTCATGGATGGTAGTTTCGAATTTTGGCAACAATAAAAGAATCATGTTTTTGGTATGGTCACGTGATATTCCTTTTTTATTCATTTTTGTTTTATATATTTTTGTAATTTGTGCACAAATACAGCTGGGGTATCATGTGAATCCTGCATTCTTTTGGACCTTCTAAAAGCCCCTGCATTATTATTATTATTATTATTATTATTATTATTATTATTATTATTATTATTATTATTATTATTATTATTATTATTATTATTATTATATATTTGTACTTATTAAGTGTTTGTCCATCATGTTCAGTTGGTGATCTGAATCACCTGATTTCTGCAACCATGAGTGGGGTCACTTGCTGCTTACGGTTCCCTGGTCAACTGAATTCTGATCTTCGCAAACTTGCTGTCAATCTCATCCCCTTCCCTCGTCTTCACTTCTTCATGGTTGGTTTTGCTCCGCTCACATCTCGTGGGTCACAGCAGTACCGTGCCCTTACCGTTCCTGAGCTCACGCAGCAGATGTGGGATGCCAAGAACATGATGTGTGCTGCTGATCCACGCCATGGCCGGTACCTCACTGCTTCTGCCATGTTCCGAGGTAAAATGAGCACAAAGGAAGTCGACGAACAGATGATCAATGTTCAGAACAAGAATTCATCTTACTTCGTGGAGTGGATCCCCAACAATGTGAAGTCCACAGTGTGTGACATCCCTCCAACGGGATTGAAGATGGCATCCACTTTCATTGGTAACTCCACATCAATTCAGGAGATGTTCAGGAGGGTAAGCGAGCAGTTCACAGCTATGTTCCGCAGGAAGGCTTTCTTGCATTGGTACACCGGAGAGGGTATGGACGAAATGGAGTTCACAGAAGCTGAGAGCAACATGAACGATCTGGTGTCTGAGTATCAACAGTATCAGGATGCGACAGCAGACGAGGAGGGAGAATACGAAGACGAAGAAGAGGACCTTCAGGAAGCTTAAAATCGATACAGAGGATGGTGTTGGTTGTTATATGAGTAGATATGGATGTAGCTTCCTTCGCTTGCATCATTAAGTTGTTTGCCTTTATTGCTTTGTTAATTTTTTCTTGAATATTTTTGATGTGGGGGGATTGGTCTGCTGCTGCAATATCCTATTGCTTTGTCATAGGAGTGTACTTCTATCGTTGTTATTGTTTCTAAACTTTCACCGGTTTGCTTTGTTTTACATTAGTTAGTATTGGTAGATGTCAAAATGCAATCAAATTGGCTGCCAAAGTGCCAAGGAATGCTTGCATTGTGCTTCCGGTGTACATGTGAAATTGGCTTTTGACTTTTGGGTCTCGTTATGTCCAATTTGGCGCGTATTTTCTCACTATCTGTTGTGCCCACGGAGGTCTGAGATCTGGCCCTATTTTCCACACTTGTACAAGCATCATTAAACAGTTGAATATGCAGTGTTGTCGCATGGTTTTCTGGTTTCCAAGTGTGGAGGCCCCGGAGAGAACTCCCATACCTTCCACAACTGAAGATGAAAAATGAAAATAAAAACGGTGGAAAAAACTAAAAGTGGTGATTTGAGTTTTTATTCATAATGCGATTGTACTTCACGGAGTCATGCTGTTGTAAGGGGTGGGGATAATTAATTAATGAATTCTGAGGTGTGGCCAAACATGTCTTCTGTCAACTGGGAAGATAGTGTTCATTAGACACAACAGCAGGCCAGTAGGCAGAGGAAAAGGGGAGAGACTTTTAACTTCATTTATTGAGTGATTCCCAAAGCACACCAAGATCCACATTGCCTCCTGAAAGTATGATTCCAATGTGCTTGCATTCATTCCAAGCAGGATTCTTCTGGAAACCATCAGAGAGAACAGCAGCAAGGCCAATGGCCCCACTGGGTTCCACAGCGACCTTCAAAATCTCATAACACATTCTCATGGCTTCTATAATTTCCTTATCTTCCACGGTTATTATGTCATCCACTAAATCTCGAACTATGGGCCTGCGCATAGAAAGATAGAGACAAAGACGAGTGAGCACAATGTCATAGTACGAGAAAACTATTTCCAGAAGCAAATAAGCAAATATTCTGTTGCTGCAATGTAATATCAACTACAACAATTATTTGATCAAATACGCATGCAACAAAGTCGTGTCAAGTTGTAGAGACCGAATTTCAAGCTGAATGGCATTTGAGACTGAACTTAATTTTTTGCGCCTATTTTTTTTTCCTTTTTTGCCACCCTCCCCAAACACCAACAAGAACTACACCTTTATTTATACAGGGGCAGATGACAAGCGAAGCCATCAGCCTGTTTAATTATTTATTTTTCTTTGCTTTCTAAGCATTGAAAGCCATCCACATTAAAATCATTCCTATACTCGGGCAGATGACAAGCTGCCAGGTGTGCAAATAATTCCTGTTACACAAATAAACCAGTATACAGAGATGCATACATATAATTGCATCTGACAATTATCTGGACAATATAGAAAGAGTATCTGGGTCGGGATCAGTTTTGGTTGTTCGGGACTGATTAAGACCTGAATCCATCCATCCATCATATAATTGTATATCTGTATTGTCACATGACAAAAATACCCGTCTAATACCTGTTTTTCTCATGATATATTTGTAATACTAATCATATTATGATGTCCAAACGTATCAAATTAACAAATACACAGGTTTATGGCTAAATTACAGGTTAAAAGTATACCTGTCAATTAAAATTGGGTCACATGTTGGGTCTGGTTAAGATGTGGTTCTGCAGTCATATTGGTAGGGATGCAAACAGATCAGATCGGGTTTAAATCAGGGTATATCCAAATACACTATTAATTGCAGATCCTATTCAATCTGAAAATCCAACCGGATCTGATAAATATGAATCTGATGAAAAAGTCGGATTTTAGATCTGATCCAATCTGATCTATTTTTTCTAATTAATAAATTATTAAAAGAAAAAGAAAAATAAAAAATAAAATAAAATATAACAATTTAAATAAAGAAAAACAAAGACTTCAAGTATCTTTTCAACTATTTTCATCATATATATATGCATGTTTTTTATAAAAATAAATAATATAACAAATTTACAAAAATGTAATATAAATAATATATTTATAAATAAATAAATAACATATATATGTCATATCTATTTACATAAATAAATTAATAACATATATATCAGATCGGATAGGGGATGATCCGATCCGATCCGATCCGATCCGATCCGGAGACCCGAGATAGGGCTATCTGAATCAGAGAATATAGGATAGAACTTCAGATCGGATCCAATCCATTTGCACCGCTACATATTGGGTCCAGTCCGGGTCTGCCCTCACCCAAACCCAACCTGAGCCAACCCATCGACAGCACTACTTGAAACACGATAAAATGGAAGGGGAAGATTTGGCAACCTGTCAATTAAAATTAGGTAAGATGTTGGCTCTAGTTCAGAACTGTTTCAGCATAGTCGCATATTGGGTCGGGTCCAGGTCTTCCCTCACCCAGACCCGGCCCAATCCGAGCCATCAACACTACTACCTGAAAGCATGGTTTAAAGTATCGATACGATACATCCGATACGGGGTGTATTGTGATACGGTCTGAAACGCCTGTTTCCAGGTGTTTCAGACCCCCAATTTTTTTAATAATAAAAAATATCTTATAAGTTTCCCAAAAAACTAAACTTCGAAAAAAAACTAAAAAAAAAATATGTATTGGCCGTTTCTAAGTACCGATACGATACGATATCGATACTTTGAACCTTGCCTGAAAGGTAATAAAATGGAAGGGGGAAGACTTGGCAACCATTTTGATTTGGCCGCAAAGAAGTCAAAGAAGTGCCTCCTGAAGTTCTGAAATTCTGATTGGCAACAGTTCTGCTTTCGGCAAGCTGCAAATTTTCCTTAAGTTAATTTCTTAGAGAATACAAGATTGCACTTACCATGTCAGATCTCCGAGAAAAGCTCGAAGTCCATCAGCAATTGTGTTGGTTTCAGACAATTTTACAATCTTCCCAGCTGCCTTGGACCTTGCAGCATCATCAGCACCCCTGGGCTCCGCGGCTAAAACCCTAATGGAAGGGTTAATGGATTTAGCAGCCAATGCCACTCCCGAGATCAAACCACCTCCTTTTCATGGAACAAAAGAAAAATAGAAACAAGTGCACTGAGTCAGATTGCAGATTAGAAAAAGAAAAAAAAAAAAAAACAAAGAGTCTTCAATGCTTAAACGATTATCAAACGAACCACTTATTGGGACTACTATAGTGTCAATTTGTGGTACTTGTTCCAGAAGCTCCAGTGAAATGGTACCCTGTCCACTGGCAACATGGAAAAAACATTATTTTTAGTTGCTTTTGTTGTTGGCACATGTGCCTCAAGGTTCATATGAAGTCTCGTACTAGAGATTATCTAGTTTAATAAAATTTCTATTTGATGAGAAAAAGAATTTTGTAAAATTTATAAGCCACACATAATAAATGCAAAAACTACATGGATACATTAGATGGATGTATAGAAATTTTCAGTAAAATAGCAGGAGACTACAAAATAGGAAATGGATGATACTCCACAACCAGAAAGATGCGTCAAAATGAAACTAAGAAAAGAAATACATAATCAAATCCCAAAATTTCCAGTTAAGAGTAGAGCAAAGGCTATACATAGGGGTGTCAATTGGACTGGATTTGGTCCAATCCGATCCAGTCCAATGTGAGTCCATTATAAATGGACCAGGTCCAATTCAGTCCAATGAATATTTTGGACCATTTTGGACTGGTCCAATCCAATGTCTGGACCATCCAATCTGTTCAAATTCATTTTGATTTAGATTGGTTTCAACCCAAACCCGGTTCATTGACATCTATATTCTTATCTTGTATCAATGGACCAGATATTGGCTTAATCCAACCCAATCCAATATAAATTTATTACGGACGGACCAGGTCCAATCCAATCTAATAAATATTTTGGACTGGATTGGTCCAATCCAATATGTCTTGTTGGTCCTTCCAGTCCGTCCAAATTGATTTTGGACTGGATGGGGTCCAATCCAAAACCGGTCCATTGACACCCTTAGCTATACACCTGAAAGAGGATCCATGAACATTCAAAAATTATGGATAAACTAAAACCCAGTTCAGAATCATATTACCCAATACCAACATCAGCATACAACCTTTCGCATTCCTTCTTTTCCTTCAGGCCCTGTTCACTTTTTGGGAAGTTACCTGGATAAGTGCATTTACCCATGTTCTTTTATTTTCCAAATAAATAAGAAAATGACAATTTTAGTCATAAAAAGTCATTACTAAAAGGGGCAGTTTTGGCCCATCCAAGTTTTGGCACCTATCCCACCGGGTAAGTACCACTGGGAGATGGGTATACCCAGGGAAAATAAATTTTCTGTAAACCCCACATAAATCCGAAAAAAGAACATGGGTATCTTGGTAAATAGGAACCAAAATCCTATTGACCAACTTTCTCCCCTCTCAAAATCCAAAAAAAGAATGGGCCCTTAAAGAGATTTAAGGTGTGGAACAATCATACAATGAACAAAAAAATCCTCTTGGGTCATTTCCTTGGCACTGTTAAGACACTCATTCCGTGTTTATTTATTTAACTTTTCTTTAATATATCATGCAGCAACCCCAATTGCTCAAGTACCAGGAGGAAACTAACTTTCTGCATAATGGATGACCTCATGTCTCCTGATTTCTACCACTTCTAACTGCTCGACCCTTTACCTATCATTCCAACGCTTTTAACTCTCATTCAATTTCAAACTTTGAACCCATATGCCTAATTTCCCAGTGCTGGCATTACCAGAAATTGAGTAGAAGACAAAACTCTTTGGATCTTATAGGGTGAATATGAATTGATTTTTTTGTTCCTCTTTTATCAATTTATTGGGTTTATATAACAAATTTTAATAAAATGTAAATTATCCATTTTGACTTTAAAATACATTTTTTCCATATATTTGAATGGTGTGGTGTTTCATTTTAGTAAAAAATACAATAATATGCATACTTTCTTTTGATAATCAATAATAACAGTGACATTCATTAAAGAGAGAAATACAAGAGAGGGGCTCAAAGCAATGAGCAGATTACATCAGCTTCAGTCACAACAGAAAAAAAAAAAACCAGCAAAAAACAGAGAAAGCAAAAATAAGAAAGATCTTACAAATAATAACCCGGCCCTGGGCATCCCCAGTCCAAATTATTTCTGCCCACCCGAATTCTTGCCAACTGATCAGCTAACATATTGGCACTCCTAGGAACTCAATTGAATGAGGCGTTCAAAGAGGCACCTAAGAGTGAGCCAATCTCACTAAACATCTAAACTCAAGGAGAACATCTTGAGAAGTCATCCACCGAATGATTGTTTGACAGTCCCCTTCAACTTCTACATTCATCAAACCCTGTTGCTAGCTCAATTTTAGTCCCTATAGTAAGGCCAGTAGCCCAGCTCTTAAAAAAATTCCAAACCCCACTGGGCCTGAGTAACTGAGCACAATATTACCTTCATTATCCCTTGCCAAATCCTCCCACTCCAGATTCTCCAGGATTCCCTAAACAGTACCCATCAAAATTTAGCTTGCATCTCCCTACCTCTGGAGGGAATCAGGGAACCACTCAACCACTTTTTGGAGCACCCTGGAATGAAAACCTGCTACAACATTCCACCCTCTCAGCATATCATTTATGCTAACACCAGTAAATTTTTTACAAAGCAATGCCCAATGTGCAATTCTTATCACTGTGAGTTCAATCACTTCTTCCACTTTTTTGTACTTTTCATTAAATAGCATTCCCTTTCATTCCAAAGACCCCATACACTGCCTTATTCACACAGTGCCATAGAATTTTTCACCTTCATGTAACACACCTAATTATATTTGCTTTAAATGATCCTCAACATTAATAGGTGCTACCCACACTTCCCCCACCAAGGAGAAAAAATACTGCCATACCTGAGAGGAAAAGGAACAGTGCACAAGAAACCGAGGGTCCATACAATTATATGCATATCATTTGTGTATTTAATAACAATGGTCCAAATCAGCCCCGTAACCCACTTTATATTGTTGTTCCCCCAAGCTATACAAAAAACCCAGTCTGTCAAATTTTTAAATTTCAAAGCAGCTCCAAAGGGGGACTTATTTCTTATTTTGCTTACATGGAAGCTGGGTCTGAGATAAAATTTGCCCCTTGTGTTTGTCTTTTCTTTTAGGGGGGGTGGGTTGGAGGGGGGTGTCTGTGGATGGGGTGAAGAATATGTGGGGGTCCTTTTGGACACAAACCATGTATGCACATGGAAGATTCCTTTCAGTAAAAAAATCTGGCTAACATACCTGCCCCATATGGCAAGGGTTTCCTAGTACCAGATGGCCAAATGATCTTACATGTGGCAAAAATGATTTGGGGCCAAAAGGACCATACTCGCTTGCCTCTCAAACTTTAGTACAATTTTCAGCTTAGAATTCCTTTCCATCTTTCCAAAATAATCCCTTTCCATATGGACATCTTTTTAAAATTATAAGTTAAACTTATAAAATAAAAAAGCTAATAAGGTCGGCTATAGTGCTGATGTGCACTGGAGTCTGAACCGATTCATTCACAGATGGCTGGTGTAGATCCCCTATGAAATAGATAGCATGTACATGTGTTCATAAATAAACTGAAATTCAGGGAGAATACCTTATGATGCGACCATCATTGAATGGGTGAACCATAGCTGCACCAGTTTCTTGCAAAATTTTGGCAGCAACACTTTCCCTTGATGGCATTGTGGCCTCACTCCAGATAACCTGACCACCATAACGCCTGACATTCTCAACCTTACATTTCGGAGCATTTTTTGGTATTACAATGTATGCTGGAATTCCACGTAGCTTTGCAGCTAAAGAGACTGCCGCTGCATGGTTACCACTAAATGCAGAGCACATCAATCAGAACTCAGAATCATTGTCCAAACAAGGAGTTGTCTAATGAAGACTGTAATCAGTCCAATTTCTAGTTTAATAAATTCAGTAAGAAAAAGAACAGAAAATAGAAGAAGAGAAGAGAAGAGAATGGAGAGAAGAGAAAAACGAAGGAGAGAGAATAGACAAAGAATGTGGGTCATAATAATGTTGTCGGCCCCCACTCAGCTATTAATATTAGTAATTTAAAAGCATAGCAAAGTTCCACTAATGCCCCTACTGCTTACATAAACAAACAGAAACTGATATAACATAACTGACATACTAACAGCAAACATAAATAACATAAAGCAAGCATGCAGCAGTAGGGACCACAATAATCATTATTGCTCTACATCTCTACACTCCCCCTCGAGTTGGGAATGATTATTAATCATTCCAACTTGCACAAATCTGTTTCCAACTTGGTCTTTGTAACTGCTTTAGTGAAGAGATTAGCAAGTTGCATATCGGAGGCAATATGTGGAAGACACACTTCTTGAAAAGAAATTCTCTCTCTAATAAAGTGTCGATCCACTTCAATAAGCTTAGTTCTGTCATGCTGTACTAGATTATGGGCAATGTTAATAGTGTCGATCCACTTCAATATAGCATTATGGGCTTCTTATAAGCAATAATGAAGTATCGATCCACTTCAATATAGTATAAGGGGCTTCTCATAAGCAATGCTCAGTTCCTCAAATAAGGATCTCAACCATAACACTTCAGCCACACCATTTGCCATTCAGCTTCAACATTGGAACGAGCAACAACATTTTGTTTCTTACTTCTCCAAGAAACAAGAGTTCTATCTACAAAAGCACAATACCTAGAGGTAGATCTCCTGTCATCAATACAGCCAACCCTAAAGTATCATCAATACAGCCAACCCTACAAAAGCACAACACCTAAAGTGTCGATCCACTTCAATATAGCATAAGGGGCTTCTCATAAGCAATGCTCAGTTCCTCAAATAAGGATCTCAACCATAACACTTCAGCCACACCATTCGCCATTCAGCTTCAACATTGGAACGAGCAACAACATTTTGTTTCTTACTTCTCCAAGAAACAAGATTTCCATCTACAAAAGCACAATACCTAGAGGTAGATCTCCTGTCATCAATACAGCCAACCCAATCAGCATCTATGTAAACTTCTATCATTACTATTATTTTTGAAAAGTATGTGTATGCTTGGACATCTCTTTAGGTAAGCAAGTATTCTCTCAACTGCAAGAAGGTGAGTGATTTTGGGGGAATGCATACACTGGCTAACAACAATGACCGCATAAAAAATGTCTATTCGTGTGAGGCAAAGATAAAGAAGTTTCCCAGCCAACCGTTGAAACTTAATCTTGTCTTCAAGGGGATCTCCACCTTTTGCACTTATCTTATGATTTTGTTCAATAAGTGTGTCAATAGGTTTAACACCTAGCTTCCTAGTTTCTTCCAAAAAATCAAGAACATACTTCCTTTGGGAGACAAAAATCCCATGTTTAGACCATGCTACCTCAATGCCCAAGAAATAACGTAGTTCTCCCAGGTCATTGACTTCAAATTCTTGGTGAAGCAGTTGCTTAAGAAGTCAATCTCACGAGTATCACTCCCTGTCACTACAATATCATCTACATATATAGCAAGTAGAGTCAAGGAGGAGTCCATTTTCTTAATGAAAAGGGTGTGATTTGATTGGGCTTGCACATAGCCAAAAATTTCAAGAACCAATCTAAATTTATCAAACCAGGCTCTCAGAAACTATTTCAATCCATATAATGCTTTATTCAGTCGACAAACCTTCTTCCTTGCTTCTGTACTATAGAACTTAGGAGGTGACTCCATGTACACCTCCTCTTGCAAATCACCATTAAGGAAAGAGTTTTTAACATCCATCTAAAACAGTGGCCATGAGAAATTTGCTGCAATAGACATTAAAACTCTGATAGTGTTCATCTTGGATATTGGTGCAAAAGTTCCAAATAGTTTATGGCATAGGTCTGTGTAAACCCCTTTGCAACTAATCTGGCCTTATACCTCTCAACAGAGCCATAACCATTATGTTTCACAATAAATACCCATCTACACCCAACCAATTTCTTCCCTTCAAGCTAATGAACTGACTCCCATGTATTGTTTTTGAGAAAGGCATCCATTTCTACCTTCATTGCCTCCTTCCACCCAAGTACCGACATGGCTTCCTGCATTGTCCTAGGGATGGAAATAGCAGCACTAGATGCCAAAAAAGACTTATAGGATGGAGACAAATGATCATAAGACAGAAACTGAGAAATACAATGTGCTGTAGATGAAGTACAACAACGCTTCCCTTTACGGATTGCAATTAGAAGATCAAGATCATCCAAAGGAGGAGAAGGCTCAACAATGAGAGGTATCTCATTTTTAGTGGGAGGTAAAAGGAGCTGAGGTACCTTGATTTGGAGCTGTAGAGGAAATTGAAGTTGGTTTGGACTACTGAGGATTGAAATCAACTTGCCTCCACTGCTTGTGAAACACCCTTATGTCCTTACAGTTTTGACAACCCTCCTCACTACACTCCCCTTCAGTGATTGGGATAGGTAATGGAATTTTTGATGTAGGAGAACCCATCTCACTCAATGATAGTAGGGTATATCCTCAAAGAATGTGACGTCCATAGAAATAAATCGTTTCCAAGAAATAGGTTCTTAGCACTAATATCCTTTTTGATTTTGTGCATACCCAAGAAATATACATTTGAAAGCTTTAGGATCAAATTTGGAGCGATGAGGCTTAAGAATCTGAGCAAAGCAAGTGCATCCAAAGGTCTTGAGGTGAATAGTAAACAAGTCCTTATCAGGATATAATAGGTTAAATGGAATTTTCATGTCTAGGACCCGTAAAGGAACTCAGTTGATGAGATAGATAGTTGTATGGATAGCATCCCCTAGAAATGTGTAGGAACATTGGAGTTTAGCATAATGCTTCTAGCCATCTTCAATATATGCATATTCTTCTTCTCAACAACCCCATTTTGCTGAGGTGTACGGGGATAGGTACTCTGATGAATAACCCCATGGTTAAGGAAATATGAAGCCAAATGTTTTGCAAAATACTCTTTAGCATTATTGGCTCTGAAAATTTTGATTTTGACTCCAAATTGGGTCAGAGCCATCTTATGGAAAGACTGGGTCAGGGTAGGAACCTCATTTTGAGAGTGCATAAGATAAACCCATGAGAAACGCATGCAGTCATCAACAAATAACAAAAAATATCTGTATCCCCCCATAGCAATAATGTGATATGGTCCCCAAACATCAATACACACAATTCAAAAGGAATAGTACTTCTTTTATTGCTCAAAGAATAGGTTGTTCTACAATGCTTTGCAAGTTCACAACTCTTACATTTTAAACTAGACATTTGGACTGGCTCAAACAAACTAGGAAATAAACTCTTCAAAGACCTAAATGACAAATGACCTAACCGATTATGCCAAAGCATAACCTGACTCATAGACTATGAAACAAATGACATCTCAACTTCTTTATCTTTCCCACGTGGATGCCCTCCAAGTAGGTAGATTCCATTCGTCTCACATCCAATCCCAATTACCTTCCTTGTCTCCAAATCCTGAAAAACACACTGATCAGGAAAAAAAGTCACTAAACAATTTTGATTTTTAGTGATGCTACTAACTGAAAGCAGGATAGTACTAAGTTTAGGAACATACAAAATTGAGGGCAAGGAGATGGCATCAGACAATCTAATGTCTCCTTTGCTAGAGATGGGAACAAGGGAGTCATCAACAATGGACACTTTTTCTCTGCCAAAGGATAAGTAATAAGTAGTAAACAGAGAGGATAAGCTTGTCACATGGTCAAAAGCACCTGAATCTATAACCCAACAAGGTTCATTGTTACCTGGAGTTGAAACATGATATGCTGAAGCCCTCATACTTGAATGAGCAAATGTTGAAGTAGGAGTAGCAGATATAATAGGTGGCTAAGATGAGGGTGTTGAAATGACAACTTCACTTTCCAACTGAGTCAGAGTAACTCGAACAATGGCTAAAGTGTCTAGGAATGGAAACAGGATGGGTTTGGGGCGGGGCACCCACTTCCCATCGGGGACGGGGAATCCCTGAATTTTCTCCGTTCCAATGCAACTACCTAAAAATACATCATATTGATATGGGAATTTGGGGTATATTAGGAATTGGGTTATGGCAATTTGGGAGTATTATAAAAATGAAATTATGGGATCCTAAGGTTTTAAAAATTTTGGGGCAACTAAGAAGTATTTTAGAAATTAATAATAAACCCATGAACATTTTACTAGTTTGCCATTGGGTTCAGGGAATTATATGCAAACCCCATCCTCGCCCCGTCCTCGATTCGGGGCAAGAATATTTTCCCTATCCCCCCGTTTGGGGCAAGGCGGGGCGGGGCCCCAGTTTTATGGGGGAAATTGCCATCCCTAAGAATGTCTAGGGATGTGACTCTTATGCTCGAGGAGGATGCACCATCAATAGTAATGGTCACATTGGCATTCCCCTTTTTGTTTCTGAGCTTTGCTAGGATTAGGTGTGGATATAACTTCCAACAAGTGTCCTTGGTATGCTTTGGCTTCTTGCAATGATCACAAACTAACTCCTTATCTTCCTTCTTTATGTCCCTTTCCTTGTCACCCCCAAACTTTGGTTTCACTATTGCTAAAGCAGATTCCATAGGCCAAAATTGCAACATAACCTTTCTCCTACTTTCTTCATTGTGCACTAGTAAAGAATAGGCCCGAGACAAGGTCACTCTCTTTAGTGAGGAGTTGTTGCCTCACAATATCATATTTTGAATTTAGACCAGCTAGGAATTCAAAAGCCCTATTGGTCTCAACCTGTTTTTCTATATGTTTTTGCATCCTTCTGACTTTCCCACTCAGTGGTTTTTAAGTGATTAATTTCATGCCATAAAGATTTCAAGGTAGAGATTCCTTGCTTGAGATTATTTACTTCACATTTCAGTTCATAGGCCCTAGCAACATTAAGTGGCTGAGAGTAGGTTTCCTTCATGACTTCCCAAATCCCCTTATCAGTTTTTGTCCACAAGTAGTTTCGGCTAATTTGAGGCTACATAGAGTTACACAGCCAAGTCATGATTAAATAGTTCTCCTGAATCCATTTGGCATATGATGCGTCTTCCTTGGCTGGTTTCTTTACATCCCCGTTCACATAGCCTAATTTCCCTCTGCCCTCAATGGCCATCATAGCTGGTAAGCCCATTCTAAGTAATTAGAACCATCAAATTTCACAGTGGTGATCTGAAAAGTGTTTTCAGTCATGTTTCCAGCCCCCAAAACACCTTCCCCTTGAGTCTTTAACTCAGTTCCTGCCATTTCTATAAAGAGGTTTATAAAAAAAACTCAGTTCTCTGCAAGAAACCACAAAAAACACCCTTTTCTATGCTGGAACAGATCTAGTAATCACCCAGAAATTATTGTGCTCCCCCCGAAATTACTAGAAGTCAATTGAGAATGCTGAAACTGGTCTAATATTCACCCAGAAAACCGTTAACAGTCAGAATACTAAGATTGAGAACAGAAAACTGATAGTAGGGTTAAGAAAACCCTAGAAAAAATTCTGAGAAATCAAAAAACTCTCAGCCGCTCCTTCCAAATAGGTCTAATCTATCTCTGATTGGTGTCGATCTCAAGGGAAAAACATAACTTACCCAGAAAAAGCTGATCGCCACTTCCAATCCCAGAATGAACCCTAATCTTGAACTTCTTCTCTGATTCTTCCTGATTACCAGACACTCTCCAAGACTCTACAAGCCCTTGGACATCTGCTGAACCCTTCTAGTAACCTCTTAGAATCAGCTGATGGATCAATCTTGCTAAACTTCCAAACCTAAGAAGTTCTCATGCAGTCGGCTGGATCAGACATACATGAGAAACCCCAGGTTGGTTCTGATACCAAGTTGTCTAATAAAGACTGCAATCAGTCCAATTTCTAGTGTAAATTCAGTAAGAAAAAGAACAGAAAATAGAAAGGGGGTCATGATAATGTTGCCACCCCCCCCCATCTATTTATATTAGTAATTTAAAAGCATAGGAAAGTTCCACTAGTGCCCCTACTGCTTACATAAACAAGCAGAAACTGATATAACTAACATAACTGACATACTAACAGCAAACATAAATAACATAAAGCAAGCATGCAGCAGAGGGGACCACAATAATCATTATTGCTCTACATCTCTACACAAGGAAAGAAAGAAAATAACCATTAAGGCTCTTGGAAGATACTGGCAGACCTGCTATGGGTTACAACTCCTTTAGCTGCCTGATCATCCATAAGAGAGAAAATAGCATTGCATGCACCTCTAAATTTAAAAGCTCCACTGCAAAGACATGCAGAAAGATTCTATGTCAATTTAAATAATAATTGTTTAAAGATGAAACAGATCTATATGAAAATTTGTATCGTTCACCTCTAATTAACTCCTCACCCCTTCTGAAAACATTCACATTTAAAAAATAGCTTCTTCCCAGCAATGTAGTTTAGAGATTCTGATGACAGAACTGGAGTTCTATGTATGAATGGGCTGATGCGTCCATGTGCATCTTTTATAGATGAAATATCAGCAGCATAATTCTCACTGTGTAATTGGTGCTTTGCCTCCATCTGTACTCAGAGGCCACCAAATAAGAAAAATAATTGTTTCTCTAATTGAGAGAAAATATGGACAATGACTCTGTATCAGAAGTGATTGCACAGAACCAGAAAGTGCATTTTTTAGTAATGTTAACCGATTTGATACTACAAGTAGAAACATGAAACTAAAAAAGTAACAAAGTCTTAAAGAGAAGTTGTATTTTTTGCTTCCATCGCACTTTATGGACACCATTAAGGAAATAGGGTTCACTTATGGGAAACAATGCAACGCTTACAGCAATGAAAGTTATGAACTCAATATGTCCTAATTGCAAAATTAATTAAGCATCACTTATTGTTAAATTAAAAAAAAAAAACTGATAAATTTATGGTTTCTTAGGTTATTAACCAACTCTGAACTATAAGCTAGTAGAAACTGGCTTAGAACGAGAAACTAGAGCCTTAGAAATAAGAAATGGAGAGTTAAGTATACATGTATAGTGCACAAAAACCTTTTTTCCCCTTTTCTCTTGTAGCCTGGGATATGTTTCCTTTTCTTAGTTCTTATGTTTGGTTCCTCACCAAGTCAGCAGATGTTATACTCATGATCTGTCACCTAAATATGATGAGGACATGGATGGGATGATACTGATATGGAATTTACACTAGAGGTATCTGATGCAATATGTCACCCTTATATATGCGGGTACCATAATTCAGTTTTTCCAAAAATGAAATTGACAGAAGATCTGTGTCATTCATTAGGAATTGGTACAATGGCTTGATGAGAATTAACCTGCTCCATAATCTATAGTTGTTACTATACAAAATTAAGGTTTCACTCTTGTCCTAGAGTTCATTACCTGATAATAGAGAAAAATAGATAGAAATAGAAAAAGGTGGAATTTTGTGCCTGTGTGACTCTAAAATTGTATCTCAAGTAATGAAAAATCTTTATGCAATTGATTGTGGATCTAAACACAACTCCGTGAGCTTGTCTTTCATTGCCAGTCCTAAGCCTAGATAAAGGAGAGAGGTTGTGTACAGCTGGCATTAGAACCTTTGCAAAACTGGCATGGCTTATGGATCTAAATCCACACCCGGGTTTTATAGGGTAGTTGTGTACTGGCCTATTATGATCCTTGTACCTAGACTACAGACAAAAAACACATGGACATTTAATAGGGACACTAAGAATCATAACCATATGGGACCTTGACCAAAAGTAACTTATCTGCAGCACCACAAACATGACCTAGAAAAGGTGGAGTTCCATTGCAACAGCCTGCTGGGTATGCATGGATGCACGTATCATATTCATTCAAAGCCAGAGAGATTTCCATCCCATTCCTTCTGAAAAATTAGCAAAGTAGGAGCTACTTCTCCAATTTCATATCAGTAACAAACACAAATTTAGGGTGCTTCCTTAGTAAATTTATGTGCGGAGAATGGGAATGCATCATCCCACAAGTTTTTCCTGCAAACTGGATAGCAAATTGCAGGGAAATTTACATTTCATAAACTCCTCGCCTGAACATGTGCAGGGATAAGCCTGCGTACATCTGTCCCTCCCCAGACCCTGCATTGGCGGGAGCCTCATGCATTGGGCTGCCCCTTTTAAACTCCTCCACCAATTGGTAGAGTATAAGACAACATGAAATAATGACAATTTTCTACAAGAGTTTCTCAAACAAGTAATGAAGGTCTTTGGCTAATTAACCAGGCTGCACATTTTGAAACTTCATAGGAAGATATACTGTTGACCAACGGTTTTGCCTAAACCAGGCAAATCTGAAGCTCAATGGCAACCTTGCTCTTTACGTGATTGATCTTTTTTTTTTCCCATTTACAAAAAGTAAAGAGGATTTTGTTAAATAAAGAAATACAGGGAACAACATTCAAGTTATAATTCTTAATGCATGACGGTATTTTTGACAACATTGTGGTAGCAAAGGACACTGGCAACTTTCAAGTTATAATTCTTACTGCTTCTAAGGACAGTCAAATATGATAGATATTTATTCAAGGCCAATGACAACTTTCTTTTGATTTGGAATCCCAAACAAGCTATCTATGTGCATCAGAAATTCACTTTGACCTCTTAGTTAGAGTTTATGCTTCTATAAATGTCACCCTAACATGATTATTATTATTATTATTATTTTATCTCAAGTAGCTAATGCGAGCTTCCAACTAACAAGAATAAATTTGTGAAGACAAGTCGCATATATCCTTTCATGATAACTGGGGGGGGGGGGGGGGGGGGGGGGGGGGGGGGCTGAAGGTGCATTTGTCAGAAGAAATTGCACGATCAACTGTATATTCACTTGTTTGCAACTCAATCTAAGCAAAACGATCACTATATGCAGTGAATAATGCACTTGGTATCTTTCTAAAGATTTTATTAACTTGTCAGTTCAATTTTGTTTTAGTTGTCCTAAAACGTTGATCAATTTGCAAAGAAATGTGAACCAAGTCGATGTGCAGAATGGATATTACCAAAATGAATTTGCAGCTAATTGCGACTTGAATAAATTTGTAGTGAATTTGCAGAATGGATATGTGAACTGGTTATTTAAGATAATAATAACACAATTATATATTCTCCGCGTATGCTATTTATTACATGCATTAAGTGTTGATGATGAAACCACCTAGATCACACCAAACTTTTTTTATCAGTAAACCAGACCATATTTAATGAAGAGGAATTGGAAAAAAAGCAGTGAACTGTCAAGGAAAAGAATCAAAGTAAATTGAAGGTAGCCTATCGGATGATGTGCTACATTAAACCTATAATGGTTCTCCATTACGCACCATATGCCGTCTTACTTTAGTTCTTCTCACTTCTTAAGAAAAGAAAATAACTTGTTTACAAATTTCTGTTGCTCAGTTCGACCCTTCTGATTAATAGGGTTTATAAGTAATTAACACAAGTTTCTTTTTCACTTCACAGTATTTATCAAGTAATTGGTCAAGTTCATCGCAGAAATAATTACCAATCAAGTGGGGTTTCGACGGACTTACAACTTTGGATACCGGAAAGAACTCAGGGGCACTCGAAAGGAAAAGGTCGGTCGGATCGATTCTTCTACTACAAGTCTGCCTGGTCTGTAGTTGGTGTTTGGTAAGCACGAGTTGTGCGCTTTGTAATATTCAACATAAGTGTGTGCGTTATCCGTGGATTGTGATGGATTCGTGGGTCCACGGGGCTACGAAGGACCTCAAGTCATGGCTTGAATTGAATGGCAGAGGTTTTCTGATTGGGGAATACGGAGCATGACTGATGTATACTAGAGAATGACTCCGTACTAAGTACGGAGTTAGTATTTTTTGATAATTTTTATTTTATATAAACAAAAAGTGTCTAACTTTTTATTATTATTTCTTTGTAATATTTACTTAATTAATAATTATTGTTATTATTTAAGGGTCTGTTTCATTGTGTTTCATTCGCAGGAATATATATATATATATATATATATATATATATATATATATATATATATATATAAAAGATTAGCGAGACCTGTGTGATGCAGGAGAAAATTTGAAAGATTAAATAATTTTATTTATTATTAATTAATAAATAAATTAATAATCAAAATTTACTATTAATTAACTAAAAAGTATTCAAATTTATTGTTTATATTTAAAATTTTAATAATTGTATTATTCATTTAATGTTGATTTATAAAAATTAATTATTGTTAATTTAATATGAATAAATATATTTTTTAATAATTTTAATTTTATTAATCATTTATAATAATTTTAATAACTGTTATTATTTTCATTATTTTTAAATGAAATTTTGATTGACTTCAAATAAATAAAAATAATTGCAAAAGCTAACATTTTTATTAATTTCACTAATAATTAACAATTATATAGGAATGACAACGAGGTGGGGCACCCCATCCCTGACCCTACCCCCATCCCCAATGTTGGGCGGGTTCGAGGCAAAGCAATCAATCCCCGTCAACTAAATATTCAATTTGATGACAAAAATTATCAAAAGGATATACTGAGCATCAACCAAGGATTGAAGTATCGGTATTGAGTATTGTATCAGACAACTTAGATACAAATACGGATATGGATACGCTTTGGAAACGTATGGATATGAACGAAAAATATGAAAAAGTTGGATACACTAGGAAAACACATGCAAATTTCATAAATACATTAATAATACTAAATTCATGCTCAAATAGCCATAAATAATGTATAAATATATAAGAAATATATTTAATGGTGTACATAAAAATACATTATAATTAATAGCAGAATGCACAAATATCATACAATGCATAAATTAAGGGTCCAGGATGGACTTATTATATTTATCCTAATTATTATATCAATTATTTTATATTTTATTATTTTTACATTTTAACATTAACAAAAAAGTTAACAAAATATTAAATTCTCAAATATAAATTAAATTATCATTTAATAATTTATAAAAATATATAATTTTAAGTTAAAATATATAAGATTGGTTAAATTTTCTAAGATACATATCATATGCAAATTCATAATTTTTAATTATTAAAACAATTATTTCATTATTAAAATTTTTATTTGTATAGTTTGTTTTTGAAATTAAAAATCAATTTTGATAAATTCAAGTTAATATTGTATTCTTGAATATTTTGCAAACGGATTTTTATTTTTTGTAAATAATAAATATGTTGTCATTTAATGTAAATTAAAATATTAATTAATAATTATAAAAATATAAAAAATTTGTAAGATATATATCATGTGCAATTTTATAAATTTTAAGTAATAAGGCAATTATTCTACTATTAATATTTTATTTGTATCAATTTCTTGAGATTAAAATCATCTTTTGATGTAAATATATTTTTTTTGGGTACTCCTTTTGATGTAAATATATAATTGATAGATTATTTATTCCATTTGTTTATAAAATACTAATTTTAAATGTTATTTATTTTAATTTTTAATTGGGATTATTAAACATAAATATTGATTATTATTTGGATAGATATTAATAAAAATTGTGTTATTTCGTTAAATATTACAATACATGGCATGGCTAAGTGGTTTGACGGAGAGTTTAAGGCTTTTGGTGCCACACGAGTGGTGTTTCGGGTTCAAAACACACAATTAGCAATGATTGCACTTTTAATCAAAGACGCTACAATACGCCCTGTATTGGACATATCATATCGATATTTAAATCCTTGGTATCATCCATATGGTAAATTTCTAAAAGTACACTAAATTGTCTTTAATTTTTAAAAATATAATTTTATGAAAATTTTGGAAAATTTATTACATTTGTGTAATTTTGAAATTTTATTCAAACTTATTTTTAAATTGTTATTAAATAACTTATTTTTTTAAATGGTTTACTTGCAGAATTACACTAATTTATCTTATACTTTTCTAATATAAACTAATTAATCATTTTCTTTTTCCAATTTTATACTAATTTATCTTAATAATCTATGTAATTATTGGTTCAAATTACAGTTTTCACTTTTCCATACTCATTTATTTTTAATAGTTTTCAATAATTTACAATGAAAATTACATAATTTTCTAAAACCTATCAAATGTAATAAATTTTCCTAAAATTTCCAAAATATTCTAATAATTTTAAATAATTACTTAGTACATTGTAACTAAACTTTCAAAATTTTTCCAAAAGTACAATATTATATCTTTTAGTTTCCAAAATGTTATTTTATGAAAATTTTTGAAAAAATTATTACATTTGTGTAATTATGATGGTTTATTGAAAAATATTTTAATTTTTTATTAAATATTTAATTTTATTAAGTAGTTTACTAACAAAATTACACTAATTTATCTTTTATTTTCCTATACATTTATTAATAATTTCATTTTCCAACATTATAAAATTGTATTCCCCCATTGGCATTCAGTTATTAACTATAATAATAGTAATAACTAAAATTTTATACTTTTCGATAATTGTTAAATATAATTCTTAATTTTATAGAAATTAGTTAAAGATATTTTAATTTCTATAAAATGTTGTTAATTAACATGGATATAATAGTATTTACCCAAAATACTTTAAAAAATCATGATGAGTTAATTAATAACAGTATTTAATAATTTTTGGTAATTTACTAACCATATTTATTAATTTTTGATAATAACACTATTTAATACTCACTGAGTATGGATTGGATTAAATATTAACTGTAACTATTTATTAATTAATATGAATATTTTAAATGAGAGAGTGGATATAGATTGGGGGGGAGATATTTTAGGAATTGATCGGAAGTGGAGTAGTATGAAACATTCCTAATGACTTAGAGGAGATCTATCTTAGGAGATAGATTGTAGGAATAATTTTAGGTAGTTGGGTTTGGAATGGTGATATGGCTTAATGGGAGTGGTGGGAAGGGGATAGGAGAGTCAACGAGAATGCAAAGTGGGGGTAATGGAAGGAGAGGCATGTTGATGTGGACCATCTTGTTATATATATATATATATATATATATAAAGTATGAATGGCCTCAAGAATATTTTTAGAATTTTCTAATGACAATATTTATCTCTCTATATTTAAGTTTAATGATAAAAAAATGAGGGCAAATAAGGTAATTGGTCTTGCTATTAAATGAGTTGAAAAGAGGTAATTTAAAGATATTCAATGCATTCAATTCTCTTTCATTAAATCCAACATTTAAGTTATTAACTTGCATTCATGTTCATTGAATCATATATTGAAGTCATTTTTATTTCTTCTCATCATTAAGTTCTATTAATTAAATCCATAATTAATAAATTAATAATTCCAATAACATAAAAGCTTATACCTTTAAAATCTACCTAGCAAAAATAGTGTTTTCATCTAAATGGTGGTAAGATATTAAATCATTTTGGATCAAATGGGTTAATTCATGCTGCCATGATTAAATAATAAAATTTAAAAATAGATAAAATGAAAAAATAGAAATTAAAAAAATTAAAAACATTTTTAACATACGTATTAAACAATAATAAGTATGTTAAATAAGAAACGTTTTTATTAATGGTGAAAATGGAATGTAAAATTTAAAACTAATTGGAAATAAAAATATTTTCCTATTCTCTCTCATTAAATCCTATATTTAAAATATATTTTTCTCATCAATAAATTCTTGTAATTAAATCCACAATATTAATTTTAATAGTATAAAAATAAATATTTTGAAAAGTAATTTGAAAACAAAAACATTTTCTTCCCTCCCGATGGTGGGCAAACAATTTGACCATTTGGGGTCAAATGGATTAGTAATAATTCCATAATTAAATAATAAAAAATTAAAATAAATAACTATGAAATGTAAGAAGTATTTTTATTAATGATGAAAATGGAGAGCCAATTTCAAAATCTATCTAGAAATGAAATGATGTCATAGTCAAATAATAAAATTTTTAATAATGGAAAATACAAAGAATCACAAAATAAAAAAAAAAAGATAAGAGAAAATTTTGGGTACATATCTAATGTTATATATTTATAAAAACAAAATATTGGGTACATCTCTAATATTTTACATTCATTATATTGAACAAAAATAAGTTTTATACATACGAAATAATTTTATCAATGATGGAAATGTAATACAAAATTTAGTTTCAACCTAGAAATCAAACAATTTTTATTTTTAGATGATGGGTTAGTGGTTTGAGTGAAAAAATATTTTATATAATGTAAATGAAATATATAGTTTAAAGGGAAAATTATAGTCAAAGTCGGTTGTACTTTTAAAATTAGTTGCAGGTTGGTCCAGAAACCAACGAAACTATGAAAACTAGCTCTACATTTCAAATTATAAAAACCCCGCTATGTCATCAGAGGCTTATGTGGCTATTGCCAACATGAGACTCTTACTCCATGTTGGACACAACAGAAAACCTATACCAAAAATAGGTTTTTGGTTTTTCTCGCACTCCGTTTGTCTCTCGATCTCCCTCCCTTCTCTCTCACTCTCACAGTCATCTCTTGACCTCCCGCTCCCTCTGTCTCTCCCACTCTCTCTACTTCAGTCTGTAGCCAAATCAAAACTTCTCTCTCTCTCTCTCTATTGTTCTTCCCCAATCTTTCTCATTCTTCTCCCTCACTCTCCCTCTTGGTCAAAATCTCCTTTTCCCTCAATCTCTATCATTCTCTAATTGGTGTAAATTTCATAGCCAAGAATTTCTTGTGAATTTTATCAAATTGGTGTAATAATTTTTGAACCATACCAAGTTGGTCTCATGTTCTTTTATACGATATGATTCATACCATATAAGTGTGTAAGAAAATAAAAAACGAGAGAGGGAGAGGGAGAGAAACTAAGGGAGAGCGATAGAAATTAAGGGAGAAGGAGAAATCGACCGAGAAAGAGAATGGGAGAGATTGGGGGAGAACGATAAGTAGAGATAGAGAATGAGAGTAATTGATGAAGAGAACGTAAATACAGAAACCAAAAACCATTTTTATTTATTTTCAAATCACATAGTCATTGTGCAGATAAAGATGACTATGAGTGAAAGAGTGTAAGCGAGATTGAGAGAGAGAGAGAGAGAAACTAAAAACCAATTTTTTTATTTTCCAATCACCCAACATTAAATGGAAATTTCAGTATAAGCTTTTTATCATGTCCAATATGGATTAAGAGTCTCATGTTGGCATTAGCCACATAACCCTTCGATGACATGGCGAGGGTTTTTATAACTTGAAATGTAGAGCTATTTGTTAGAGTATTGTTGGTTTATGGACCTTGTAACCAAATTTTAAATGTATAGTTGGATCAGACTATAATTTTCCCTAATTTAAAACTAATCCAAAAGCAATGTTGTTTCTTATCTAGATGGTGGGTCAATGATCCAACTTTTCAAAAAAAAAAAATGCATGATGTCATAATTGAATAATAAATATTTAAGTTTATTTTTAATCATATTGTTACTTTTTTTTTAATTTTCAATTTCTATCTTAATTATGATATATCTAAAATTCAAGTAATTAATATGAAAAAAAATCTCACGTGCAATGCATGTGCTTAATTACTAGTATATATATATACATACACACACACACACACACACACACACACACACACACACACTAGTGGGGACCCGTGCAATGCACGGGTTTTGTTAAGCAAAAGTTAAACAATAGAAATACATAAGAGTATATGATTATTTTATATTTTAACTTTTTAATAACTAATTTGATCGAATTCGACCCAAGTTGGTCGATTTTTTAGTATTTCTAATCAACTTTGGGTCTAAAATTTCCAAAATATTCTAATAACTTAAAATAATTACTTAATACATTGTAACTAAACTTTCAAAATTTTTCCAAAAGTACAATATTATATCTTTTAATTTCCAAAATGCTATTTTATGAAAATTTTTGAAAAAATTATTACATTTGTGTAATTATGGAGGTTTATTGAAAAATATTTTAATTTTTATTAAATATTTAGTTTTATTAAGTAGTTTACTAACAAAATTACACTAATTTATCTTTTATTTTCCAATATACATTAATTAATAATTTCATTTTCCAACATTATAATATTGTATTCCCCATCTGCATTCAATTATTAACTATAATAATAGTAATAACTAAAATTTTATACTTTTCGATAATTGTTAAATATAATTCTTAATTTTATAGAAATTAGTTAAAGATATTTTAATTTCTATAAAATGTTGTTAATTAACATGGATATAACAGTATTTACCCAAAATAGTTTAAAAAATCATGGTGAGTTAATGAATAACAATATTTATTAATTTTTGGAAATTTACTAACCATACTAATAAGAATATTTAATTTTTGGTAATTTACTAACCATATTTATTAACTTTTGATAATAACACTATTTAATACTCATTGAATATGGATTGGACTAAATATTAACCGTAACTATCTATTAATTAATATGAATATTTTAAATAAGAGAGTGGATATAGATTGGGGGTAATATTTTAGGAATTGATTGGGAAGTGGAGTAATATGAAACATTCCTAATGACTTAGAGGAGATATCTTAAGAGATAGATTGTAGGAATAGTTTTAGGTAGTTGGGTTGGCTTAATGGGAGTGGTGGGAAGGGGATAGGAGAGAGAGTCAAAGAGAATGCAGGGTGGGGGTAATGGAGCAAGGAGTGTGATGCACGGGTTTTGTTAAGCAAAAGTTAAACAATAGAAATACATAAGAGTATATAATTATTTTATATTTTAACTTTTTAATAACAAATTCGATCAAACTCAACCCAAGTGGATCAATTTTTTAGTATTTCTAATCAGCTTTGGGTTATATATATATATATATATATATTGGGTCGTTTCATTTTTGGACGAGTTACAAATGGCCAAATTGAAACTTACCTATATATATATATATTGGGTCGTTTCATTTTTGGACGAGTTACAAATGGCCAAATTGAAACTTACCTATATATATATAATTTTTCTAATATGAAAAATGGGAAAATTCCTATATTTCTTAATCTAAAATATTTTATATCATAGATTTAATTCTTTAATTTATTTTAGTAATACAATTGTTATTTATTAAATTTAAATTTAATTTTTAATTTTAAATCATTTGAACAAACAAACCAAACCGAAAATAAACCCAAACTGATACAACTTGAGTTAGCGGGTTTTCACTAATGGCAAGTTGATTTCAGGTGACAAACTCTCGACCTAACTAGGCCGATTTGGTTGGCGAAACAACTTGCAACCGAACAGAACCGATCCTTGAACATTCCTAATTTTAATTAAATTAATAGTCTAATATCTAATGAATAATAATAGTTTAATCTCCAATATAATGGAAATACATTAGATAACTAATAAAAATACAAAAATCACAAAAATATAATAAATACTAAAAATATATTAAATTAGTCCATAAATAGTTTAATATCGAATAACAGTTTGATCTCTAATAAATATTAATCAATAAATTATAAAAAATACAGAATTACTGAAAATAAATTTATAACAAAAATATAATAAATTAAATTTCAAAAGTTAAATAATAGTTGTTTGATCTCCAATAATTATTGACACTATTCTATTAAACAACAAAGCAAAAATAGATTTATAAATAATTATTGAAAACATATTTATCAAAAAATACAATAAATATTAATTTTAGGATATATAAATATATAATGAATGTACACTATTATTGAAAAATTATTACTATAATATTTTTTGAAAGCTATTTTCTATAATTATTAATTGACATCGTTATTTAAAATTTTAAGATATTAAATATTTATTGAATTTAATAATCAATATAATTATAATTAGTACTATTATTACATAATTCGTTATTAATTTTGTAAATATTAAATTATTATTAATATGAATATTATGAAATCTATTATAATTATTTTTCTACTTTTAAGATTTTTTTTAATTTATTACATAATTTTGTTATTTTAACTAATTAAAATATAGTCATGTTAAATATTTTGTTATTTAAATATTTAAATAATATCTAAAATATTTAAAATTTTCATTATTTAAAATTTATTTATTTTAAAGTTATTATGTAACATTAAATATTTTGTTATATATTTATTTATCTATTTTTTATGTTTTGTTATTGAAGATATTTAGTTTTTGAAATATTTAAATAATGTTTTATTATTTATTATTTTAAATTTTTATTGTTTGAATAAGATTTAATTTGAATAATTCATAAAATTATAATTTATATTGTTACTACATAATTTCATGATGAATTTTGTAAAACCATAGAGTTATTAATAATATGAATATTATTAAGCCTATTATAATTAATTTTTGTATTTTGAATAAATATTTTGAAGTTAGTATATAATTTCATTATAATATTTAAATAATTCTGAAGTTTTTTAATTGAAAATATCTTTAGATAGATGTAGATAAAAAGTGGGGGAGAGGATAAATAGAAATTAGAGATAGTTTAGGAGAGAATCTCTCTACTATATTAGTGATAATTTAAGAGATAAATTGGAGTGAGATAATTTAGGAGATAAATAAGAATTAGAGGCAACTTAGGAGAATGTGGGGGAAAGTTGTGCTACTTGGCTAAACATTAGAAAAGCAAATCCCTCTTTCATTATGGTCTGTTAGAAATAGTTAAGCGTATGTTATTTCCTTATTGGTTTAATGAGTAATTATGTGGAATGAAAAAATAAAAAAATTCAAAAATAGGAAATCAGGAAGGGGGTTTATAGCAAGGAGAGGCATGGTGACTTGGATCGTCTATATATATATATATGTATATAATGTTGCATATTCCTAGTTTGTTTTTGGTGTTTTTTGAGGCCATTTTTTTAAACCGATGCCCTATTTTAAAAGGTGTTTTTTTTGTGAGAAATTGGTGTTGTAGTGATATATAGTTAAAAGAAAAACGGTTATTGGGTAAGTTACAAAGACCCCCTTGTACTATGGTGTCAATGACAAAGTCCTTCCTGTATTTTTTTGTGACAAAGACCCTCTTAAATTTAGCCATTAGACAAAGACCCCCTTCCGTTAGCATTTTGTCAATTAGCTTCGAAAAAATATTCATCTGGCTATTTAAAGTTTTCTAAATGCCCAAACTATCCTTTTGGTACTGTTCATTGTCTTTTCCATTGAAGTGATATTGTAATTGAAGGGAGTTATTGACTTTTTGAATCAGACCTCTAATGTTAAATAGTGTCGAGAATCTTATTAGGAAGATGATTTGTTCTTAGCCCTCTCAGCGCATGACTGCTCATTAAGTACTATGTATATGTTTGGCATCGGTGCTATTGATGTGTGGGTTTGAACACTACAAGAAAAATTGGCTTTAGCAACGAATAAAACCGTTGCAAAAAGATACAAAAAACTGTTGCTAAAAGATATAGCAACAGTTTAGCCACGGTTTTTTGTCGATGGCGGATATTGGCATGACTAAAGCCTATAGCCACGGATATTGTACACTGTTGCTACAAATATACCTATAGCAACGGTTTAATAAAAAAAATTATTGCAACAGATTTATTTTGTACTGTTGCTACAAATTGCTATAGCAACGATTTTATTTGTGGCTTTAGAATATGGGCTATTGATGAATAAGTAGAAATAGCAATGGTTTTAAGTAAAACCGTCGCTAAAAGTATTGACCATTCTTATATATTGCTACAGTTTTTTACATTAATAGTTGCTATAGTATCATCTTATAGCAATGGTTAGGGTTAAAAACCGATGCTGTAGACTGGTCATCACAAAATATAGCCGCATTTGAAGCTATTGTTGTATGGAGCCTTTAGCAAAAACCGTTGCTAAAAGCTTATTTCTCATTTGAGTTTTGACGAATGCTAATACAAAAGAATTTAATTTCACATGTTCCTATATGATAAAACCTGTACAAAATTATACAAAACATTCATAATAGTCTTTGTTCAATACACACCTTTAATAATTTTTTTTTCATCACCAAAATAAGAAAAGAGAATTAACAAAATTATCCTCATTGCATCTGAATAGTTGATTATATGCACATGCATCATACTCATGTCCTTCGCTTTAGATCATAAACTTCAGTCTGTCATGTTCAACAAAAATGAATACATAAGGATTGATGTTAATAATTAGATATATAAATTAAATAATGTAAGAGTTTTATATGCATTATACATTACCATTGATTTAACCCATGCAATGTGAGATATAAGTTACTCTTTCAGAAAAACCAGAGGTTAATAAAGAAAAAGAACAAGTGCCCAAGTATCAGTTATTGAACAAGCTGCTGAACCAAATGCATTTGGAACAACATGAAGGGAGAATGGCAAGCTAAAGAGGGGCTCTTATAGAATTCTGATAATATATATGATCCTAATAAACAATATCAGAATTTATTGGTTTCCCACCATTCAATATATAAAACATAATTTAAAAAAGTCAAAGTCAATGAATGCTTGTATAATGCAGAATTTGTCTCTGGATGGCTTGCCTTCACAGAATTTGTATAATGCAGTCCTAGTTAGAGTTGTAGAGAATCAGTTAGTTCATTAGCAGTCCTAGGCACCCAGCTGAATCAGCTATTCAACAAGGAACCCAAGAATTGTGCCTCTCTCTCTCAACAATAGTCTGATCTTCCATGGTATCATGCCATGTTTTCTCATCCAAGAGATTATAGTTTGACAGCCACCTTCAACCTTTCCTACTCATCACTTCCAGCCCTTGAATCATCATTTTCAGTTGAGCCCTTAGAGAATTTCCAACATCAGTAGGGCCAGAATAGCTGAGTATAATGTTTCCATTATAATCCCTGACTACATCACCAATACCCGGAGTCTCCTGGACTCCCAAGGTTGCAACCTTCAAAGTTGAGTTTGATATTACCTACTGTTTGTGCATTCTGCATAGGGGTTCCACTCCTAAAAATCACCAATAACTTTCCATCATTTTAACAAGTCATTTAGGGTGACACCTTTAAATTCATCACATACCAATGCCCAATGAGCTTCTCCTATCATAGTGAGCTCAATCAAATCCCCACCCCTCTAGCCTTCTCAAAAATTCTGGCATTCCTTTCACCCAAAGCCCCCATAGAAAAGCATCCCTTACACATTGCCAATTGCCATAATATTTTTTCTTTGTGGTGCATCTCATCTAATTTGTACTAAACAACCCTTCAACATCTGTTTGTACTAAGAACACACACACACACATAGCAGCTTTGAATTAGCTGCCTTGAAGAAGCTACTGAAGTAGGTTTGTCTAGAGAACTTGCTTAAATGGCTGTACGATGACAGAAGTTGGCTCTCCACATTTTTTTAAAAAGCATAGCTTATAAGTTTTCCAAGTGGGCTCAACCTCCCAAAGCCAGAAGACATGGCTTGGAGGCCTTCACAAACAGGTACTCACAGCCTGATCCAGATGCTAAAAATATTAAAGAGGAAAACAAGAATTTATCTGCTTGTGAAGTTAATAATGTGATAGAAGAAAAGGCACAAAACTTGGGACATTGTACTAGTCAATCCTCCACCAGATCATCTTGTTACAGGGCTTACCTGGTCCAATTATTAATCCAAGTTTTAGTTGGGTCCATACAACCAGATCCATACCAATCTACTAAGGAAAATTCATGGTTGACACTTGACAACAATATTGTCAGACTTGCACCAGACAAAATTGTTTTGGCTATTGGGTCATGGGTCAAATGGTCCATCAATTTGCACAAATTAAAAAAAAAATGTCAATTTTAAAAGTTAGAAAGAACGAATGGTTTCAGATTATCTGTTAAGTTGTTTATATCAGAATAAGCTTACAACAATATAAGGTATATGTTTTTTATTAGTAACCAGAGTTTTATCAATTATGGGGCAAGAATGGTACAATTACGACTTGGAAGATGTAGAGAACACTAATGTGGACCCCACTAAGGTGGTCCCCACTATTCGTATGTCAGCAATAAGTTATGATTAGGATTAGTCTTTTATGATAAGATTAGGATTAATCTTTTATGATTTCAGCCTTATCTTATCTTGCCATGTAAACAATTCAGTCCTTTTATAAGTATGATACTATGTATATAAATTTAAGAGTGGGGAAGCTGTTTCAAAACAACCAACTCTCTCTTTTCTCAAAATCTTTCTCTCTCTCTCTCTCTCTCTCTCTCTCTCTCTTCTCCCTCTTCTTTTCTTATTCTTTTTCTTCTTCTCTTTTTACTGTCTGTTCAATCTTGAACGACTACTTGGTATCAAAGCATTCAATCTAGGGTTTCTCATGTGGAGTTAACCCCAAAACCATCGTGGCTATCCATTAGAAACCCTAGGGTGTCCCTAACTTTGCTAAATCCCAGCTGCCGCCCCCCATCTTTCTCCCTATTTCCAGTTGTGTTCACCCTTCTCTACAAAAAGGGTCCCAGGGGCCCTGTAGAAGGGGTTGGTCAATTCACCCGGTTAACAAGGCTAAGGTTTCTTGAGGAGTTCAAGGGTTGTAAAAGGGGAAGACGCCCAGATCTTGTCAGGAGGGGTTCCTGCAAGATGTTCAACCAATCTGCAACTATCGCCACTAGATCTGATCAACCATTATTTTCTTTTCTGTTATTTTTATTTCTGCAATCTTTTAGATTTAATTCTTGTTCATTTCTTTGTTTTGCATATCTGAATTCGTCCAGTTCAAGGCTAAGGTGTCTCGAGGGGTTCGAGGGTTGTAGAAAGGACAGACACCCAGTTCTTGTCAGGAGGGGTTTCTACAAACTGTTAGGCCGATCTGTAGCTACCGCCACCGGATCTGGATTCTGGATCGTTTTTTTTTATTCATTTCTTTTATTTCCTTTGTTGATTCCTATACTTTATTAAATTCTGATTTTTACTTATTGTCTTGTTTAAATTCGAAACATTTAATTTCAACAATAATAGATTATATTTTCTTATTTTCTGCAATTCTCGAATGTATTCTCTTGTCCGGATTTAAGTATATATTAATTTTTCACTTGCTTCCCTGTGGATACGACCCGTTCTCACCCATTTATTACATTAGTAGTTGTTTGAGAAATGGTAAAAATTATAAATGTTTAAACTGGTGTTCCGGAGTGTTTAACAACGCGCTTCCGGACACACCAAGTTTTTGTGAGGAAAGAGAGAAAAATTGAAAAAAAATTGTGAAGCTAAGACTATAAAGATGGCGAAATAAAATTTCACTGAAATTTTTAAAATTTTCCATTAAAAGATATTCCCAAATAGAAAAAGTTAAGGAAACTGATAAAAGAATATTGAATTCTGTAGAAATTGGTAGCAAGTGATAGGAGTAAAAAATTGGTCTTGTTTGAATATTGTTGAAACCGTTTAAAAATTAGAAAATACTCCCAAGTTTTCCCTTGTCAAGATAGGAAGAGAAAGATTGAAAAATTAGATAAAATTCTTCAAATCGTTAAGAGACAGTGGACTACCCTGAACAGTGTTGCAAAAAATAAGAAAAAAAAAAGAGAAAGAGAATAAAAGGTTAATGGACACCCTAGACTTAGTAACCGGGTCTCTTCACCTAAGTGTCGAGATTCGCGTAAAATAGTGAAATGTAACAATAAAAATAAGTTCAGGGGTAGAAATCCGCTGTCAGAAATAATAAGAAGAATACCTGTTTGATTTTAAAATCAAATTCATCTTATCGATACAGTTTGCAAATGGAAGGGTAAATAAGATTTTTAAACCATGTTTCAGTAACATTCAAAATAATACAGTTTTACCCCTAAAGCCCAATACCGATCTATACAGAGTTTGAGAATGTTGGAATCAGGATGCTTGATTAGTTCTGTTAGGGATGACCTTGTAATGGGAAAGATCTATATACTCAGTGTAATTTTAAAGCTGCATTGCTAAGGGACTAACAATATTTAAGTTGGGAGTGTGATAACCTTGCATTTTGATGCCTTAAGGGCATCAACACAAGGGTATTTTCGACCTTAGAATAGTCAAAGTGTACCATTTTCCCAGTTAAAATCAATTATGTGACCTCTGAGGGTCTCTGTGCAAATTATGTAGAAAAGTAATTAGATCCAAGCATGAGATTTTTGTTTCTCAAAGAAAGTATGTTCTTGACCTATTGAAGAAACAGGAAAGTTGGGTGTTAAGCCTGCTGACACACCTATTGAACAAAATCACAAGATTAGTGCAGAGGGTGGAGAGCCCCTTGAAGATAAAGCTATGTTCCAACGGTTAGTTGGAAAACTTCTCTATCTATGTCTCACTCGACTCGACATCAGTTATGCAGTTAGTGTGGTTAGTCAGTATATGCACTCTCCTAGGACTACTCACCTCCTTGCAACTGAGAGGATACTAGCATATTTGAAGAGGTGCCCAGGCAGAGGCATTTTATTCAAGAATAATGATCACATGAAGATAGAAGTTTACACAGGTGCTGATTGGGCTGGGTGTGTTGATGATCGAAGATCTACATTTGGATATTGTGCTTTTATAGGAGGTAATCTTGTCTCTTGGAGGAGTAAGAAACAAAATGTTGTTTATCGTTCCAGTGCTGAAGCTGAATATAGGTCCATAGAAAATGGTGTAGCTGAGATTCTATGGTTGAGATTATTTTTTTAGGAGTTAGGTATTGTTTATAAGAAACCCTTGATGTTGTACTGTGATAATCAGGCTGCCATCAATATAGCCCATAATCTGGTACAACATGACAGAATTAAGCATATTGAAGTGGATCGACATTTTATCAGAGAGAGGGTTACATCTCAAGAAGTATGCCTTCCATACATCACCTCCAACATGTAGCTATCAAACCTTCTCACCAAGGTGGTTTCAAGGAAGAAGTTAGAGGCAGATATATGCATGTTGGGAATGACAAACATCTATTCCCGACTTGAGGGGGAGTGTAGAGAACACTAAGGTGGTCCCCATTGTTCGTATGTCAACAATAAGTTATGATTAGGATTAGTCTTTTATGATAAGATTAGGATTAGTCTTTTATGATTTCAGCCTTATCTTATCTTGCCATATAAGCAATTCAGTCCTTTTTATAAGTATGATACTATGTATATAAATTTAAGAGTGGGGCGGCTGTTTCAAAGCAACCAACTCTCTCTTTTCTCAAAATCTTTCTTGAGCTCTCTCTCTCTCTCTCTCTCTCTTCTCACTCTTTTCTTATTCTTTTCTTATTCTTTTCTTATTCTTTTTCTTCTTCTCTTTTTAGTGTATGTTCAATCTTGAACGACTACTGAAGAAATGTCCAGCACCCCTTGATTAAAAATTTAAAACTTAAGATCTCCAACCTTCATTCTAATATGAGTCTGCAACAGTGGTCCAATGCTTCATTGATCTTCAGCTAGAGAAAGGGGAGGTGTAGTTAACTTTCAGACTTTCTTGAGCTGTAAGAGACTCCAGAATCCCTAGGTTGAAAGAGGTTCAAGAATCTAGATTATGTTATGCAAATTTCAAGATTTCTAAGCTTTTAAGTGTGTTTCCTGTTATTATTAACTCAAGACACCATATCTAAAATGAAGAGAATGGACTCCATGTACTGAAAACCTGTCAGTCAGGGATGATGTTGGAAGGGGAAATCATGTCATGGTTGTACAACATATGTATGATTGAGATTTTACACAATGTCATGTAACATAGAAGTGAAGAAAGCACATTGCTGGCCAAGGAAAGGTCAAATGAATCCAATGGGTTATTGCCATATTATTGAAACTGTTGCAATTAGGGGTCGTTATCCTAACTCATGTTTAGTATGATTGGTTTATCTGAACTTCTTTTAAGTGGACAGAAACATAAAGGGCAGCCCAGATGAGGCTCCCACCAATGTGGGTCTGGGGAGGGACTGATGTATGCAGCTTTACCCCTATACATACAGGGAGGTTGTTTCCAAGATTTGAACCATGGTCACCCTGGTCAAAATGGAGCAACCCTACCATTGTGCCAAGGCCCGCCCTTAAGTGGACAGAAATATGCAGGGGTAAAATAGGAGCCCCTACTTCTTTATTCAATGTTTGCTACTTCTAAGAGCAAGCTGGAAATATGTTCCCAACCAAGCACAGAGAAGTTTGTCTAAACTGTTTGAAGATTTCATCTTGCTTTTTCATTCTTAAATATCAGACCAATTTATATGCAACAGAAAATAGAGAATTAGGAATAAAAGGGGAAACTCAGTAGGCTATAATAATTTAAAACAGAGATTTTTATCAATAAGAAATTAAGAAAATGTAAATCTTATGTATTTGGGACAGCTAGGCACCAAATGTTTTGGGCAAAATTATAAAATTATAAATTTATCCTTGGGATGGAGAAATCTCCCACCTTATTGTAATACTTGAGGTTAGATTTAATAAAATCTCCTCTTATTGATAAAAAAAAAAAAAATCTTGTGTATTTGGGGGCTTGTAATATCTGAACCAGATGTACTAAAATCCTCTCTTTGAATTAATAAAACTTTCTTCTTTACTGATAAAAAAAGGGAGAAGAAAGAAAAGCCTGAAATTAGAGAGATAGAACAGATCAATTATATGCAAATATAGAGAATGAGGAACAAAAGGTGAAATATAGTATGGAGGGAGGGCAGGAGGGAATAATGCCGATAGTAAAAAAGGGAAATAAATCATGGAAGAAATCAAGTTTCTTCAAATTCCTAAACCAATTGGTTGATTTGT
This sequence comes from Nelumbo nucifera, assembly GCF_055504915.1. Lineage (NCBI taxonomy): Eukaryota > Viridiplantae > Streptophyta > Magnoliopsida > Proteales > Nelumbonaceae > Nelumbo > Nelumbo nucifera. Next base: position 186,113,142 of record NC_142649.1, on the reverse strand, counting down.
AATAGGGTTAATCATTTTTTGGGGGGTCATAATAACAGTTCAAACCAAAACTCCACTAAGCCCATTTATAATTTGTAAGGACAGATAAATATGGTCTTTAACTCTTAAAATAACTTTACAATGCCAATTAACAATCTAAGTCAAAATTAAATGAACAAAAACCAAAAGCAACTCCAAAATGTACAATAAAATAGAAAGGTTGCAGTCTTGTCAATTACCAACACTCCATTAGTAAAATGACATTGGCCCTCTCAAATCTCATTGGATTCCAATATCTTGATCTTATTGGATAGATAACTGAAATACACATATAATATCAAAATCAACTGAAATAATAAGTTTTGACACTCTAAACTTAGACAACGAGAAAGTGATATGATTGCAACTTCTGTTTCTCTATATTTTGTAAACAATCTAACAACTCTTAAAATAGCTATGATTAGACATAATTATTGAACCATAAATTAATAATCTAAAAATAACTTTAAAAAGTGACCCAGATTAGAGAAACAAAAGAAATCTACAAAGCTTCTGTTAGAGAGATTTAGAGAAACTTAGGCAGTATTTAATGATGTTCCAAGGGAATACTCTGGTGTTTCCTGTTCCTGAAACATCAGAAACATTCCTTAGGAGCATTACCAATTGTTGCCTTGATTTCTTTCTTTATGGTATCTTTCCCTTTCTTTTTTGTATGTTTTGCATCAATTTTGTTTTCAATATCCATTCTTTCTGAACTTTGTCTAGTGTGCTTGTGTGCAGCAGAGGAGATTGTGGAACCCTCATTTGGATTCTCTTCTGTGCATACCAATCCTAGATCAAGAAAGTGGATACAGAAATCCTGTGTCTTTTTTTCAGCATTTGTTGCCATCTTCCTTGTATGCTTCATTCTTTAGTGAAATGTCCATTACATTCTAGACTTAATTAGGAAATGTAGAATTAACCCAATTCTGTAAGTTGCAAGTCTGTATTCAATTGGGTAATTTTGATGTCATATTGCCATTTAATTGAAACAAGCAATATAATCATGTATTGAGACTACAGGTGTGCAGACAAGATGGAAACAAGTGGAATATTCTAGCAAAGAATTAGTGATTGTTCAGTCATTGGAGAGAGATTTGGATTATTTTGTTACATGGTGCAACAAACCAAATGCTGAACCAAACCAACTTGGACACCTTGAGAATTGAGATCAATTTGATTTGTCTCTGAATTGTAAATTACAGATACAACAGTAAAGTCTGATTCCTCAAAAGTATAAAACTGAAACGTGCATTGAAAGAATCTTGCTTTATTACAACCAAGTGTTGTTACACCTTTACCATCCAGACATATTATGTTACTGCTGCAAACAAGTAGCTAGAAAATGACCCAACATGAAATATAACTTGGGAAAGAAAACAAGGAATGAATAAATTCTATTTCTCAGCAATCAAGTTGCTGAATTAAATAGAAAGGAATCTATATATATTACTATCATGGAGATATTTATTGATTATGAAAAGTAAATCTAAAAACTAATGCCACTTACAGCTTAAACTTATAACAAGGGTGATGAATGAATTGTAAAAAATTAAGAACCCATGGCACTCCAATATCAATAAATCTTATAAACATTAAAATTAACCCACATGGATTAGCATATTCTTCATGACCATATAAAGCATATTAACATTAGAATTAGAAAGAAAAACAAAAAATGCACGCATCTATGTGGTGGATTTATTTAATCCTCTAAAACTCCTCACCATGCTGGTTAGCATATCCATAGCACTCCAATATCATATAAAGCATGTCCATAGCACATTCCATGGCATTCCAATATTAGAAAAGATAGCCAAAAGAATAAACAAATTAAATAATGAAGTTGTTACTTACATCCTTTTCTAAAGCAACCTAGATGCCACAAAGCCCACACAAAATGCCTTATGGATATAATCAATCCTATAAATTCACAATAATCAATATAAGTAAATAATCTTAAGGATAGGATAAAAAATTTTAGTATCAGAAATGAAATCATTTAAAGGAACCTAGGAGTAGATATAATCATCTATTCTTCACCATGTTCAGGTATAATCATCTACCGTTGCTCTTTTTTTTTTTCGGATTCCATTGACACAATAGGCTTAAGGCTTAACATTTGATAGTGTTCTATCATCAACATTTTTTGATGTCTATTTACATTCAAATTTCTGGGATCTGAATCATATGTACATCTCAAAGGAACCTAGGAGTAGATATTGTTCGCCCCCTGACTCGTGCCTTTCACACTTATTCTCAATTCGAACTGCCCCTCGCCCCCCCCCCCTCTCTCTCTCTCCATCTCTCTTTGCTTCTCATCCCCAACACTATCAAACACCTCCCTACACTTCTTAGATTAGATCACTAGATTGCTCTGCATCTGCTAGGTCTTCTCTCTCCTCTCTCTCTCTCTCTCTCTCTCTCTAGATCTCTCTTGCACAAATTTCCTAGAAATTCCCTCACTGCCCTCACCTATTTAACCATTAGTCGCAGGCCCACCTACCCTTGTCATCCAATAAATTTGTAATACTTTTATCTACTGGGCTTCTCATGCTAAGGTACAAAAACCTTAGAATGATACAATACCTTTCATGAGTTGTCATATACACAGGGCTTTGTTTGGAATCTTCCTTCTTCTCCACTCATTCTTCAAACTTCATTCACTTTGAAGTATGAAGGTTCATGTCCCATATGTCCATCATGCCATGCCCATCATGTCCTTGTTCTTTGTCCAGTAGGGAGCCTACTTGCTTGACCATATATTGCATTGAGATCATTATGGTAGAATGATTCAGTACATTATTTGGTGTACTCCGTGCCCATTTCTACAAGCTAGTCATTATTTTCACTTCATATATTGTTATTATGTAGAGTTTGGGATAGGGCTAGCACTAGGGAAATTTAAATTCTTTCTGGGTCCACAATTTTCATCACATTCTATATAAACATTGTTTTTTTTTCCTCACTTATACCCATTTCAATCAATTGCAGCTGCTTACACCACACATTTGGAATATTATGGTAAAGGGTGGAAAGAAAACAAATTCGTATGCTTAGCATTGCTCAACCATTTCCCATGAGGAGTCGTTTAAATTTCTGGTTCTGGTAATTCACCTTTAGTCTGAATTTTGATTGAAGATTCAATTTCAGCTTTCTTACTCAGACTTGCCCTGCACGTTAATGTTAAAATTGTAATTTAAGGTGGTTGTGGAGAGTTAAGGAATTGATTTCCATTAATCTTACTCAGACTCTAGGAAATGGACCTTGTAGGGAGGTTATAGTCAATATTGATGATACTGTAGTTGGGGCTGTTCGGCCTTCTACTATGATATACACTAGAGGGATCAATCCTCTGCTATGGAGATCCATTTCTGGAATTGGTAAGCATTTTAATTATTTTAGCCCATTGGGGTGTTGTGTAGGGTGCATAACTATTACTCTTGTCTGCCTCATGAGCAAGGTCCCACCAAGGAGAATTATTTCAGAGAGAGAGAGGTGGGGGGAGGGGTGGAGTCAGAACATTAACAAGGGTGATGAATGATTTAGACCTAGGTGGATCTGGTGGTTGACAGTGGAGATCCATTTCTGGAATTGGTAAGCATTTTAATTATTTTAGCCCATTGGGGTGTTGTGTAGGGTGCATAACTATTACTCTTGTCTGCCTCATGAGCAAGGTCCCACCAAGGAGAATTATTTCAGAGAGAGAGAGGTGGGGGGAGGGGTGGAGTCAGAACATTAACAAGGGTGATGAATGATTTAGACCTAGGTGGATCTGGTGGTTGACAGTTGCAGATAACGAATGGTGGGAATAGGGGGTTCGAATTTCTATACCCAAACCCGGCCAACCTGTTGGAACTTGGAATCCATATCTTTTTGTTTCCACCACTTCATCAGGTTTGGATTGCCAAGTTGTGGGCCTACTGTACCATTAAATGAATAAACAATCCATTGGGGTTTGCAAATATTGCCCTACCATTGGAAAAACCACATTCATTATCAGAATTCCTTCAAGTTCTCTAGTAATTTGGCTTCAACTTCCTTCCAATCAAAAAATAAGGTTGAGATTTACATGTGAGAGAGAGAATTAGCAGGCTTAGCATCAAAACAAACATGGGCATGGCTATATATGAGGATATCTATTATTATAATGAGGTGAGACCCCACAAGCCCAATAAACAATAGAGTAGGTTCTGATCATTTACTTACAAATTAACCCTATAATGTGTAGGTCAGAACACAGAACTGGGTGTGTTTTCTTATCAGGTCAGGACTCAGGAAACTCAACCTGATCTGATGACAGCAGTAGAAGTAGTGAAGAGTAAGTACTATGTTAATTTTCCAGGCAACAGTTGCCGTCAGTTGTTTTACACCCTTACATATGTACAATTCCCCAACTGAACCTGTAGTTTTTTGTTGCATCCAATGATGTTTTCTGCTGCAAAAGTTCAGTAGTTTGACTCATATAATCAGCCACTTGTACAACTTTCTGCAGACCATCAGAAGTTCAATTTCATGAAATATTTTGTTGCATCTTCAACTTCTCCCAACTCAAGATAACATTTTGCAGCTCTGAATTGAACCTTGAGATATTCAAGCTCTATTGCAATCGCTGCCATACAGTCCACAAGTGCCTCTCTCATCCTTCCAAGAGGCATCCTTGTTGCAGCACAATTGCTATAACACAGCATCATAGCATCAAGGCATGCCATGGACTTCTCATTTGGAGAAACACAAGAGACATCCATATAATCGTAGTCTATATAAGCTATAACTGAAGGAACTCTAATGCATAATTTAGAACATTGAGCACAAGCTTAGATAATAACACACCTTTGGGACCAGGCTGCAATCTTGTCCTCTATACCAGTAACAATGGGATCCTAAACAAAAAATGATAATAATAACAATGAATTTGTAATGCATGTTAAGAAAATGAAAATTTAGTTATGAAGAAAGAAAAGGCATTACCAAGGTACCATAATTCTACAAACTAGTAGATGAGAGCAATAAAATTTTCAGAAAACATGAAATCAGTAAATAGTTTATTAAAATATATAAGAGAAAAGGGCAAAATATTCAAAAATCTTAAATTCCATCACTTCACCTAATGCATATCAACAACTTCCACCATTGCAGTAAGCCAACTATGGAGACAACTATAAGCACAGAACAAGTGCAGTGCCAACTGCCAAATGCAAGTTAATAAGATTTTATCAGAAACCAAATCTAAAAACTGGCATCCAAGTAGAATTTAGCCAACTTCCAAAAATGGAAGGGTGAAGAGGTGGTAAAAGTATCAGTAAAATTTTCCTAAACATGGGTTTGCTTCAGAAAAAAATAAAAAAAATTCTCGTCAATCTAATATTCCAACTTATGAAACTTCACAAATAAGAAGTGCTGCCTAGAACTACTAGTCCTGCATATAGTTCCGTGGGGAGGCAGAGAGGAAAGAGGTAAGAGTTGGGAGAGAAGACGAAACAACAGTAAAGGGTTTTTGGAAAGAAGAGGGCGTTCTGTCTTGAGATTTGGGAACGTTCAACCTTTAATTTTGGACTTTTTAATTAAAAAATTCAAATAAATGAAGATAACGGTTTTATGTAGACCCCTATTCACTCTAGGCAGGGAAGAATTCCTGCCGACAGTGGACAGCTAAATTTTCCTCATTATTTAGAAACCACCAGAGGAAGTAGCCACGAAGGGGGAACCAACCAAACAGCCTCAGAACTCATCTTTCCTTTTGCAACCAGCATATGAGTTGTAGAGAGATAGAAATACGGGCAACAGAGAACAACTTGAAATTTACACCTGATAGATCATATAAATCATGAAACAACAGATCAAAAGATTTCTGGTTTACAGTATTAAAAACATTGACTGAATCACAGAAGATACTAAGTTCTTGAATTCCTAGGCTTAAGGTAGCAAAGCAACGTACACTCTAAAATAGCCACAACTTCAGCGTATTCAGCAGACAGAAGCGACTTCACAGGATCCGCAATTTGCAAACAAAAAAAAGGCAATTTGCATTAGATGGGATGTCTACAATGCTTTTCTGCACGGTGATCTCCATGAGGAGGTCTATATGAAACCTTCTCCAGGTTTTTCGGTCTCCGGGACTGCAAAGGTATGCAATTTCCGGAAATCTTTGTATGGTCTGTGGCAAGTCCCTTTGGGTTTGAACAATCCTATTCCAATTATTCCTTATTTATATATCGCAAGAATGGGCTTGTCTTGCACGTCCTGGTTTATGTTGATGACTTAATTGTTGGTGGGAATAACCCAGAGTTCATACACAAATTTAAACAATATATGAATCGGTGTTTTCACATGAAGGACTTGGGTGTTCTTAAATATGTTTTGGGCATCGAAGTAACTCGCAGATCATTGGGGACATTTATTTGCCAAAGAAAATATGCACTTGATATTATTACAGAATCTGGTTTATTGGGGTCCAAACCTGCTCCATTTCCTATTACTCAGAATCATAAACTTGCCCTTGCTGACGGAGCACTCCTAGATGACCCTGAACGATATCAACGTCTTGTGGGCTGTTTGATTTATTTAACCATTACACGATCGGAGCTCAGTTATTGCATCCATGTCCTGGCTCAATTTATGCAGTGTCCTCGTGTTGATCATTGGGATGCGGCATTACGTGTGGTTCGTTATCTAAAAGGACGTCCTGATCAAAGAATATTTTTGCATTTTGATAGTGATCTGCAATTATATGCCTATTGTGATTCCGACTGGGTGAATTGCCCTTTAACTCGTCGCTCTCTTACTGGGTACTTTGTCATATTAGGACATTCTCCCATCTCCTGGAAGACTAAGAAACAACATACTGTCTCCCGGTCCTCTGCCGAGGCTGAATACCAGTCAATGGCTACTACCAGTTGTGAGTTGAAGTGGCTGAAAGGTCTGTTGTCGTCTTTGGGTATATCTCATCCTCAACCTATACGCTTGTTTTGTGACAATTAAGCTACTCTGCACATTGTTGCGAATCCTGTCTTCCATGAGCAAACCAAACATATTGAAGTTGATTGTCATTTCATTCGCAATGAGCTCCAAGCCGACACCATTGCACCTTCCTTTGTACGTACCGGTGAACAAGTTGCCGACATTTTCACAAAGGCTCTTGGACAAAAACAGTTTGATTTTTTCCTTCCCAAGCTGGGCATTCGCAATCCTCATGCACTACCTTGAGGGGGAGTATTGGACAAAGATAGACTCGCGAGAATCCCGAATAAACTCACGAGAGTCCCAGATAGGAAGTCTTTTTGTTTTGCTTTTCTTTTTGGATTAGGAATACCTTTGTTTTTATAAAGTTTTGGGGAACAAGGAACTCCATCGTTTGTAATATAAATATCATAAGGTATCAATGAAAAAGGCATGACCTTTGCTTCCGAAATTCTTCGGTCAACGACGACGATGCTAGTGTCTCCGCCAAGGTAGCAGAGAAATTTGTCGTGAGGGCGAGGAACAATGTGACCACCGTAGCTGCACATTAGGCGCAGTTTGTAATGGACCAAATCCGGTCCAGTTGACACACATAGCTCCAATTATTGGTGTGCCTCCAATCTTAACAACACTATTCATCAAGTTCTTGTCAGATAAGCTCTGTATCTGAGTCCACGTTTCTAATTCTCATGGGAAGTTTTGTTCTTTTTCTTTTACTGAGAAGACTGATTGGTTTATCACTTCATTTTAAACATCTTTATGTAGTTTTTCCCTTGTGTGGTTCTTGAGTCGTTGTTATAGGGCTTAGGAACTTCAACTTTGTTTGTTTTATGCAATCCTTGGATGCCATACAGTGAAAGTGAATGGCATCGTTGTAGCCTTGTGCATTCAACCGATGCTTACTGGTCATGGTCTAGAAACTGTAAAAAGAGACAAGAAGCACATCTTTTCATTTTAAAGCAACCCTAATTGAATCCAGCACTAGAGATGCTTACCGGTCATGCCTGAACCAATGAGTAGCCTGATAAACTTAATCCCAAAGGTAGAAGACAATGAATAATGTCTTCTTTAAAAAGGGTAATTTTGATACTTTTAATAAATAAATGACAGTCAATTAATGATAGTGATAAGGACCCACTTAACACTTTTTGAAAATTTAATTACTGTAGTATACATTTGAAAGTTTGAATACTGATTTAATACTATCACTAAAAGTTTAGGATATTAAAGTGTAATTTTCCCAATCTGTATTTGGGAACAGATGACAAGTTTGGAGCGGCAACTACTGGCTTACCAGTCGTTGTATATGACCATGAAATGAAAGAGCTGCAACAACTCATAGCAGAATAGCACCATAAATCTACTACAGGAGTACAACCCAAAACCCAAGAAGACCAGACACCCAAATTATGACTCTCTCTCTCTCTCGTCTACTTCATTCCGAACTTCTTGAGAACCAAAACGAAGTCGTAGAGACGTAGACCTTGTGCTGGTCAGTGAGAGATTTGGACACGCTCTCCTTCTCCATGCACTCATGCAGCGCTTGGCCCAAGCGACAAACTTTGGGCAGTGAGCTTCAATGCTGAAATCCCCACATCTCCATCTCATATGCATAGAACCAGCTGTAGAAGGGGACAAGGGTCACGTCCACGAAGCCCAAAGCGTCACCTCCGAGCTAAGGCTTGTCTCCGAGCTCCCCCTCCAAGAGCTTCAAGCACTCTATCTCTATGGGCTTTTTCTTTGTTGCCTCTTGGTCCCCTTCCACAATCGTAAATCTTCTTGTCTATGGCCCAGAACCTGGCTTGGGCGCGCTTGTATGGATCGGTGGGCATTTATCTTTCCAGACTTCATCAATGTACTGAATAATAATGATCGATTTGCAGATGGGCTTTCCATTGTGAATCAAAACAGGGATCTTCTTGTAAACAGGGTACATCTACAGCAGCAGAGGACTCTTGTTTGGGAGGTCCTCATCCCTGTATTCATATTTGACCCCCTTCTCAGCCAAAGCTGAGGATAAGCTCCGCAAAGAAGAGTTCATTGAACCAGCGAGGGAACCAAAACTCACACATGTAAATCTTCTTATAGATGGCCATGATGTTCTGATCATGGAAGGGAAGATAACCAGCCATCAAAACAAACAAGACAGATATCCAAGGTATTAGTATTTTTGGGTCAATTCGGTTTTAAGAGAAAAAAAATAGAAAAAATTTAGTGGGGTATTATAATAATTTAATGACTTTCGTTATGTGACTTAATAATCGAAAGGGTCTTTGTCTAACGGCCAAAATTCAGGGGGCCTTCATTGCAAAAAAATGTATAGAGAGATTTTGTCATTGACCCCATAATACGGGGGTTTTATGATTAGTTACCCCTTTTTTAGTTTGGGACCATTTCTATCGTATAAGCTTTTTCAATGTCACATCAGCATACTATTGCAACATATGCTAATGTTAGGATCCAATGCCGCTTTCTTGAAAAATGGCGCCACATCAGTGCCATGTAATTCATTGTTTCATACCATATGAAAAAATACACATTTTTTACACTAGTGCTAATAATAATACATAGATATGGCATTAAAAAAAAGCCTATGTGGCAAACCAGCAATGGTCCCAAACAAAAAAAAAATGTTTTATGAAAAAACAACATAGCAATGCAGTACCATTTACTTAAAAAAAAAAACAGTTCTTAGTAAATGGTATTGGTTCCAAACATGGCCTAAGAAGTTTTCCCGCACCACACCTTTACGGATTTCTAAGGTGCAGTCTGAGCAACCATTTTTTGGAAAAAAATGTTTAACTAAACATCAGGCGTTGTTTGAAAAAATGGATTTCAGATGTGATACCATTTATCAAGAAAACGACATTGATTTCAAACACCGACTTATGTTGTGTTTGATACCATTGCCACTTTTATTTGCAACATTTCAGGTTGATCAATACAAGTTTTATGAGAACATATTTACTTCTACCACGAATGGTTTGATTTATGAATACAACATTCTCGAAAGATAAAATTTGGTGTTGCTACTATAAATGCCAATACCCAATCCAATGACTATACTTTTTAGTGGAAATGGTTATTTGGTGTGATGTGATAATACAATTTCTCAAAAATTTGTATTGTCCAATTTAAAACGTTGCAAGTAGAAGTGGTAATGGTACAAAAACTACCTTAATTTTTTGTGTGTTGTTTTCTCTTTTTCGTTTTTTTGTTTTGTTTTGTTTTTTTTTTTTTTGGCTTGTTGCATTGTGTTATATTGGTGGCAAGGTTCAAAATATTGTTATGTATCAGGGCCTACAGGGGGTGTATCAGGTCAGGCCATGGTTCAAAGGGTAGTCGGGATTTAAACCGATCCCTCTGAACTGGTTTTGAAAAAAATAAATAAAACACCAAAAGAGCAACAATACAAATCGATATTTAGAACCTTAGTCAGTGGTTTGGTTGTCTTTCTTCTTTCTCTTCATTCATTCACATTTTCTTTCAAACAAATAAAAAAGAGAGAAATGAGAAAAAACTGTGATTGCCATAGGTAAAATTTGTTATTTGATCAAAACTTTGCCATACAAAGTTCATTTACATTAAGACATTTCCATCTAAAGAGAAGACTAAGCCATGGTAGAAATGGCAACCAGGTGGGTTCGAGGCGGAGATCATATTTCTCATCCCCAACCCCGATTCTGAAATTAACCTCCATCCCCATCTTCGACCCCCGATGAGAAAAAAATTTGTCCTCCATCCCCGACCCCTGACGGGGATGGGCTCCTCGTAGGGACCCGAATCCCCGAAGTGTTTTTAGATAATAATATTTTTTTTGAAAAATAAATTTACATAAAATAAATAAAAATTTTAAATTATAAATAATGTTTTAAATATGTTTTAATGGGCGGGGTGGAGACCTCAATCCTAATCTTTAACCTCAACCCTGACTAGGGATTCCGATTAATCCCTATCCCTAACCCCACCCCGACAAAACAATCCCCATCCCCGACCTGATGGGGTCAGGGTCTCTAGGAAATCGAGTCCCTGTTGGGGATGGGGAAAATTGCCACGCCTAAGCCAGAGAAAACCCCTATCACCCTATTTATTTATAATTGGGATGAAAATTCTCAGTTTCTCACACAATCAATCAAAAAAGAAATATCTCTTGGAAGTTGGAAGTTTAGAAGAAATTAAACTCAACAGGGACTCCCAAGAAATAACACATTTGCTTTTTATAGATGATTGGATCATATTACTAAAGCCTGGGTTCAAACAAGTCAAACACTTGCTTCAGGTTAAAAAACCGACTACAACAAGGTCAAACATCTTATTTAATAATAACGTTTATAGACAAATAGAAAATTCATCTCATGACACCTGAGTTTGGAAGGAGTACAAATGCAAATATATAGAGTGCAAAACTTTATAATTTATATTATATTCTACGTATTTATGCTGTACATATTTGCATTTGTACTCTTTCCAAACTGAGCCTAAGTGTCAATACAAATTTTGAAATAGACAGATATTTGAGTGCAAAGCTTTGTCTAAGGAAAAACTTTACTCAGCAACACAGATATCTCATTGAGAGAATCAAATCAAAAGCAAAGTCATGGATAGCAAGATTGTTCTCTTAAGCTGGCCGCACAATTCTAATTTAATCAATCACCCAAGCCATTCCTACATATATCATGTCCACTACCATATTGTCAAAAATTCTTATCAACAAAATTGACAAGATAGGGATTTCATGGCCAAAACTTTGTGAGACAAAAGCTAAAGAAAGAATAGACTTAAAAAAAAATAAAGTCAATGTATGGATAAGGCCATGCAATTGGGAAGCAAAGTAAGGAGCATTCTTACCAATCCAGACACTCTCCTAGCAAAGAACATCAAAAAGAATTGTTGGGAACCCTAATTTTAATGCGTTGTAATTGTTGGAAACTATAACTCTAGTATTGCTCTCGATCGCATAAGTTGGGAGTTTTTTCCCTCCTTTGGGAAAATTATTGGCAAGGACACTACCAAAATTTTCTTTCAATTAGTGTGTGGAATAAAATCTTTGCAAAGATATTCCTTTAATTGAAACTTGTTCTTGTTAAGTCCTCTTTATATTCAACCTCTGCCCAATTACTTTTGAGATGGTAAACCCAATAGCTATTGATTGTTATTAATTATATGGATGATAACACACAAGATCATTCCAACTTCTAGTTTTATTAAGAACCCACTCCAGCAGAAAATCAAAAAGTTTTTTACTTATACGACTAAAACTAGTTGAGAGAGAGATCAATATACTTCTCATTCCCGAAAGCTTAAAGCTTCAAAACCTTTTAAGTGAAGTTCACCTGCTTGCTTGAGCTCGATTGTTTCTAAGATTGTCCAGCTCTCCTCTCCAGTCCCCTCCGGTCATTAGATACGCCTTTGAGAAAGATAAAACATTCTATACATAGAATAAATTGAAGATGGTTGAACTAGTTTTGCTGATCCTTATACCAGAAATGAGATTGAAAAGTCAAGACTTTTATGCTTTGCAGATACAGGCCTCGTTAGAAAACAAAAACGAGTAAAGTGAAAAATGAATTCCTTGTCGATCTTAACTCTCAACCCCCTAAAGGGTATAATAGAATTTCATGAAAAGGCTACCATTTATCAGGATTTGGCATGGTGTTTCTCGGACACATTGAATGGTTTAACCCCTCTATCTTCCCCAGATTTCTTAAAGTACCTCCTATGGTTTAGGAAATTGATTAATTATATCCCTATTGTTTACATATTGTCTTAAATATCATGATATGTAAAAGACTATTTTACCTTCCACTTTTTAAATTTTCAAGAGTATATCCATCTTTGTCTACTGTGTCGACATTCCTAGTGCCCAATTACCCACTCTAAGAGATCGAGAACCCTTGCCTTGACTGAAACTCAAGCTTCTTGCACTGATCCAAATATCCATGAACGGTTTCACAGTTCCACCGATTTGAAGCTTGATAAAAGCCACTCGCTTGAAGCAATCTGAAGCCATTGAGTACTGATTGAGAATGTGAAAGTTTTTCCCTAATTTGCAAAGAAGTGTCTTGGAATGGGTTGGTTCTATTTCCAGTGCCCGGTCGCAACCCTCTAACGCGTCGGAAATATACCCCATTTCCCTCTCTCCTCCTCTACTCCTCGTTGAACTCCCCCTCTTCCCTCTCCTTCTCGTTCTCTTCCCTAGTGCCATAAGGGAACCGTCGGAACCACCGAGGCCAGATGCATGGGCGAGGTAAAGGGCAGGAGCGGCCAGTTCTTCCTCATCTAGAATTCCATGGTAGGTGAGGTAGCATTCTTTTTGGGATAAAAAGAAGCTTGGATCCATGAAACGACAGAAACCGCTTTCATTGGCAATTGCATTGGTGAAGAATTTGGAGAAGCTGAGCCTATCTAGGTGTAAATCAATTTCGGACTCAAATCAGAGTTTCAAGTTGTTCAATGTATCCTTAGTGACGAATTGGGAAGCCCCCAAGATCTTGCCTTTCATTGATATCTTATGATATATATATATATATATACAAATTCGATCGGAGTTCTTGCTCCTCAAACAAACTTTCTAAAATCCAATTCCTAATCCAAAAAGAAATATAAAGCTTTTAAAACTTCTAAATCCTAACTGTACAAGGAATATACAAATCTAGGATGAGGATGAGCCTTCAAATCCAGGATGAGCATTATCTTCGTCCAATACTCCCCCTCAAGGTGGTGCATGAGGATTGCGAATGCCCAGTTTGGGAAGAAAAAAATCAAACTGTTTTTATCCAAGAGCCTTTGTGAAAATGTCGGCAACTTGTTCATCGGTACGGAGATAGAAAGGCACAATGGTGCCGGCTTGGAGCTCATTGCGAATGAAATGACAATCGACTTCAATATGTTTGGTTCACTCATGGAAGACATGGTTTGCAGCAATGTGCAAAGCGGCTTGATTGTCACAAAACAAGTGTATAGGTTGAGGATGAGATATACCCAAAGACGACAGCAGACCTATTAGCCACTTCAACTCACAACTGGCAGTAGCCATGACCGGTATTCAGCCTCGGCAGAGGAACGGGATACAATATGTTGTTTCTTAGTCTTTCAGAAGATGGGGGAATGTTCGAACATGACAAAATACCCAGTAAGAGAGCGACGAGTTAGAGGACAACTCGCCCAGTCGGAATCATAATAAGCATGCAATTGCAGATCACTATCAGAGCGCACAAATATTCCTTGACCAGGATGTCCTATCAGATAACGAACCACACGTAATGCCGCATCCCAATGATTAACACGAGAACACTGCATAAATTGAGCCAGGACATGGATGCAATAATTGAGCTCCGGCTGTGTAATGGTTAAATAAATCAAACGACCCACAAGACGTCGATATCGTTCAGGGTCATCCAGGAGTGCTCCGTCAACAAGGGCAAGTTTATGATTCTGAGTAATAGGAAAGTGAGCAAGTTTGGATCCCAATAAGCTAGATTCTGTAATAATATCAAGTGCATATTTTCTTTGGCAAAGAAATATCCTCGATGATCCGCGAGTCACTTCGATGCCCAAAAAATATTTAAGAACACCCAAGTCCTTCATGCGAAAACATAGTTCATATACTGTTTAAATTTGCGTATGAACTCTGGGTTATTCCCACCAATGATTAAGTCATCAACATAAACCAGGACGTGCAAGACAACCCCATTCTTGCGATATGTAAATAAGGAATAATCGAAATAGGACTGTTCAAACCCAAAAGTTTTCAAGGCAGCACCTAACTTAGAGAACCAGTTCCAGGGGGCTTGCCGCAGACCATACAAAGATTTCTAAAGTTTGCATACCTTTATAGTCTTGGAGGCCGAGAAACTTGGAGGAGGTTTCATATAGACCTCCTCATGGAGATCACCGTGCAGAAAAGCATTATGAGCATCCATCTGATGCAATTCCCAATGTTGGGCCGCAACAACTGCTTAGAAGGTTTGAACTGTGACCATTTTAGCCATAGGGGCAAAGGTCTCGTTCTAATCAAGACCTTCAACTTGAGTGTTGCCCAGGACTACCAACCGTGTTTTAAATTTTTCAATGGATCCATCAGAGTTGTACTTGATTTTGTAGACCAATTTACATCCGATTGCCTTTTTTCCAGGTGGGAGGTCTTCCAAGGTCCATGACCCATTGTCTTCCAAAGCCTGTATCTCTTGTCGCATAGCCTTGCGCCACCGAGCATTAGTCATTGCCTTAGAGAAACTAGTAGGTTTTTGGCTTGTAGTAACAACTGCCAAGAAATGTCTGTGTTTCACAGAAAAATTATCATACGTCATATAATGAGTTATGGGATAAGGAGTACTTGAGGACTGAGATGATGCAGGAGAAACAACGGAGGGGTCTAAGCGACGAGTTGAGTGTGTGACAAAGTCCTGTAAATAGCTGGGGGTCCGCTTTTCTCGATGTCTGCGGCCTAATACCTCCGTAGTGGGCTGAGGAGCAACTGGAGTTTCATTATCTTTGTAACCTGTATGGCTCCTTGTCTCATCAAGAGGATCTGCCTCCTCATCATTACCCGTGTTCGGATGTCCTTCTTCATCGATCATGTCGCTCCCCCTGACTTCTATATGAGGTGACTCAGATACCATGTCAGGAGGAGTGGCCCAAGGCAACCCAATATTTTCTTTGGCTACGGGAGGACTGGTTACAGAGGGTTGATGTTCTGGAGTGCCAAAGGGAAACTCAGCCTCACTAAATACCACGTCTCGTGAGATGAAGTAATCACCAGACTCAAGGTCGTACAATTTCCACCCCTTTTTCCCAAAAGGGTACCCAATAAAGACACATTTCCTACTCCTAGCGGCAAACTTGTCATGGTCCCGAGTATGCGAGAAACATAAGCAACCAAAAACTCTGAGATGTTTATAAGAACGACTTTGTCCAAATAGCATCTCGTAAGGTGTTTTACCACCAAGAAGGGTCGAAGGTGTCCGGTTAATCAAGTATCTTGCAGTCAAAACACACTCACCCCAGAAATTAATCGGAAGATGTGCTTGAAACCTGAGCGCTCTGGCCACATTCAAAATATGACGATGCTTTCTCTCCACACGACCATTTTGTTGTGGTGTCCCAACACAGAAAGTTTGAAATAAAATTCCTTGCTCGTCAAAATATGACATCAAGGATTTAAACTCTGATCCATTATCATTTCTTATCACCTTAACCTTCTTATTAAATTGTCGTTCAATCATGACACAAATTTTTGAGTGTTCTACCAACTTCACTTTTTTCAGCCAACAAATAAATCCAAACCGCTGGAGAGTAATCATCAATAATTGTCAGAAAATATACCGAACCACAAGATGCAGGTACTCTATAAGCACCCCATAAGTCACAATGAATTAATGCAAAACAATCAGTCACCTTATAGATGCTTTGAATAAAAACATCTCTAGTTTGTTTTACCTTCAAACAAACATCACAGGTTTTGTTCTTACTATTACTGATATTAAGAAGTAAACTAACCGTTTGATAAGAAGGGTGTCCCAATCTCCGATGCCACAAATCGCATGACCCAATTCCATCTGTCTTGTAAGCTCGAACTGGCACCACACCCTTGAAGACATAAACCCCATCAAGCTGTTCACCTGCACCAATCAGAGTCCTCAAGATGCGGTCCTGTATTACACACAACTTATTAGTAAATGTCACAATATAATCTGTCACGAAGTAACCGACCTACTGACAATAAATTACAATTGAGTTTTGGGACATATAATACGTGCAACAATTTAAAATTATTTCCAAGATCAACGGTGCCTTCTTTCACGGCCTCGGTGTGCGCACCATTGGGTAACCTAACAGGACAAGGTGCAACATCATAGGTGTCGACGATCACATTTAAATTCCCTGTCATGTGATGTGACGCCCCAGAGTCAACAATCCATTCAGTGGAGTAATTCTTACTAGAGAGTTTTTCATTAGTCCTGGTTTTGTAAGCATTAAGCATGCTTACAAGAGTCCGCCATTGCTCGTCATTAAGCCCGTTCAGTCTGGTCCTGTCTTCGTCAGTCACGACTGCATTAGCAGCCACCTCACACCCTACCGATGACTGAGCAGCATGAACTTTTGCCGAATCTTGGTCATGTCCGCCAGAGGGTCCACCCCCTTTTCCTCAACCTGCTCCATGCCCGGTCGACGTACCGCGGGGTCTGTTTCCCCACCATTCAGGGTATCTAATTAACTGGAAACAATTCTTTGCTTCATGGCCAAATCGACCACAATTGTTACACACAATTGTTTTGTCTTTTGAAGCAGCTTTACTGTCTCGCGATGTCTGCGAGGTTTGTGCTACAAAACCAACCGCATCTGCCCGTTCATCGTAGTTATCTCCTTTCAAGACCACCAGAATGATAATAATTTCAGGATTATCTGATGGATGCAAAACCCCTTTTCCATTTGACATTTCTATCTCTTCTCGACGCCGAAGTTTCACCGGACAGACAAAATTCTGTCGAGAAACCATTAAGGATGATGGAGAATTCCATAGTGGTTTCGTTTCCAGTCGTGTTCTTCGACGGGGAGCGCAATATAGATCTCGACAATATCAACGTTCACCCGTCTATGGAGTTCAAGAAATTCCAATCGTTCATGAGTCAGAAAATTGGAATCTCGCCTCATCAGATCTCTGTCTCGCTTATCCGATGGAAACCGTCAAAGTCACCACCTGGGAATCGCCGCAAAATTCCAATCACCGAGAAGGTAGATTTCTCTGCAATTCTTGGAGAGAAAGATTGCTTCTTTTACGTCACGCTGATGAAGCGATCGAGGAGGGAGAGAAGAGGCAAGCCCCGTCGGACCCTTGAAGAGGAAAATTATTTGTCTCCGCATCCGATCGATTCCGCGCAAGAGAAAGCACCGCCTCCAAAAAAGATTCTCCTTCGGCGCGACGCCGGCCTGGTATCGCCATTCTACGATCAAGTTACGCCGCCAGAGTATCTGTACAGCGAACGAGGAATACTGAGATTGGGGCTCGTGGATTACAAGAACCAGACGTCGACGAAGCGGAAGGACCGAGAAACGAAGGTTAAAGTCCGTTCATGTTCGAGCTCGTCGTGGCCAAGCAACTAACAACCACAATTTAGCAGAAAGAGCGAGGAAAGAGAAGATAAATGCTTGGATGAAGCTCCTCCAGGAACTGGGACTCAGAATCGTTGATAATAGACTGTGGTTGGAACAAGATCTGCAATTGATAACCGTCGGTCGCGCAATGAATAGTAACGCAGGCTCTGATACCATGAAAAATTTCGGAAGCCCCCAAGATCCTACCTTTCATTGATATATATATATATATACAAATTCGATCGGAGTTCTTGCTCCTCAAACAAACTTTCTAAAAACCAACTCCTAATCCAAAAGGAAATATAGAGCTTCTAAAAGTTCTAAATCCTAACTGTACAGTGAATATACAAATCGGGGATGAGGATGAGCCTTCAAATCCCGGATGAGCCTTATCTTCATCCAATAAATTCAATCTTATTATGTGGAAGCCTATAAATATGATATTGAGATGGGGAGAAGACAAAGAAACGATGGCGCAGAGACATGCCTTGATCTCGGTAGAAACAATGGCACCAATGCCATTGCCGCACGGGTGGCCATGGTTGAGTCAGAAAATACCGTGATCTGCCCTTGCCAGTAGACCTGTTCATGGGCCGGGCCGGGCTTTTACTATTCATTAACAGAAATATGTTAGGCTCGAGCTCGAGCCCGACCTGACCAATGGGCCTACAACTTGGGCCCGAGCCCGGCCCTAATAAAAAGCCCGAAGCCCGACCTAATAAAAAAAATTAGAAATTTTCCCTATTCAATAATCAATATAAATCAGAATTTATTTACATTAAAAAAATATTTAAATTCAAAATTTATTTATATTAAAAAATATATATAAAGAAGGGAAAGAGGATGTGGAGAAGAAGAATTTGGTTGGAAAAAGAAGGGAAAGAGGTGAAAAAAAGAGGGGTATTCAACTAGGTTTTCTAGGTTTATTTATAGGTCGGGCCGGGCTATTTTGGCAAATCCCAAGCCCGGCTCGAATTTATTGCGGGACGGGCATTTTGGACCAACTCGTTTTGAGTTGGCTTGTTGCATCTTTGACAGAGGGTGTATTGACCCAAGTTGTTGGATTCTCTACTATAGCCGAAGTCTAGAGTGCCTTAGAGAGATCATTTTCTTCTCATTCACAATCTAGAGTACTACAACTTAGGCATCAACTTCAAAATCTCAAAAAAGGAAACTTGTCTTTAAGTGATTACATTCAAAAAGCAAAATCTATTGTAGACAATCTCTTTGTGGTTTCTTAGCCAATAACAAAAGAGGATCATGTGCTATATGCTTTATCTGGACTAGAAAGTGAATATGAATATCTTCTTACTACTATTACTAACAGAATTGATGCTGATTAGTTAGGAATCAATGATATTCTTGGTCTACTTCTTAGTCATGAATCATGGCTTACTCAACATAATATCTCTAGTGAAGCTACCAATGTTAATATTGTTGCAAATAATAGCAATAATGGTAAGAGCAGCAATAGTAACCCTCAATTTCAGCACTAAAGGGGGAACTATGGCCATGACAGAGGCAAGAGGCATGGCAATCAGTTTGAACGAGGACAAGGACGAGGTAGATGTATCTTAATTGTTTGCTAGTTATGTAATAAACTCAGACATGGAGCATTGGAGTGCTATAAACAGTACGATCTTTCGTACCAAGGAGAAAGCAACAATAATTCTCCAGACCGTGATGCTGTGTTTCACAGTGGTATGTCTTCCTACAATGATTCAAGTGCTAATTTCGATCCCACTTGGTACCCTAATAGTGGAGCAACTCACCACATGACTCAAGATGCTGACAACTTATAGAATAAGTCTGAATTTTTTGGTATGGATTAAGTGAAAATTGGCAATTAAGAGTATTGGTTTTTCTTCTTTAAATTATGATCAACATCGATTTAAATTGAAAAATGTTTATCATGTTCATGCTTTGATAAAGAATTTGATTTCTGTTATTAAATTTACAAGAGATAATGATTTAGTGTTTGAATTTCACTCGAATTTATTTTTATTGAAGGATCGTATGGGGAGAACTTTAATCAGGGGACCCAGTAGAGATGGACTCTATTAGTTTCTAGACAATAATGGTGACAGAGAGACTTCAACCAAAGTTTTTGTTGGATAAAGAACTTCTCTTCAGAATTGACATCATCAACTTGGACATGCTTCTCTAAAAGTTGTTAAATTAGTACTTTCTAAATTTGGTTTTCCTTATTCTATAAATGTCAATGACAATTTTGTTTGTGAGGCTTGTCAATTAGGCAAAGTCTATCATTTAAGTTTGTTTGTTTTTTCTAGTAGTGTTTCACAACCTTTAGAATTGGTTTATTCAGATGTGTGGGGACCTGCCCTAGTCTTGTCTACAAAAGGTTATCGATATTATGTCTTGTTTATGGATGCATATTCAAAATTTTCTTGGATTTACCCTTTTAAAAGGAAATTAGGTGTTTTTGATACATTTCTCAAGTTTAAGAGACATACTAAAAATTTGTTTTCCCCTAAAATTAAAATGTTTCAAAGTGATTAGGGTGGAGAATTTCATAGATTATCTCCTTTTTTGGACAGTGAAAGAATTTTGCATTGAGTGGGTTGTCCTCATATTCATGAGTAGAATAGAAGTGCTGAACGAAAACACTGGCATATTATTGAGTCCACACTCTTTCTACTGGTGTCCTCCTCTCTCACCAAATCCTTCTTGGTAATCTCTCTCCATATGAAAAGTTGTTTGGCAGTGAACCTGATTATTCTATGTTATAGAGTTTTGGTTGTCTTTGTTATCCTCTTCTTTGTCCATATAACAAGCACAAAATGGACTATAGGTCTGTTCACTACATTTTTATTGGCTACAACTCATCTCATAAAGGGTACAAGTATTATAATCCAATAACTTCACAAGAAATTATTGCCAGACATGTATTCTTTGATGAGAAACAGTTTCGTGGGATCACTCAATATAGTTCTTCCTTTGGACTTCTAGATTCAGTGTCAGTCACTCTGCTCCCTGTCCCCTTAGTTGATGGTGCACAGGAGAGTTCTATTTCTCCCCATGACAGTACTTCCAATCAACAAGGTACGACTCCAGGTTCCTCTTTCATTGATAGTTCTACTAATGGCTCCTTGTTTCACAATGACACCAAGATAGAGCCATCACATCAGCGAACATGACTACTTCAAGATATTCTTAACACCACACCTATAGTTCCACCTCCAACCACACAAACTCACTCTATGACTACTCGTTCCATATTTGCTTGCTCGTCTCAAACTGCCACAAGGTATCCTCTACCTGAAGGACTTCTAGTAGATAGTGGGGCATATGATGTTGAACCATCTTCCTATTGTTAGGCATCCAAGTCTGCTCAATGGCGTTCTGCTATGGCCTCATGCTCTTCTCCAAAACGGCACATGGTAACTTGTTCCCTATGATCCCACTATGAATGTTGTTGCTTGTAAGTGGGTTTATGAAATCAAGAGAAAACCCGATGGCTCTATAGAAAGGTATAAATCCAGATTAGTTGCTCAAGGTTTCTCTCAAGTTCCTAGTGTCAACTTTACTGATACTTTTAATCCAATTGTTAAGCTGACCACTGTCTGTACGGTCTTATCTCTGGCCACGTCACACAGGTGGGACATCAAACAGTTGGATGTTCACAATGCTTTTCTACTTTGGGCTCTTCTTTCTAATAATTCTCCTAGACCTTTAGTAGCATTTTTGGATGTTGACTGGGTCGGCTGCCCTGATGACCGCCATTCTACTGGTGGCTGTGGTATATTCCTTGGTTCTCATTTGATCTCCTAGAGTGCTAAGAAATAGCCCACCATTGCTCGTTCCAGCATTGAAGCTGAGTTTCGTTCCTTAGCTAATACCACAATTGAAGTGTTATGGCTTCAGCCTCTCTTACGGGATTTGGGAGTTCATCAGTTCTTTCCACCTGTTCTCTACTGTGATAACATTGCTACTACATATCTGGCCGCGTATCCAGTTTTTCATGCTCGTACGAAACACATTGAAGTGGATTTTTATTTTCTATGCGATCATATTCTTCACAAAAATATGGTGGTTTGATATATCCCTATTAATAATCAATTAGCTGATGTGTTTACCAAACCTCTTTCCCCAGTTCGATTTGACTTTCTACAATCCAAGCTTCATGTGCTTCCAACCCAGTTTTGCTTTAGGGGCGTATTAAGGAAAGCTATGGGCTAGCTAATGTAACAAAGGAAAACTGTACAATGGTAACTCTACAAGAGTGCAAGCGCAAGTTACAAATGGAGGTTCTCACTCAAGTTTAGAAATAACTAAAATGAGAAGTAAACCATTTAAGAAATATTGTATATGGGCAACCACCTATTCTTTTCTTTGTTTCCCTTATTATTTTATTTCTTTATGTATATATACTGTACATCAAACTCCTTGGTCGACATACACAAGAGATACAACTTCTTTGCATTATTAAGAAATTTACCCCTATACAAATTTAGCTTCATGCCATATAACCAATTATGGAGCTGTTTATTATCGTTGCTATTTCTTGGAGCAACGATGCCACATCAGCACCACATCGGAAAAATGGTGTTCCAGGAAACGGGCATTTGTTTGGAACCATTTTTTCATAAAAAATAGTGCTCCAAGCCATGCCTCGGAAATTGGGAAGCCATGGCTTGGAGCAACGCCAAATTTGACGTTTCTTGGAACTGCAACTTATTCCTGCCAATAGGGTAGTGATGTGGCACTAGATAATGAGTACCAATGCTGAAAACATTTCCTAGAGCAATGGTTCCAAACAGAAAATATTGTTGCCACAGAAAACATCCTATCTAGCAGCAACAATTCCAAACAAAAATAAAGGCACTGTTTTCTAAAAAAACAATACTCCAAACTACACATCAGCCTACAACTAGGCATCGATGCCAAACATATACTACGATTTCATGTAGTACAATAGCTCATGGACCAAAAAAGTTGGGAGCTAAGAAAGTGATTATTGGTAGGTTCTCTGACTCGTCGGAATCGGAGTAGAGACTTGGGATCAAATCCCGCTGCTAACAGGGGTTGGGGGGTTAAGGGAAAAGGGGATGGGCTACCCCTGTTGTGTAGCCCCATGAAGGGATAAAAAAGAAAGTGATTATTGGGAGTGAGTGAGCAATTATAAAGTGATGGATCTTACCCTGTGGAATGTTTCTTTTTTTGTTACACAACACCTTTGAAATGGCAGATTTTGATTTTTTTGTCATGCTAACCGATCATGTGATTCGTCCGCTAATATGGAGGTTATCGTTGACAAGGAAGTACTTGATAATCCCCTAATTTGGTTGTCTAAATTTTACTTTTTGATTGTGATGGTGGTGGTGGGCGGCAAGAGGCGAGGTTGAGGTAGTAGTCGATTAGGTTAGTGTTTAATCGTGTGTTGAATTTGTACTCTTGCTTATTTGCTAATTTGTGTAGCTAACGATGATAAGCCCGGAAATCGGAAAGGTTTAATTACAACTGGTGTCGAAATGTTTTTTCTCTCTCTCTGTTGTGAGAGAGTTTTTCTCTCGAGTTTCTTGAAGTTTTCTCAATCTTTCTATTCGTTGTCCGCGTTCCATCTTAGAAATTTCTTTTGGCGTGGCTCCCTTCTGGGAGTCCCCATTTCCATTATCCTCTCTTTTTTTGTTCTTGGTTTTTTTTTTTTCTTTCTATCCATGTTATTTCTTTTCTTCCCGCCTCTCATCTGTTTCTCTCCATTCTTCTCACTGTTTTATTTCCCATTGTTCTTCTTCCCATTTATTTTCTTTGCCTTTCCCATCTGGTTCTCTTCATTATTCGCCTCTTTTTGTGCTTTCTTTTTTCTTTTCTACAAGCGTTTTAATGAGGGGGTTACTTTCCCATCTGGTTCCTTTCTGTAAGCGTTAATAGTTAAGTTCATTCGTGGTTCTCCGACAGATGTAATTCATGGTCAATTCTCTTTGCAGTTCTCCAGCAGATGCAGTTAGGAAGGTAATTACAGCATCTGATAGCGGTTGTAAAGTTTGAGGCCCTACCATCTTTTATGGATCTATTCCAATCATACTATTACAGGCTCTTTATAGTCTCTTTTGAGAACCTCTTTTGTCATTTCTCTCGCTGTTTATAGTGGATTGGAGTTGTACACAGATCCATAATAGGTATATAGAAATTATGGTACGTCAAATAACATAAAAAATTGTGGTTTCAGAAGATGGAATGTCTAATTTTTATTTGCCCGGGAAACTGATTGAATTGTTGCGAACGGGGTGAGTTTTGAAAGAAGAGATTTCTTACCGAACAGTCTTATTGAAAATAAGAAAGGCCACTCTGAATACTCAAAGTTTCATATCCAAAAGCGAGTTTCCAAGCAAAAGCCGCTATATGAAGTCGTATCGATTGGTTGAAAGGCCTGAAAGAGAACATTGTTGTAGGGGGATGATACCCGTTGGTACTGGATTCAAAGGATTGGTGCATCGTTCAAGGCAACACAACAACACTCCTTTGGAAATAAAAAAAGAAAAATAAGAAAAATTTATTTGAAGGGAAATGAGAGAGATTTAAACTCAACAGAAATTTATTATGTTTTCATCAATTTTTTAAATGAATAAAATATGCTTTTTGGCTTAAAAAAATTCGAAAAGGTTTAGGTGGTCATTGCAATAACCCTCTTCTGATCCCACTACCCTCGTCGTTAGAGAATTTTAAACTTGGCACTCTAATAGTAATCATGTTAATACATGTTAACGGAGTAAAAGCTTCATAAAAATTTTAATCATGTTTGATGTAGGGTGATTTGGCCCGACCTAGTAACAGGGGGATACGTGGATACGACCTAATTAGTAGGATGACAGTTCAATCAGATACACCAAGTCTGCAACGGATCGAGCTCGGATAACTGAACCACTTCGGGGCAAGTCCACCTCGGGACAAGTTCACCCCGGGGCACAATCGTATCAGGACCACCTCGGTCCCAAGGCACTTCGGCATTTGTACCAGGTCAAATCCAAAGGGCACTACCTCGGATAACAGCTATGGGATCACGCCTTGTAACAGCTAGCACTATCTCCCCCGTCCGGTTCGGACGGTAGTGATAAATCTTATCAGCTGGCAGCGTTATCCCCAATTAACGCGGAAACGGACCTCATCGTAACGAGGATCCCGGAACCACTCCGCAAAACCCGTGAGGACTCCACTATATAAAGGCTCCACCCACCCCCCCCCCCCCCCGGGGGTGAAAGGTACGCGTAATCTTTGCTCACCAGCTCTCTTGCTTTCTGAGCTACTATCAGCTCGCAACCCATTACTGACTTAAGCATCGGAGCGACCTCGTCGGGTAAGCACCCTCGGTTTCTCTGATTCACCTTTAGCAAATCACTGAGTCCATCGTCTACTGGGAGCCAGATCAACTCCAGCTAGGAGCATCCGGATTGCGCAACATCATTTGGCGCCATCTGTGGGAATAGGTACAAGAAGCCTATTTCCTCAAAAAGCATCCATGGCATCCTCCAGTAACGCCGGACAGAACACTAACATGAACGTCTCCGTAGAGCAACCTCAGGTCCCTTCCGTGTGTATTGGACAGTTCACTGTGCCTCTCTCTGCAGATGGGATTCCAACACTGAACGTGCCTCGGGTCATAGCACCGGTGAATGCCCCACTCCCTCCTATGGTGGGTGCAACCTTTGTTGAACCCTTTATAATTCCCCCTACAGTTGGGCAGAATCAGCTCGACGACCTGGTACACTGTGTGTGGGCTATTCAAGTCCAAATGCAACAGGTCCAACAGTTCTAGTAGTACCAGCAG
This sequence comes from Nelumbo nucifera, assembly GCF_055504915.1. Taxonomy (NCBI): domain Eukaryota; kingdom Viridiplantae; phylum Streptophyta; class Magnoliopsida; order Proteales; family Nelumbonaceae; genus Nelumbo; species Nelumbo nucifera. Next base: position 186,087,284 of record NC_142649.1, on the reverse strand, counting down.
CAGGTCCTGCATCACTTCTACCAGTAGTAGTTCCCACCACTACAGTAAAATCCACAACCAATTCCACCTCGGCATCCGGCGGCACAGCAGAACAAGTCTCACCGTCAGAACAATCGCCCTCCTCGCCAGGGAGAGACCTCCCAGCGCGGCAGGAGGGAAAGGCAAGTCACTCCTCCAGCCTCGCAGTAAGTGAATAGGTCGGGAGATACTCAGCCCGCCAGAGCTGTTTCACTTCGGCCTTCACAACTTGAAGGTTTGCTCGCAGGGAACCGGTTCAGGGTTCTGGCCGCGGACTCTAGACAAAGCCCCTCTGTCCACAGCAACCAGCGTCAGCGGTACGAGCAACTCCATGCCAGAACAGTGCCCGACGATACTGAAGTTAGCAGCACAAATGGTGAACCAGTCAAGAAGCAGCGGAAGTGGCGTCATAAGGCTCGCCGAGCTACAGTTCCAAGCCAGCTCGCTGGACCAAGTTAGCCCGAACAACCTAAAGGCAAAGAAGAAGCGAGCTCAGGAACTGTGAAGACCGCTCCCCCCCTCTCTATGCCATCTCCCTGGTCCTCCAAGCTCCTACTACACCGATGCAGAAGGACTTCAAGGTACCTCCACTAGACAAGTATGACGGGTCGTTCGACCCGAATGATCATGTGGATTCCTTCTAGTCCTAGATGCACCTAGCTGGGGCTGGTGAATCTTGCATGTGCGTTTTCTTGACAACCTTCAAAGGAGTGGTTCACATGTGGTACAGGAACCTCGCACCCGGGACAATCAAGAGTTGGGCGCAGTTCGTGCAAATGTTCACCTCGCACTTCATCACCAGAAAAAAGTGTCCGAGGTCATAGGAAAGCCTCCTCAGCATAGTCCAAAGGGAAGGAGAGTCGATTCGAAGTTACATCAAACGCTTCAACGACTCCTGTCTACAAATTTCTGACCTGGATCCCACTGTAAGGCTCACGGTAGCGAAGAGAGGCATCACTCACAGAGAGTTTAAGTGGCACGTGGTAGCCAACAAACCCAAGGACATCACCGAGTTCCTCAAGCTTGCTGACCAGTTCATTGGGACAGAAGAAGAGATGAACTAGAAAAATGAGAATTCAGAAGAGAAGTGGAAACGAGATGGCGACACCTTGACCAACGGGGACAACAAGCGAAGAAAGGACGAACCAACCAGGGGAGGGAACAAGTCAGATCAGCATTCCCGAACTCCTCCGGTTGAAAGGATGAACTACATGCCCCTCAATGCGAAAAGCGAGGAGAGATTCTCATGGCGATCAAGGATGCCTCATATGTGAAGTGGCCACCTCGGTTGAGAGGGGATCCTAATACCAGAAATAAAAATGTATATTGTCATTTTTATAGAGATCATGATCACAATACTGAAATTTGTAGAAACCTCCGCGACGAGATTGAAGAACTCATCCGTCGTGGATACTAGAAAAACTTTGTACAAAAAGACAATAAAAATCAGACAGATCGGCAGGGGGAGCAAAGGAGAGATGCTCCTGAGTCCAGCAACATACAGAGTGAGCAGCCACAGAGACAACTGCCCAAAGAGAGACCGATCCGCGGGGTAATCAACATGATTACTGGCGGGTCTATTGTCGTGGGCTGCACCTTAGCAGCGGCGAAGACCTCAGCTCGTGAACTAGAAAGAGAAGAACAGAACCCTCCGAAGTGGCCAAGGCTCGAAGATCCCATATTCTTCACGGAAGACGACGCGCGCGGGATTCAGTACCCTTGCTTATCTGGCCAAGGTCAGGGAAGTTCTACGCAGCTTCCAATCGTACTTCATCAAGAAGATACCAAGGTCCGAGAATACTGAGGCCGATGCCTTGTCCCAGTTAGCCAGCATGAGCAACAACACCATGAGGACCATGTACATAGAGAACCTATCTCGGCCCAACATTCTCGGGGGGGCAGAAGAGGTCGCTCCTGTTGCACAAGTAGAGTCGAGCTGGATTGACCCACTCGCGAGTTACCTACTTCACGAAACCCTCCCAGCAGATCGCAATGTGGCCAGAAGGGTAGAGCGATAGGCAGCCAAGTACGTCATGATAGACGAATGGTTGTATTGAAGATCCTACACACTCCCCTACTTGTGCTGCTTGTGACCCTTAGAGGCTGAGCTCGTTCTCCGCGACACTCATGAAAGCCTGTGTGGCGGACACTTGGAGAGTAGGGCCCTCGCCCAGAAAGTGCTACGACAGGGGTACTACTGGCCCACGATGAAGGTAGATGCATTCGATCTTGTTAAGAAGTGCAATAAATGCCAAAGGCACGCCAACATCCACCACCAACCTGCCGTCGACCTGAAGTACCTCACTAGCCCATGGCCCTTCGCACAGTGGGGAATCAACATTCTTGGACCATTCCCACCAGCGATAGGACAGAGGAGATTCTTGGTGGTAGTAGTGGATTACTTCATAAAGTGAGTGGAGGTGGAACCCCTAGCGACAATCACAGCACGAAGTGTACAAAACTTCTTTTGGAGAAGTATAGTATGCTGCTTCGGGCTACCTCGGGTGCTCATCTCTGACAACAGTAAGCAGTTCGAGGATATCAAGTTTCAAAATTGGTGTGCCGAGATGGGGATACAACAGAGTTTCACTTCGGTGGCACACCCCCAAGCAAACGGGCAGGCGGAAGTCACGAACAGAGCTATACTCCGTGGACTAAAAGCCCGCTTAGCCCGATCTAAGGGACTATGGGTAGACGAGCTGCCCAGTGTATTATGAGCCTACCGAACTACCGTGAAGACCGCCACAGGTGAAACCCCCTTCAACCTCACCTATGGCACGTAAGCGGTAATCCCAGCCGAGATCGAGGTGCCTACATTACGCCTGGAGGCATATGGCGAAGAGGCAAACGATGATGAGCTTCGTACCAACCTCGACCTGGTGGAAGAAGTACGGGACCTCGCATATATTCAGACCGCAGCTTACCAGCAAAGAGTGGCTCAGTATTATAACGCCCGGGTCAAGAAGCGGCACTTCCATTTCAGAGACCTAGTCCTCCGGAAAGTTATGGTGCCTGAGCTCGGTGTCGGTAAGCTCGGACCAAACTGGGAAGGTCCCTACCGAGTAAAGCGGGTACTCGGGGAAGGTACGTACGAGTTCGAAACCTTAGATGGAAGACAGGTACCTCGAGCGTGAAACGTCAGCAATTTAAGGTGATACTACCTGTGATCATCGAAGACAGGTACCTCGAGCGTGACAGGTCCAAGGACTAAAATTGTCGAGATGATAAAAGACCTCGGCATCATATAAGTCCCAGTCGCCTCTTCGGCTTGGGCGAACTAGTCCCAGTCGCCTCTTCAGCATGGGCATACAAGTCCCAGTCACCTCCTCAGCATGGGCATACAAGTCCTAGTTACCTCTTCGGCATAGGCAAAGTACTTCTAATGCCTAAAGTGTAGAGAGCTCGGGCGTGAGCCCTATGATGTCTAGCCCACTTCGGCATATATCAACAGGTTGGGCCCGTTAGGGACAACCGACATTTAAATGAATAGCCCGTGTGAGGATAGGTCAGGTATATACCCTGCAATGTCACCCACCTCGGCGTTCATTACGTAAAGTTGCCCCTACTAATAGTCCAAGTAGACAGTTCGAGGTAACAAACACTTAGATAAATTTTTACTTTGGTTAGCTTTACTTGTTGTCCAGCTCGGTAGCTCGACAATTCGGGTAACCTATACATTCATTCCCCATATCAGGAGTCACTCACACTTAGAGTATTTTTGCACAAGGATTGCACAAAAATGTTTGTATTTCATTAAGGAAAAAGTGTGAGTACAGAGATTTCATTGTAACCTGAGCTCGGTGGGTTCGGGGTGTACATTCAAAACACGAAAACAAGAAAAAGCCAGAATCACTCGTGATGACTGTTAGCTGGGTCAATCTCCATGTGCTCTTCCACGTCCTCTTGACCCGAGGGGCCCGCCTCTTCGGCTTCATCGACGCTTTCTTCCTCGGATGAGTTGGACTCTTCGTTCGCCACCTTCACCACCTCGGGGGTAAGGCCTAACATAGTGATGACTCCAGAATCAAGATGGGGGAACTTCTGCCACACTAAGTATCTGCACAACTTGAAACTGGAATGATAGGAGCTCAACCCATACTCGACCTAGAGATCATGGAACTCCGAGGATTCCTTGAAGCGTTTGATAGCATGGCTTCTTTCTTCAGCTCGCACCTCTTGGATAGCGTTCTCTCGTTGAAGCTTCACCTTCTCCTCAGTCAGCGTCGAGATCAGATCCTGTTGCTTCATTTTCTCCTCGGTTAGTGCGGAGATTAGTTCCTGATGCTTCTCCTTCTCCTCAATCATGGCCAAGATCTGCTCCTGCTGACTTCGTGCTCCATTCTTGGCCTGAAGTATCTCACCCCGAGCTAGGTCCAATTCGCAATGAAGCTGTCGTGCCTTTTCCTCGATATCCAGAGCCCGCTTCAGACGGATCTCGGACTGGCACATCAACAAATGAATGGTGAAGTTCACCTGGCAAATAAAACCGAAGTAAGTACATTTGAAATTGACAAAGAAATAAAATGTAAAGTAAGATACTTACCACCATGCAATAACCGGCAGCTCGGGCTCTGAGCATGGCTGTAGACATGTCAGCCCACTCCGCAACCTCGTCAGGAAAGACGACGTCCTTGCTCTTGCGCATACTGAGCTGAAGAGTCATTATGCTCTGCTTGGAGGGCTTGGGCCTCGATGCAGAAGTGCTTTCCGGCCTGCGAGGTTGGACGCTTTCCTGCTCGGGTACAGAAGTGCTCCCCGGTTCATGAGGCTGAGCATCCTCCTCCTAGTCATCATCCAGGTCCACTACGGAGGATTGAGGACGAACCTCCTCCTCGGGGAGCTTGGTAGAGATCGGCTCCACGGCCAAGACCTCGGTTGGGGCAGGGGCTGAAGGACCGGCCTCCCGGCGAAGCTTCTTCGAAGCCTTCCTCTTCTTCCCTCTCTGAGAGCTCTTGAGAATGTTCTCGGCACCAACCTCCGGCATAACTACAAGAGAAAAAGGTTAGCCGCGAGCTAAAAAGAACTTTACAATAAAAAACCAAGGTGGAAACCTACCAGGAGGGCTCAGACCAGCTCGCACAAGCTTCTCCTTGGCCAAGAAATCTTTCATCTCAAGGCCGAGGTCCCTCCATGAGTTGATGACTGCCCTAGTTTCTGCATCCAAGCTCACCCCGGGATCCTTGATAACTACCCTCTAGTGAGTTGGAAAAGACCACCCTTCAGGATTTCGGACAATGAAATACCTCCTTTTCCAGGCTGGAACCTTGTTCAAGCAGCCGAACAGGATTTTGAACCCAGGGCAAGGTGAGATATAATAGCTTTGTCTGACGTCCCCGCGCAAACAAGTAGAGTTTCGCTTGATCGCACAAATCAAGCTGAAGGTGTCTAGGGACAAAGGTCGGTTGTATATGTGGAACAAAGAGATAGTACCAACTATATTCCGAATAGAGTTCGGGTGTAGTTGGCCGATGGTAATGTTAAAAAACTTAATTACCTCTATAATGAAAGGGTGAAGTGGGAAGCACAGCCCGGCCGCGAGCTGCTCCTCCAAGACCGTAAGCTCATGGTGATCATGAAACCAAGGATATTGACCTAAGGGAAGACTAAAGACCAAGCTATCGGGAAGATGATAGCAAGCTACTAGGTACATTAGCCTATCCGAAGTCAGGGTAGAAGTATCGAAGTCATCTGGATCCCAAACCCGGGAAGAAGACGGGGTCTCCGTTCTAGAGGACGGACCCTCTTCCCGAACCTTGGTCTCCCCGAGCCGAGATGGCTCAACTTCGGGAACAAAAGTTTCCTCTAAAGATTGAAAAGGTGAGTCACCCAACGACGAGCTAGCCTCCCCAACAGGGGCCGTGGGTTGCACCACGGCACCCTCAACCTCACTAGAACTACTTAAAAGCCTATCTATGCTAGAACTAGACATGATTAAAAAACAAAAGAAGAATAGGAAAACACAAACTCACCAAAAAGGACTACCTCGGAAAACAAAAAGAAGAGTGAGCTGAAAGACTTCGACGTGACCTCGGGAGAGCTCAATCGCAGAATTTGTGGCGAGAAAAATGAGTCACAGACCCCCTATTTATAGCCGCTATGTCCGAGAACAAACGGTTAAAGATCAAAACAATCCAACGGCTCTTAGGAAAATCAATTGTGCGACCCCAGAGGATAAAATCGGTTTAACGCATTTTTTGACATCTGCGGAATTTATAAATCATATGATGTCCACTCGTAGGCCAAACGCGACCTGGGTTTTCCTGGTTGAGTTGGGTGCTCAAACAAGTCCGATCCGTGATTCATCTGACTAGTTGCTCAGACTTCGGACCAAATCCACTTGGCTTGTCATGAACTTCCCGCACCGGGTCAAGACCCTTGGCTCGGGGAGTGGGGGCAATTGATGTAGGATGATTTGGCCTGACCTAATAATAGGAAAACACGTGGACACCACCTAACCAACAAGATAACAGCTCAATCCGACACACCAAGTTTACAATAGATCGAGCTCGGATAACCGAACCACCTCGGGGCAAATCCACATCGGAATAAGTTCACCTTAAGGCACGATCGCATCAAGACCACCACGATCCCAAGGCACTAAATCTTATCAACTGACAGCGTTATCCCCAATTAACGCGAAAACAAACCTCATCTTAACGAAGACGTGAGAACCACTCCACAAAACCCGCAAAAACTCCACTGTATAAAAACTCCATCCCCGGGATGAAAAATACACGTAATATCAGCTCGCAATCCATTACTGATTTAAACATCATATCAACATCGCCGAATAAGCACCCCCGCGTTCTTGACTCCTTTTGCAAACCACCGAATCCCAGATCACCTCCAGCTGGGAACAACCGCATTGCGCAACATCAATGTTAATTAATACATTTGAATGATAGATTTAACACAACACAACCGTATACACCACCGTGATCTCAAAAAATAATAATCATGATAATAAACAAATAAATTCATTTCAGACCTAGCCTAGCACCTTTCCTATTTCTGTCAAAGCTAGACCCTCAAGTGCTTGTTCTCGAGGGTGAGACCTTATTTGCATCTGATATTCCAGCTAGCCCCTTCTCGAAAAGGCCTTAGAGCATTCCTAGGCTAACCTACTCTAGTAAATATTTCTTCTTCACTTGTCTACGGTAACAGACCGTAGAGTTATATATGATTGAGAAAGGTCTGATCAAGAGTATGTCTAGCCTACGCCCCAAACTTGGGCACTTTGGCGGTGGATATTTGAGCAAGGAAGTGTTCTGCTACGATTCGCCTCTGAATCTTCCCACTTGCAGTCTTGGGGAAGGAATCGGTTACGAAAACCTTCTTAGGCACCTTGAAAGATGCAAGATTCTTCTTGCAAAACCTCAGCACTTCCTCCTCGTCAATGTCTGCATCTTCTCTAAGGATCACCGCGCAGTTTATCTGTTCCAAAAAAAAACGACCATCATTATCAAATTTTATTTCTATAAGAAACACATAAGAAAAAAAGAAAACCCAACACGGCCAAGGGCCTCTTAATTTTTCAGCCCTATCAACCCAAAAAAATACACAGAAAAGGCTCGACCGCTCAACCATAATCATACTAGTTCTCTTTTTTTTCCTCCATTAAGGGTATGGTAACGTGTCCACAACCACAACATGGTAGATATGGAGTCCTTGCTGGATCCCCCTCATACAATAGGAACGCACCGGCACCTTAAATCTACAGGCTGCCACGTGAACCAAACATGCGGTCTGTGTCTCCACTCTCCACGCTCAAGGATGTATTTCTATTGGTGATCCAGCAATGGATCCCGCAGATAGGTGAAAGGTGATTAACAGATCCCATAAAAGAAAGGGAAAAGTTGGGACAGTTTTGGTTGGTAGCAGTAGCAGATCCCATCTCTGACTCTCACTGTACGCCTTTACCAGAAAACAAGAAAAGAAAAGGTCAAAAAGGAACTACTTTAATTACCTCTTCGCCATATTTATCGTCGGGGACTCCAAACGCAACCGCGTTTGCAATGTCCGGATGGGATAAAAGGATTGCATCCACTTCAATTGGTGATATTTTCTCCCCTGAAATATATATATATATATATATATAAACAACAAATATTTGTATCAGAATCCAACTAGTAAATTTAAAATTAAAAAAGAAAAAAGATAACACATAAGGTAGAAAAATGAGTGAGTACCTCCACGGTTGATAAGCTCCTTAATCCGGCCAACAAGATGCAAATAACCGTCCGAGTCCAAGAACCCGACATCTCCGGTATGAAACCATCCGAAACTGAAAGCTGCCTTGTTGGCTTCAGGGTTGTTCTTGTAACCCTTAGTTACATTTGGTCCCCTTATGCATACCTCCCCACTAACCTGCGCCGGCTGTGCTACCCCGTTCTCGTCCAGTATCGCCATTTCCTGCCCTATTGGCTTCCCAACCGACCCAGGCTTGTGCGGGCCGTCCTCTGGCAACGGATTCGATGCCATTAGATGCGATGCCTCCGTCATCGCGTACGCCTCCAACACCGGAGCCTCGAACACTTCCTCCAGCCGAGCCAGTATAGCCGGTGCCAGCGCCGCGCTACAGCTCCTTATGAATCGCAGCTTTGGGTACTTCGGCTCCGGTTTGCTAAGGTGTCGATCTAAGATGATCTGGTGAATGGTAGGCACCGCAGTGTACCACGTCGCATTGTAAGCTAGCATGTCAGACCAGAACGTCGAAGCCGAGAACCGTCCAGCGGCAGGAAGAGTTACGGCAGCTCCGGCGATGAGCGAACTCAGTAAACCGGCCATTAAACCGTGCACGTGGAAGAGCGGAAGGACGAGGACAGTTGAGTCGGACTCGGTTATGTTATACACCGATTTGATGTTCTGTACTGAGGCCGCAAGGTTGAGCTGCGTAAGCGGCACTCCTTTTGGTCGGCTCGTGGTGCCGGAGGTGTGGAGAAACAGGGCTACGTCGGACGGCTCGTTGACGATTTCATCTATCGACTTCTTTAATGGAACCGTCGCTTTCGAGTCGGACGAGAGAGTAACCTCTTGATCGGAATGAGGTAGTGCGGCTGTAATGTGGGGGATGTTGAGTTTGGCAGCGGCGGCTTGAACCGATTTATTCCCTTCTTGGGATGTTAAGAGGAACTTGGATTCCGAGTCAGATAAATAAAACTCAAACTCCTCCGGCGTGTAGGCCGCGTTGAGTGGCGCAGCTGTTGCTCGGGCTCGTATTACAGCCAATAACATAATCACAAACTGCAACCAAAATACACAAATTAATAAATAAATAGATGGCACCGTCGTCATATTCAATTTTAAGAAAGAAAACCCCATGAGCTAGGCCATGACAAATATTTTAGCGTTTGCTATTTGACTAAGCAAACAGTATAATAAGGAAAAAAAACATTTCGTCATTAAAAAAATAAACCGAAATATTTTCTGATGTAAGGCATTACGGAAGACAGGGCAATTCTGTAAACAAGAAGAACAAGAAAAAAGAATAGCTTCGGAGGGAAATAACGAAGAAAAGATCAACAGAATAGAAAAAATCGAACCTCGGCTGTGTTTGGAAAGGTGAGAGCGACGATATCACCAGGCTTGACGCCGGAAAGAACGAGGCGAGTGGCGGCTTGATCGATGAGTTCTTGCAATTGAGCATGTGTCAAATCGTACTTGCCGGAAACCGAAAGAGCTCGGCGGGAAGGGAATTTTCCGGCAGTTTGCTTCAATAAACCGGTAAGGGTGACTTTCTCCATTTCTTTTGCCCTCTATTTCTAGTCTTTACCCCTCTTTTTTGTTATTTATTGGCAAATGCGTCAATATGTAGAGATTTCTTTTTTCTTTCTCGTTTTCTATGAATATGTTGATAATATTCACAGAGGCAGAAGGAAATAGAAAGACGATAAAACGAGAGTGAGAGAAGTGCAGAGAGAAAGGATGGGTTTATACTTGGGGGAATGAGCGAACTGGCGAAGCGGCGGTGGGGAATAAATAGAGGGATCGAAGGAGAAGAGAGCGAAAGGGAAGATAGGAGCTGAGGAAGGGGGAGAGAGATTTCTTCGTTGTTCGGGGGAAGGCTGAAATTGGGGAAGGTCACTCCGCCACCTGGCAGGCAGCGAGGGTCAGTAGCTGTTTGAGACTTTGAGTGTGCCATCATATCATGGCAACTTCTGGCTCAGGAACTCCTTCTATGAATCTCTCGGCCTTTTTCCGATAGCCTCTTACACGTGGACGTAATGCATGACGTGAACTCCAATATTTTTTTATTGACTGCTGGCTAAAATAAAAATCGTGAGTTATCATCCAAGGCTTCCTCTGCAAACGGCAGAGTTCGCCCTGAGTCAGCTAAGTAGCTTGTAAGTCCATGTCGTTAAGCTTGACTGCTTGAGGCGGTTTGTTCTTTGCAACAAAAATGAACAAAATGTATGTGCTGACGAGTGACGACCCTAGCCTATATTGCCTATGCTACGCTATTATGTGTTACCCTGTACATCAATCCACACTTACTTGACACGTGGAAAGATGACTTACATCTTGGCTAAAAAAAGGCGCAAAGAATACCACCGTTTAATCTTGATAGGAAGGAGAACCTTCTAGATCAATTACCTCGATCTCTCCACATGCCACGTATGTGTATGATGCGGAAATATTGTTATACTTAGAAATAATGGATATTTCCAAGCCTTGACGGCACACATTGATCCATGCATGGTTCTTTTAGAAAAAAAAAAAAAAAATGGCCCAGAAGTGCATCAAAGGGCATGAGTACTTCTTGTTCACACTTGAGTCGATTATTATTATTATTAATATTTTATTATGACAGTCAAAATATTCAGATTCCACGTCATGTACATGCTGGTGGACGCTTGGTCATCAAGGACCAACAACGGAGCGTCGCGAATCCCCAGAAGACGAATATTATTTTTGTGGGTAGGAGGTTTGTTTATTTGGTTAATTGAATTTGGCTACAAGGGGGCATTAAGGGCCAAAAATGAATGTTTATTAATTATTAAGCTTGTAGTAAAGTAAGGTAAGCGTGCATGGGGGGTGGGGAAGAAATTGATTATTAATCAATTAGCATGCCATTGCTCACTTGATGATCATCAGGGTCATAAGTAAGCAAAGTTAAGAATATAATAATGCAAATGCAATTGGAATTTAGAAATGGACCTACCACCGTATCAGATTCACTACTAACGATACCTCACAGTCTCTCACCATTGGCATGGCACACTGTGACTATCTAATTCTCAACAAACTATTAAACTAATGGCGTGTCCGTGCTCGAGTCTCTCAAGGCTACTAATTTGGCTACGGAGTACAGACAAAAGCCGGATGGATGTGTGACGTGTGTCAACTTTTAATCAACTCAGTCGACAGTCGTGAATAGAGTCCATTGTTTCCCCTACCTATGAAGAATAAAGTCATCTTTTTATTTTTTATTCTTTTACCAATCAAGTATAGTTTTGTTTCATAAAATAAAAATAACTGCCACGTCAGTAAAAAACCCATTATGTGGTAATTGTTTAATTTTTAAGAAGAAACAAAATCGTACAAATTGTAAAAATTAGCATGATGATTGATGGCTAGAAAACTGGTAGCTAATAAGCCGGTATCGTCATTCATCAAAGGCAGGGCAGGGGTTCAGTGTTCTGATTCATCCTGTTTTATACCCATCTGAGTTCTGACTGAAGCCGAGTTCGATTCCAAGTTATTTTAACAAGCATGAACGGACAGACATATGGCGGGCGGCTACCTCTTCCTCTGACATGATTGATTGAAGCAGCGGTCAATTCAACATTGGTGTCCTCTTACATACACAAGAGGTGGAAATGCAACCGTAGCTTGATATAGTTGAAGGAACGAGAGATCTATCCTATTGACATCCAAAGATTGCGGAATAAGGGGCGGATTTCAAAAAATTTATCTCTCCCTTCAACTGGGAATCGTATTCTCTATTTAGAAAATCATATTTTCAATGATCAATCTTGAACCATAAACTGAATCAAAAGGAGTGGGAGAGGATTATACCTGATACGGAGAAATACTATCTCCCAATGGAGGTGTTCACGCCCAAGGAAGGATCCAAAATCTGCTCCCACTGAAGATGGCGCAGTGAATGATGGAGCAGAATCAACAACGTTCTTCAAAAGAACTTGACCCTTCGCAAGAATCAACTGGACGGCTTGTGAGTACAGCTCCAACCAATCTTTTCCCAAAAGATTGAGATCAAGATCAAATCTTGATTGCTCCCAAGAACTGGAGATCGAACTGAAGAAATGGCAATGGCAGGAAAGTGGCAGCAGGAGAGAATTCGCAGTATGCAGGAAATCTTTCAATCTCTCTTTCTTTAAGAGAATAATGTTGTTGATTATATAAAAGGCTGCCGCCCCCTTCCCCTTTTATAATCTCAAAGGGATCAGCTCATAATCAGATTAGGAATTGCTAATCCAAATCATATTTGGGTTAGAAGTCCCTTAGTGATAAGGGATAATCCTTATCTCATTTGCAGATCAGATCAGCTATCTCCTAATATAATTAGGAGGTTTCCAGATCTAAATCTCATTTAGATCTTGGACTCTCTGAGTGGATAGGGTCTAAGCCCAATCCTTTTAGCTGACCCACTTCAGAATTCGCCCCCTTTAAATGACTGATCAAATCAGCCTAGTTCGAAATGGGCTTAAGGCCCATTTAAGGTTATGTACTCAAAAAGCCTTCCAAACTGCTGCCCAGTTGGGCTTCCTTGTATGGCGTGGGACCCAAGCATTGATCTACACATCAGCCACATGGGTTCAGCCCAGCCTTTGTTACAAGGCCTGGCCGAATGCACTGCTGAAGACAGTGTACCCCCTGAAACCCATCAAATGGGCTTACAAGGCCTGGCCGAATGCACTGCTGAAGACAGTGTACCCCCTGAAACCCATCAAATGGGCTCTATGGGCCCAACACTTACACTAAGTGGTCCTTGGGCCAAGCCACCTTGTAACACCCAGGGACTGTGGGCAGATGCAAGATTAGCCCATCAAGTGTTATCATCAATGGTCTTACACTTAACCTCTCAACCCATAATGATCATACACTGCCCGACAAGAGAGGACCTCTCCCTCGGCTGCAAGGAACAGTGTTGCACTCTCCACTTATATGGATCCCGGGAATTAAAACCTTTTGCAAACCTTTTAGAAACCATAATATATATACTTTTATATCTCATATAAAATATACTTTGCAAAAAACAAATCTCAACAATTGAAATCGGTTGCCGGCAATCTTGGCTTCCATCAGTGAGAGTGCATCCCCAATCATTACCTTTGTCCGACAAAGGGGTTGATCATGTCACTATGATCACCCACTCAGATGAATTCTCGGATTGTCCCAACATACCCAGGCTTTGACCCCCGCTAAGGATCTCACTGATTGGTACATCAAAGATAGCCCAATCCGATACCTAGTGCAGTATCATAATCGAGTCTAGGGGTCGGGTGTAACTTTCCAGTTTTGCCCATCAATCTCCAAGGTCCAGGGCAATACTGGAAATCTGGTCAAGTTCAAAGATTCAATCAATCCTACACTATGTGCCTAGGGTCTCACCCTGGTAGCTGAGACAAGCCACCCCAACCGACTTGGTGGCACCACAGTGTCAACCTTGTCAGGGTAGGTCTCCCCAGACCGACCCACTGGTTGTGAACATTCTAAACTAACACGAGTCTCATTAAGTGTCCAGTTTAAGGGTATTACACAGAAACATACCAAGGGAACATGAATCAAATATGTATCTTTATTCATTTACAATAAACTCATAAAGTACATCATTCTGGTTGAAGCTAAGGGCATACAAAATTGTCTAACAATAGTCTCATGCACCATCATATTGATATTTGACTGGTCGTTAACTCGTTACCATCTAATAGCGTTTTATGAAGCTACATAGTTGACGCTTCAACTTATTACACAAATAGTAGTTCTTTGACACCATTGAACCCATTGCTCTGAGCAGACTGTTTTGAAGCTTTAGAATAAAAGAAGAGTACACATTAGAGGTTCTGCGTGTTAGCGGGCGGAAATTCCGACGGTGAAGTTAGTCGAATACTAAAAGAGGGGTCGGACCAAACAGAAAACAAGAGTTGAGAGCTTAATCCTTAATGTGCAAGAATCGTCATCTGGATCCTTACCTTGAAGTGCCCCATTTTATAGCTAATTTTACATTGGTAGTGGTTGGAAGCAATTGGTGATGTGTGGACAGAATTTGATCTGGTTGATGCTACGTGACATGATCTAAGGTCCGCCAAATCCCTATATAATGCTCGATGTGTGAAAAATCATTAAGCGTGCCCACCATGGTTATAATTTGATTCCATATGTAATGGATATGTGAAAAATGGATTCGAATTTTGTTCAATTTAAAATTTTAAATATTAGTACACTTTTAAAATCAAGTTAAGAGTCGTTTACATATACAATCGGATTGGATCAAGAAATATCCTGAAAAGGTCGGAGATAAGTAGATAGCTTCCCGAAAAGGTCGGAGACAAGTAGATAGCTTCTAGAAGTGGGTTAGGTGGCACCATGACAGGTCGGGACACCACGAGTTACTCGGACCTTCGTCTTGGCTGAGGTGCCAAAGATGCCTGAGCTGACCTATCCTGCTGAGGTGGCCGTAAGTGCTGAGTTATCATCCAGTCATCAGGTCGTTCCATGTGTCCACATGCTAACAGGTCAGGCCAAATTACCCCTCATTAGTAGACAAATGTCTATAAGCCACTTGCCATAGTATCACAGTCAAGAAAAAAATGAAGAATATCAGAGAATACTAAGGATATTTAAGGACACTTGAAAAATGGTAAGTTTGTTATTAACCAATAAAAAGGGCCAAATGGGTCGTAGTTAGGAATGGCAACAGGTAGGGTACTCGTGCAAATTATCGTACCCATTCCCAAACCCGCCTATGTATCCCTAATTCCAAACCCATCCCAAAGCCATCCTGTCACAAACCTATTAAACCTGTCCCGACTTGTCCCACCCATTAAACCACTTGACCAAACGTTTTCTACTAAAATAAGTTTCTTAATGCTTATAGCGTGACTTAAACCCGGATCAATTAATGATAGCACCGGATCTCTTAACACTACTTTAACCACTAAACCATCTCGTCTTTTGTGTTATTTAATGAAATAAAATAGTTTGTATTAACTTTTGTGTTCATCAAAATAATCAATCCATGTATATGATTAACAATTCCAACTAAAAATTAAAAGAAATAATATTTAAAATTAGCATTTTATAACTAAATGAAATAAACAATTTATCAAATCCATATTTACATCAAATGATGATTTCAATCCCATGAAATTTATACAAATAAAATAATTATCTTAGTACTTAAAATTTATAAATTTGTGCATGATATATATAATAGGTTCATATTTATGTATCCTGGATATTGGGTATCGGATACTAGTGGTGGCAATTGGACGGGTTGGGTTGGGTTTCGTTTGGGTTGAGCTTCAACCCAATCCATTTAACCCACCAACCCGTTAATGACCCAGTTATATAAAATAGGATGGGTTGGGTTCAACCCAAACCCACTTCAACCCAATCCAATCCACCCAAACCCATTAATTTTATATTTATGTACTTAAAACAAAAAACTAATTCCCTTTTCACAAATAAGTTGGTCATAGCTTGGTGGCAATAGTATTGCTATTTACACAAGTGGTGAAGGTTCAAATCACATTACATGCATATTATTTTACACAAGCAGCAAAGTCATTTAACTATGTTTGGATTTTGGATTTGACAAACCACTTAGATTCAAATCGGTCAGAACAACTTGAACTATCTAATTGGATTGTTCGAGCTAATCACATCAAGAGTGGTTGAACCGTTTAGATCCAGATCAGTCCGATCAAACCAGACCTTGACCGGATCAGTTCAGTTTGGTCGGATTAGACCAGACCGGTTCATTCAATGATCGATTGGCTTCGGTTAGCTCATATCAGCTTTGTACATGGGTTTAGAACCGAACCGACTGGCCCTAAGCAGGTCAAGAGAACTAAATCGGATCGTGTTGGATTCGGGTCGGGTTGTACGGATACAAACCAGACCGAATGACCCAAACCGAGCAAAGCAAGCAATACCAAACCATCCCGCCTGGGGTCTATTTCGGATTTTGGTCGACCTGGATTGGTATATGCTGAATCAGGTTAGATCGCGTTGAACTGGTCCAAACTCGGGTCAAATTGATTTGTATTTATGTTGGGTGAAGTGTGTTCATTCAAGACAAAACTAAATTTAGACAATAATTAATAGAAAATTAATGAATTAATTATAAATTATTTAATTCAAATGAAGAAAATAAAAAAAGGTTAAGGAATTAATACTTATGTCTGTAATAGTTAACCCAATGGTTATCGACAACCCAACCCAACCCATTTAAATAGACCTATTCATGGGCTGGGCCGGGCTTTTACTCTTCACTAATGAAAATTTGTTAAGCCCGAGCCCGAGCCCGGTCCAACCAACGGGCCTACAACTTGGGCTCGAGCCCGGCCCTAATAAAAAGCCCGAAGCCCGATTGTGTTCGCCGGTGAATGTGTTCCTCGGTGACTGTGTTCATCGGAACTGAGTTCGTGATGACTGTGGTCTGTGAGCTGCGACCTGCGATTTTAAGTTTAACAGTGATCAATTTGTGTCTAAGAAAGAGAGAGAGAGAGAACTCACCACCGCCGCCGGTGCCTATATTTGCCGCCTCACCGTCGCCTGTGTCTGAGATTTGAAAGAGAAGTGAGATTTGAGAAGAGGAACGAGAGAGTCAGAGAGAGAAAGAAAGAGAGAGAGAGAGAGAGAGAGAGAGAGAGAGAGAGAGAGAGAGGGAGAGGAGTGAGGAATCACCACCAAAGTTGTTGCGCCGGTGAACGTTTGCCGCCTCGCTGGTTGTGTGGTTGCCTGAGAGTGTGAGGATGAGAACTGTGGAGGATGTGGAGAAGAATGGTTCGATTGGAAAAAGAAAGGAAAGAGGCAAAGAGGTGAAAAAAAGAGGGGTTTTCAACTAGGGCTTTTAGGTTTAGTTATAGGTCAGGCCGGGCTATTTTGGCAAATCCCGAGCCCGGTTCGAATTTATTGCGGGTCGGGCTATTTCGGCAAATCCCGAGCCCGACTCGAATTTATTGCGGGTCGGGCTTTTTGGCCCGAGGTTAAGTCTACGGGCCCATATGCGTGTTCAAGCACGTCCAGGGGCCGGGTCGGGCCGGACTGGCCGGTCGGGCCATCAGGCCCATGACCAGGTCTACATTTAAATGGGCAGGTTGGGTTGATTCAACGAATTGGGTAAAAAATTGCCACCCCTAAATATCCTAAAGTTAAAACCCAAACCCTATATAATTTTAATTTAAAATTCCAAACCGTATAGGATTTTAATAAAAAGATACTATTAGGGTCAGAACGGGTCGGATACCCAAAAATTCCCAATACATATAGTTACTTGTTAAGAAAGTAGTTGACAAGCAGAAATAGCGGATGGGTTTATGAGCTTCAAAGGTCCAGAGAGTGGAGAACGAGAAACCAAGCGAAGAATTGTGATCAATGGGGTGAGTTACAAAAGCCATGGTTTTTAAAAATGAATCGGTGACCGAACCGGTTAGGGGTCGGGTTACCGGTTTGAATGGTTTGACTGTTTGACTCGAACGACTAGCCGTTCTAACAAAAAAATAA
Organism: Nelumbo nucifera; assembly: GCF_055504915.1. Taxonomy (NCBI): domain Eukaryota; kingdom Viridiplantae; phylum Streptophyta; class Magnoliopsida; order Proteales; family Nelumbonaceae; genus Nelumbo; species Nelumbo nucifera. Next base: position 186,069,572 of record NC_142649.1, on the reverse strand, counting down.
AAAAAAAAGATTAAAAAAATAAAAAAAATTAGAAAACAGTCAAAACCGTTCGAACGATTAACTGGCCGGTTCAGCGGTTTGCTGACCAAAATCAATGGTTTTGAGGGAAAAACGGTTTTGGAGGAAAACGGAACCGGTCAGGTGACCGGTTCCTGGTTTTTCCAGTCCAACTGTCCGGTCCAGTCTGGTTTTGAAAACAGTGACAAAAGCTCTAATTACACACACAACAAAAAAAAAAATGGTGGAAAAGTAGAATGTTCCTATACGACAAAGTTCCTCCTTATATAATCCATCTCTCTATTTTCCTCTTATAAATAAACTTTCTTTTTATCATCATCATCATCATCTTACATGACTTATTGAGTTATTATTTGTTGGAAAATGGGGTCACTGTAACTTTGGAGGAGAAGCTTTGAGGTGCGTTTGAAGACACTGCCTTTAGAACGTTATTTGCCCCCACTCAGTTTCACCGAGTTTGCTGTTGGGTTACAGGCAAATCCGTTCCCAATATACAACAGAGCCTTGGGAGAGAATCTGCAACCAACAAAGTTGAAGAATCTCCGAAGAAACCTTCTGTGAGACTGTAGCAGATCGGACTGAGAAAGAGAAAGAAAGTGGATTTCGAAAATGTGTTTTTGAAGTCTGATTCATGCTCCTTAAATAGTTTATGAAGAGGTATGAAGAAAAGGTAGGTAGGTGCTGGTTCAGAGAAGGCACCTTGAACAATCACAATTTCAAACATTGTGACCTATTTAAAAAGTGGTTAACAGTTAATGACATTTAACTTTGAATTATGCCTTTTGATCACACTCGATCAAATCGTGACCGTTGATCTCATCAACGGTGATTAATAGTCAGCATCGCACCAAAACCAAAGCTGCACACAGCATGTTGCACGGTATCAAACCCCCGTACTCTCCTCTACTATTTCTAAGGAGTGTAAATCAGCTCTTATTAAAATACTGAAAACAAAACTTATAATTTTCTAATGTGGGACAAGATCAAAACTGGATTTTATAAGAAAAAAAACTAATTTTTCAATCAAGTGTGCAGATGCAATTCTCATGTAATTGACCAATCAAACCCATTAGATTTAATCTCTTATGACATTATTTATCCTCCCTATCATGATCATCGTCGATCATTTTATGCATCTAACTCATTGAGATTTTGTTTATAAACACTTTCCTAATCTACACTATATAATTGACATCCTTCATGGCAAATTTGGATTTGTGCCTCACATAGTCATCATAATACGCATCTCCTTATTGAGTTATTGGATATCCTTTCTCTAACCTAATCCACACTATTAAATATTTATAGTTGCCATCCTCCATGAGTGAATTCAGATTTGTTCCTCACCCCAATTCACTGCACATAGCAGCTAGCTGTGTATTGAAAATATATCTCTATGAAATATTTTCAATGTACGACTCAAGGAATTGTTTGCACGAAACCAGAATGCCTGCTTACTTTTTCTACCCACGCCCACAGTACACTGCAGTGGCATATCATACAAGACAAGATGGCCATCAGGCCATGTATGACTTTAATTAATGCAAACCTGGTCTATTCAGGGGATTGTTTGCATCCACGCACGCATTTTCCCATTCCTCTTGACATGTTTGCTCACATCGCAATTGGTACATTTGCCCTCCGTTTCACCATATACTACAAAGGAAAGAGAAACAAAGGCTGCAGCCTGCTGGTATTTGTTATAGAAAAGGAGCCCAGGTTCATGCATTTCTCCAACTTTTCTCACTTTTCATTTACCCAAAGATAGTAGGGAACTCGAATGACGGATGAGTCACGTTTAAGTTGTGAAGTAAGTCATACTTTACAAGGAAAACCAGCAGTGCTTTATTTCTCTACCATACATGCATGGAAATATAGACCTGGGCATCTGCTTTTTCTAATTGGACAACGGTTATGTGAAACACCCTCCATGAGAAAGACAAACCCATTGTATGTCTTTTTTTTTTATAAGGTCAATTTTTTACAGGGATAAATAGATTCTACTTTCCCTCAGAAATCTGAAATTACAGTCATTTTCTATTTTATTTATAATTTTTATGGTTTTTAAAATTGAACCGGTTATCGGTTTGAACAGTTTGACCGTTCGACTCGAATGGTCGATTCGTTCTGACAAAAAAAAATAAAAGAAAATTAAAAAAATTGAAAAATTGTTAAAATCATTCAAACAGTTAATTGGCCAGTTCAACAGTTTGCTGATTAAAATCAACGGTTTTGGGGAAAAAATGAACCGGTCAAATGACCGGTTCCTAATTTTTCCGGTCCAATCTAATTTTGAAAACCATAATAATTTCCTATAAACCACATCTTATCTAAAATTTAATATCAATCCATGGTTAGGATTCATTCCACCCCTACAATTAATGAAGCTAAGATTATCGGTTAAAATCCGTATTTTATACGACAACGGTAGAAAAAAAGGAACCTTGTCGGAGAATTAGGAAAGAAAAAGTAGAAAAAAAGTACCAACTAGCTAGGGGTGTACTTGGACTTTAAACATAAACATAGGTGGGCGTTCTTGTACACGTACTCATCAGGCCACTAACCACAATGTTTTTTTAATAGACGTGATTTATTTAGGACTTATAAGTAGGGGGCAAAGCCAAAGCGCAAAGGAAAGGCAATGACATATATTTCTGATGTGGTCCAGTTTTATCTTTCTACCAATAAAAAAAATGGAAAAATCACGTATTAGCACCCAAACAAAAGTGCAATGCCTCCGTGCTCCTGTCATGATTAATGAATGAAAACCACGTGGACATGAAAAATTCCGTATGGTCTATCGGATCAGACCTAATTATTCTGATTATTAGAATAATCAGAATATTATTCTGATTATTAGTCTTCAAAAAAAATTATTCGGATTATAATTGAACAGAGTTCAAGTCTGGGACCATCCTGTCCAAATCCGACCCAACTCGGTGACAATCCTAAAATTTTGCACATGCTACAGACTCCATTGCATTGCTTGTAAACATTCATAATGGGTCCAAGTTGTAGGATTAAATGAAAAAATTGGATTTATTCCTCATACTAACCTCACAATGTATCACAGTCATGTATTTGGAATGAACAAATTTTGCTGAATGTGATGACTGTTCAATAAGCTGCCGAATCAATGATAAGGTTCTATGTTAGTATTTAAATTTATGGGGCCTGCATCTTTTATAGTAGGGCTCATAAATTTATTACTGGCGTGGAACCTCACAATTGGTTCCATAGCCTACTTAGAGGCATAAATCAGGCTGTGCCATTCGTGGCCCACGTGTTGATACAACTTGTCACAAGCTGGAACGACATGGCCCACAGGCCCATATCGGGTCGTGCTTGGCCCGCACGAGCGATGAACTAGCCATTGAGGACCCCTCCTCCCAATGGCTAATTTTAGCTTTCTAGGGGTTTTTTTTTATAGAAAATACCCCTTAATAACTATAAACAGGTATATAGGGGGGTATTTATGTATTTTGGTTTGGGGGGGAGAATAACACAAATGCTCCCCAACAGCTATATAACAGCTAATTGGGGGGCATTTTGGGTAAAGCGATAAATAACTTTACAATGACCAAAATACCCCTCCCAAATTAGGCCACTAAGTTGATTAGCCCGGTTTGGAAAATATTAAAAGTAGAGAAGGTTTTGGGGAAGGGAAACATTTGCTCACCCATGAGGAGGAAGAAGAAGAAGAAGAAGGGAGAGAAATAATACAAACACAAATTAGGCAGGGGTTGGTACTTTTAAATATTCTCAAAAAAAAAAATGAGGCAAGAATTAACAAACTACATTGTATATGTTGAACAATCATTTTTGTTAGTTAAAGATACTAAACTTGAAAAATGGTTATATAATTCTATAAATCTACAATTTAAAAAAGTTTCTAGGAATACTATTAGATCATATGCTTTAAAATTTTTTTATTCATAAAACAAAATTTAATTTATATGTTATCAAATTTTAATTCTAAAGTCGCAATTACATCTGATATTTGGACTTCTAAATTTAAGTAATATTTATATTACTAGTCATTTTATTGATGAAAATTGGCTTTTAAATAAAAGAATTTTAAGTTTTACTAGGCTTGAATTACCACATGTTGGCCAAGCTATTGTTGCAAGTATTTTAAATACTTTACATGCTTATGTAATTGATAATAAATTATTTTCTATTAGTTTTGACAATGCTATTAATAATGATTCAACAGTAAATATTTAAAAATCTCAAATAAAACCATGTTTAAATGGTAAATTATTTCATATCATATGTGCATGTCACATCTTAAATTTATGTATTCAAGATGCTTTAAATATTATTTCTACCCATTTTTCTAAAATTAAAAATTATATTATATATATTAGGAGCAAGAAAACAAGAATTTAAATATTTATGTCAAAATTATGGTTTAAAATATTAACATTTTATATTAGATGTTAAACATAGATGAAATTCTAACTATGCTATGTTAGAAAGTTGTAATTCTCACAAACAAATTGTTAATGATTTTTATAATGCAAAAATGCCTATTGATGTTATATTTGAAGAAGACTAGGAAATGACAATTTGTATAAGAGATTTTTTAAAATATTTTTATGATGCAATTAATGAATTATCGGGTATTTATTATCCAACTAGTTGTAATTTAGCTTATCGATAAATGATGATTAGTGATTGTTTTGCAAAATATAGAAAGAATCCACAATTCAAAAGTATTGTTGAAATAATGGAAAATAAATTTAAAAAATATTGGGAGAACATTTCTCATCTTTATTGCTTAGCTACAATATTATATTCTAGGATTAGGAAAGCTGATCTAGATATTTTACTTGAAACATATTGTGAAAATATGAATATTGAAATTAGAAATAAAAAATAAGAAATTAATAGCTTATTTGAAATGTGTAGTTTATATAAATTTGAAGTAACAGGGAATAATAAAAATCTTACAACATTTGCAACTGCATCTTCCACTTCTGAACTTGAGTTTAATAGTGGAAGAGAAAAACTTTTTTATTTAATAAATAAGAGGCAGAAATCCATTGCCTCGACAACAAGTTCATTTATTGAACTTAATTTTTATTTATAAGCAATTTTTTTTCTAATTTAGGTGATTTCTCCTTCACCTTGGAGGGAACAAATAATTTTGATATTTTAGCTTGGAGGAGTGAACATGCAAAAAATTATCCAGTTCTCGCTACCATGGCATATGATCTACTAACCCCTCTAGTGTATATAGTTTCATCGGAATCTTGTTTTGGTGTTGATACTAGGGTGTTGGAATGACAAGAAAAATTGTATGAATGATGAAAGTTTAGAGATGTGTATTTACTTTAAAGTTTGATTGCATGCTGAAGATAGATTACAAGACAAAGGAGGGCATGACACTACACCTGATGATTCACCTGAAGCGGATGATCAAAGTCAAGAACAATAGAAGAAAATGTTGAAGTCAATATTTTTTGTATACTCAATAGTTGTATAGCATTTTTTCAAATTATTGTAAATTTTATTTTAATTTTATTTATTTATTTTTTATATTTTTAATAATATATTTTTATATTTTCAATTTGTAACTACATTGTATTTTTTTATATTTTATTAATTTATTCTATTTTCCAATTTTCATATTGCATGCATCCAACTATTGTATGCTTTTTATCATTCAAATTTAAATGAAATAAAATTCCTATTTTTCTTTTATTTTGTTATTCACTTTGAGTCTTTGTTTCTTTGACTTCTTATTTGGTTAAGTATTTTTTTTTTTCATTTCTTTGTTAGATTTCTTATTTTTTTCAAATAGTTCACAAAAGAAAGTTAAATATTTTAGTTTTACTTAACAAAAAAATCAAAATATCAAAAAAATCAAAATATAAAATAAAAAACAGTCTGACCCTATTCGGTCCACGCCCAAGGCCTGGCACGACCCAAACCCGAGGCATGGTAAGGGTCCACAGGTTTGGGCCATAGGCCATGCCAAACCGACCCCCAAATTATCCCTGTGAGGACGGTATGGCACAAGACAACCCGTGGGCTGGCACAGCATGGCCCATCTTACACCTCTAAGCCTACCGAACAGCCATCGCATTCAACTAATTGGGATTCAGCCCGCTGAACGCGAAACATGAAACCAGTGGCCTTTTCAAGTCTCAGTTAAATTACAGTTTTGACAGGTTGGATGACAAATTGCCCGACGACGTACGGGCAAAATTGGGACTCAAAGAACATTTCGATTTTTTACTCCAACCTAAGTCTTAAAATACTTGTTTTCAATGCACCGTTGAAGATGCTGTGAGGTTAGTGAGAAGCGCTCTGTAAGAAGTAAATCCGAATTCCTGACTGAACTGGGTGGAGTCCCACCCAACAGGTGAGACAACTCACGAGTCACAACCGATATGTCTCATATGTTGATGCGTTAGGAAACATGAGGATGCTTTGATGACCCTAGTTGAGTGCATGGTAGTTTTATGCAGATGGCTGTTTGTGATGTTGTGGAAAGTATAATAAAAAAAAAAAGAAAAAACAGTGAATTGATGATGTATGTGCTTGAGTTGGTAGGATATCCACGAAGGGGTGTCAATTGCATTGGATTTGGTCCAATTCGATCCAGTTTAATATGAGTTTATTATAAATGGATCAGGTCTAATTCAATCCAATAAATGCTTTGGACTAATTTGGACTGGTTCAATTCAATGTTTGGACCGTCCAATCTGTTCAAATTTATTTTGATTTAGATTGGTTTCAATCCAAACCCAGTCTATTAATACATATATTCTTATCTTATACCAATGGACCAGATATTTGTTTAATCTAACTTAATCCAATATAAATATATTTTGGATGGATCAGATCCAATCTAATCTAATAAATATCTTGGACCAAATTAGTCTAATCCAATATGTTTTGTTGGTCCATTCAATCCATCCAAATTGATTTTGGACTGGAATGGGTCTATTGGCACCCATACGGCCACCAATATTATTTAGGGAGTGTACTGGTGTATTGTGCCGATTGATGTATGATTGTGTTTGAAATGACAAGGAGTGTACTGTCGAGTGTTTGAATTTTGACAAACTGATTCGAATACATACGGCCACCAATACTATTTATGCCTTTTTTTTGGGAGAAGTACAAAAACACACGATGCAGAATTCTGAATTCCAGCCCCCCCTACTACTAGCCCTCTGCCCCCCTATAAATCACATCCTGCCCGTGAATTTGGCATCAATTCATGGTTAGGATGCATTCCCCCTGTACCTTGGGGCTAGAGAATTCTGATTTGGGCTGATTGGTACTTCTCCCTTTTTTTTTTTGCCTACAGTTAGCGGAATAGGGAGAATGACGGTTCAGGATGAGAATTCATAGGCACAAAGTACAGTTGGGGTAGGTGCCAGCTCTGAATTGATGCTAATTCATTGGTGCATAGGGGTGGGGGTAATTGACCTTTTAAACTGTTGTAGATCTGTAGTAGAAATCAGAATTCTGCAATGGGCCTATTCGTACTTCTCCCATCATAATATCATATGAGCGGGCCTATCCGTACTTCTCCAATCATAATATCATATGAGCCAAGGATTTAAAAACTGAATGGACACGAAATCATTTCGGGGACCTGTTCTCATGTCGAACGTACCATCTAACTATCTGGCTTGAATGAATGGCCTCTTCTGATTTTAAAAAATAAAATAATAATAATAATAATAAATAAATAATAATTAAAATAAAAAATGGTTATAAATCATTGTTCAAATTGACAATTTGACCGGGGCCAATGGGTCCCAAACCAAATCAACAATTTTTGGCCTAGGAGCAGTTTTAAGATTAAATGGAACTGGTTGCCTGATTGGTTCCCAGGTCAACTGGTCCAAGACCGTTTGATCTGATCCAGTTTTCAAAACTATGATATGATATGAGTTAAATGGGTGAACCAGTGGAGTTAATTAGCCATAAATATTAGGTCCTTTGATATAATAGATTGAAATATTAGGTTGGGTTATGAAAAAAAACTCATTTAGATGTGTATTCATTAGATATATAAAAAAAAAAAAATTGGAATTGTTCAATGGTGTTTGCCCATCTCTGGCATCGGAATCAGAACCAGAATCATTCAGAATTAGAACCAGAATGGTCCATTCCCCTCACCTGTTTAGTTCAAACTAGAATAAGAATCTGAATCAGAATTGACTAGAATGGATTTATATTCCCATGCCAAGATAGGGAGAGGGAATGGCCATTCCCTCAAATAGGGGAATGGCATTCCACTAGGAATGCGGGAATGAGATTCCAATTCTGACCAACCAAACTGTTGGAGCATTTGGGTTCTGATTCCAGCCTGTAAACCAAACAGACCCTCAATCTTTTTCCCTTGACTCTTATTTCACGATTTCTCTATCTTGAAGTTTCCTCCGCTTCTCCTTGAATCTGTCTCCTAGATCTCTCATTTCTCCTCAGTCTCTTATATCTCAATCTTTCTCCCAAATACATACATATACTACTTTAAAAAGTATGAATGGCTTTAAGAATATTTCTGGAATTTTCTAAGGACAAATTTTACCCCTCTATATTTAAATTTTTTAATAAAATAGTGAGGGAAAATAGGGTAATCAGTTCTTAATATTAAATGAGTTGAAAAGATGTAACTTAAAGATATTCAATGCATTCAATTCTCCCTCATTAAATCAAAATTTTGAGTTATTAACTTGTATTCATGTTCATTGAATCATATATTTAAGTTAGTTTTGTATCTTCTAATTATTAAGTTCTATTAATTAAATCCATACTGAAAAAATTAATAATTCCAATAACATAAAAGCTTATAATTTTAAAATCTACCTAACAAAAATAGTTCTTTTCATCTAGGTGGTGATAAGAAATAAATCATTTTGGATCAAATGGGTTAATCCATGTTGCCACGATTAAATAATAAAATTAAAAAAATTAGAAACATTTTTTAACATACATATTAAACAATAATAGTTATGATAAATAAGAAATATTTTTACTAATGATGGAAATGGAATGTAAAATTTAAAACCAATTGGAAACAAAAATATTTTCCTATTCTCTCTCATTAAATCCTATGTTTAAGATATATTTTTTTTCATCATTAAATTATTATAATTAAATCCATAATATTAATTTTAATAATATAAAAATAAATATTTTGAAAAGTAATTTGAAAACAAACCATTTTCTTCCCTCCTAATGGTGGCCAAGCAATTTGACCATTTGGGGTCAAATGGATTGATAAATAATGTCATAATTAAATAATAAAATTTAAAATAAATAACTAGGAAATGTAAAAAGTATTTTTATTAATGGTGAAAATGGAATGCCAAATTTAAAATCCACCTATAAATGAAATGATGTCATAATCAATTAATCAAATTTTTAATAATAGAAAATACGAATAATCACAAAAGTATTAAAAAAGTAAAGAAAATTTTGGGTACATATTTAATGTTATATATTTATAAAAAATAAAAGATTAGGTACATCTCTAGTATCATGCATTCATTATATTGAACAAAAATAAGTTTTATACATAAAAAATAATTTTATCAATAATGGAAATGTAATACAAAAATTTAATGTCAACTTAGAAATCAATATAGTTTTCTTTTTAGATGGTGGGTTAGTGTATTGAGTCAAATGATACCAAAGACAAACAAAAATTAAGTGCGATAAGTAAAAATTATTTTATATAATGTAAAAGAAATATATAATTTAAAAAGAAAATTATAGTCAAAGTCGGTTGTACATCTAAAATTAGGTTGCAGGTTGGTCTATAAACCAACAAAACTTTAACAACCAGCTCTACATTTCAAATTATAAAAACCCATGCCATGTCATCGGAGGCTTATGTGCTTGTTGCCAACATGAGACTCTTAGTCCATGTTGGATACAACAAAAAGCCTATACCGGAAATTGGTGTTCAGTTTCTCTCCCACTTCCTCTGTTTCTCGATCTCCCTCCCTTCTCTCTCACTCTCACAATCATCTCTCGATCTCCCGCTCCCTCTGTCTCTCCCACTCTTTCAACTTCAGTCTGTAGCCAAATCAAAACCTATATCTCTTTCTCTCTCATTCTTTTCCCTCATTCTCCTTCTCAGACAATGTCTCCTTCTCTCTCCCTCAATCTCTATCATTCTCCAATTGTGTAAATTACATAGCCAAGAGTTTCTTGTGAATTTTTATCAAATAGGTGTAATGATTTTTGAACCATACCAAGTTGGTCCCATATTCTTTTATACAATCTAATTAATACCACATAAGTGTGTAAGAAAATAGAAAAAAAAAAAACGAAAGAGGGAGTGGGAGAGAAACTGAAGGAGAACGATAGAAATTAAGGGAGAAGGAGAGATTGACTGAGAAAGAGAATGAAAGGGATTGAGGGAGAACGATAGGTAGAGAGAGAATGAGAGAAATTGATATAGAGAACGCAAATATAGAAACCAAAAACCATTTTTATTATTTTTCAAATCACACAATCGTTGAACAAATAAAGATGATTGTGAGAGTGAGAGAGTGTGAGAGAGTGAGTGAGTAAGAGTGAGAGTGAGAGAGAGAAATTAAAAACCTTTTTTTTTTATTTTCCAATCACTCAACATTAAAGGGCAATTTTGGTATAAGCTTTTTGTTGTGTCCAATATGGATTAAGAGTCCCATGTTAGCAACAACCACATAAGGCTCTGATGATATGGCGAGGGTTTTTATAATTTGAAATGTAGAGCCAGTTGTCAGAGTTTTGTTGGTTTATGGGCCAACTTGTAGCTTAATTTTAAATGTACAGTCAACTCCGACTATAATTTCCTTAATTTAAAACTAATCATCCAACTTTTCAAAGAAACTCATGATATCATAATTGAATAATAAATATTTAAGAAAAGATAGAACACCAAAAATGAAAACATACAGAATTTTGTCGAAAACATTTGAGAACATTTTTTATTTTATATATTCATCATATGAAATAAAAATAATTTAAAAAAAAAGTTAATTTTATTTATGATAAAAATGCAATACAAAATTCAATAATAATAATAATAATAATTGTTATTTGCTACAAGCAGTTAATTTTATTTTTAATCATATTGTTACTTTTGTTAATTTTCAATTTCTATCTTAACTATGGTATATCTAAAATTCAAGTAATTAATATGAAGAAAATTTTCTCACATGCAATGCATGTGCTTAATTACTAGTACTAGTAAATGTGACAATGTTAAATAATAATAATAATAATAATAATAATAATAATAATAATAATTGTTTTTTGCTACAAGCATTTAAGTTTATTTTTAATCATATTGTTACTTTTGTTAATTTTCAATTTCTATCTTAACTATGGTATATCTAAAATTCAAGTAATTAATATGAAAAAAAATTTCTCACGTGCAGCGCATGTGCTTAATTACTAGTACTAGTAAATGTGACAATTTTAAATAATAATAATAATAATAATAATAATAATAATAATAATAATAATAATAATAATAATAATAATAATAATAATAATAATAATATTATTATTATTATTATTATTATTATTATTATTATTATTATTATTATTATTATTATTATTATTATTATTATTATTATTATTATTATTATGAAGAAAGATAAGTAATCAAGGCATGGTCTATTGGAAGATTTAAATTTTATACTCCATTTGCTTTGTTTCCATAATCAATAAAAATATTTCTTATTTATCATAATTATTTTTGTGTAAATATGATAATATATAATGAGTTGGTCCACGTGACTAGAAAAAAAAGGACTTCATTTTTGGGTGGCTTTAAACTTTCTTTTTTTCTTTTTATAATTTTTTAATTATTATTATTAATTATAACTCCATTGGTTGATCCATTTTACCCAAACACTTAGACCATTAACCTAGCACCTAGATGGAAACACAATTTTGTTCTTAAGTTAGTTTTAATTTTGTATTCCATTTCTATCATTAATAAAAAGAACTCCTATTTACCACCTTATTTTTATTTATATTACCGATATATAATATTACATATATGGCCAAATGTTTTCTATACATTTTTTGCATATTTAATTTTTTTGTCTTTCTATCTTTACAGATTTTTATTACTATCATTTAAATTTATGATGTCATTGGTTGCCCCGTTTGACCTAAAAGGTTAAACCATTGACCCACCATCCAAACGATAAGGCATTTTCATTTCTAAATTGGTTTTAAATTTTGTATTTCATTTTCATCATTCATACAAATATTTCATATTTATCATGTTTATTTTTTGTTTAATACGATGAATTATAATATTAAAAATGTGTGCAATTTTTTACAAAATTTCTATATTTTATATTTCTATCTATTTTTAAATTTATATGATTTAAATATGACATCATAGGTTAACCCATTTGACCTGAAATGATTAAACTAACATGCTAGGCAAATGAAAGAACGTTGTCAATTTCAAGTTGCTTTTAAAAATATAGGTTTTCTGTTGTTAAAAGGATTGGATATAAATTTTATTAGTTAGAAATGAAAATACTTTAATATAGGATTTAATAAAAGAGAAAGGGAGTTAACACCTCAGATACAAGACTCAATAATAGGAAGGGGAAGCAGTAGTTTAGTTTACACCCTTACAATTAAATACAAGACAAAATTCAAAAGTGGCTCTAGATGTACTATGAGCACAAATGTGTGAACCTGGCTGAGTATCCTATGAAGAATGAATATGCTAGTATTTCATACACATGGGGCATACATTGGCATGTTCACTTGTGATTGATTACTGGGTTAGGTTTGCACATTTGTGCTCACAGCAGATCCCATCACTTCTATTTATAGTCACAGTGGGCCCTGTTCCAACCATGAGCCATTGGATATGACTCATGTGTAGTTTTAATTTTTCTGTTCATAAATATTATTGCTTTATGTTTTTGGAATGTGGGGAGTTTTTTATAATCCTGAATGTATTTGTGGAGGAACATTTTTTTGTGTGGAATGGGAAAGATGATGTTGCGTGTGTTACGTTTATTATGAAAGTCTCAACTAAAGCTTTTTTGTTAAGGTTCAATTTGGAATGAGTACACATGCAAATACGTACAATGCAAATACATATAAAATAAGGTTTTTCTCTCTACATATTTGTATTTGTACTCTTAGCAAACAAAACCTAAAAGAGCTTAAGATCAAGGGATAAATTATGTAGACTAAATATTCCATAAAATAATACTCTATTCATACTTTTATAAATAGTATAGATATTATTCCAATTTCTAAAGGCTACAGTTGCAACACAGAGCAACGCTATAGGCGTATGGCGCACCATCACTATTCCCTTTGACATCAAGTCAGTATTCTCATTCTTGTGGTCTTCCTTAAATCCCAACACAAGAACAACACTTTAATCCATGAATTTAATTATTTTACTAGACCAAGTGGAGCCCTAAAATAAATATACTTCCATCACTCCCACTAGTGCAACTTGCCAACTAGGGGATTAAATTGGGTTTCTCTCTAGGGTTTTTTGTTAGAGGCGCTCTCAAAAGCGGCTCTCTTCAGGATTCCCTAAAGGGAGCCGCCGATCTGGTTTCTCCTTCCCCTTCCTCTTTTTAGTTTTCTCTCCCTCCTCCCTCTCTCTTTATTTTGAGAGAGCCTTTCTCTGGAGTTTTCTCGAGGTTTTCTCTTGAGTTTTTCAAAGTTTTGTTTCTTTGTTCGTGGTTCTCGTTCAAGTTCATTGTTCGTCAACAAAGATGACTTTTCCTCCTCTGTTTGCACGCAGTTCTCTGGCAGTTGTTGTTCATGGTGAATCCCGTTTGCAGTTCTCCAGTTGATGTTGTTCATGGTAAGATCCATTTGCTGTTCTCTGGCGATGTCAGTCTTTTGGAATCCTCCTCTATCAGTTTCGTTCGTTGTCTGTAGTGGATTGGAGATGTACTTGTTTACTTCTGTTGGTGATTTGACCTTACCGTTTCTCAATTGCAAAAGATCTTTTGAATCTCCTTCATCTATTGTTATATTTTGTTCTCTTGAGAAATTGTTTATGTGTTTTTTAATTGGCCTTGTCAATTTTTTTGTATCAATTTCTTGATTGAATAAAATATGATGCCTATAGGCGATTTCAACTAGCCAACTAGGAGATGATTTTACATTAATCCAACAAATTCAAGTGGCGCTGTTATTGAAAGCACTACAATTGTCTTAAAGGTGCAGCTTTATTGTGCCAACTCTATCTAAACCCATAACAAAAGAAGAAATGTTTCGAATATCATCTTATGTTATCGATTTTGCTAAAATCAAATTGGTTCCTTCACGGCTTCACTAAGCAACCAAATTGTCATGTTCAAGATTCCTTTGATCATTCACGCTTTTTGTTGCTTCTATTTTAAGAAAAATGATAGCTTTGAGATTTATTTATGGCTTAAAGGTGTGTAGCAGATGAGGGTAATTTTTTGTCCTTAATATCAATAAAAAATAATATTTTTATATAATAACTAAAATATGATAGCTTTTTTGTAAAAATATAAAAAGAAAGGGCAGTAGGCACCGTTGCTCGTCTTCCTCCTCTGCCTCTACCTCTGTATTCATGCGAGATTCTGGCTAAGTAATATCCGGAAATTAACGCTCTTCACGTCGCAGATAGCAAGCTAGCGGCCGCTGTTGTGTTGGTGGCAGTGTGGCACCGCGGTAAGACTCACCATTGCAGCAAGGGATTTAGTCATTCTGGTAAAATTAAGGACTACTACGTACTACTAATGTTTGTCTTACTATACATAGAAATTAAGGATTAATTAATTGTTGCACTTCTCTTATAGGTGGGCGGGTCTTATTGGCATGTTCCTCTGGGTATAAAGGATTGCAGAACTTCAAGCTTCAGCCTAGCAACCACGAATCTGCCTACTCCTTATCAGGGTCTTCTCACTCTCATATCAAAGTTCCTTTATCAAGGCATCTCAGTCACAGATATGGTAGCTCTTGCAGGTATGTATCTCTTTACAGCCCGAGGGTATTTTATAATTAACAAAGAATTAAAGCTGTGTTTGTTGTAGTGTAAATAAATTTGCATTGATGTAAAATCATGGCAGTGCAAATAATTTGAGTGTAAATTCTGACCTATTTTTGTTTCAAATTTTAGCTTATTTTATTTGATTGTGGTATAAATAAAGTAAATTAAGATATGAAGCAGAATAAAAATAAAATCCAAAACAAATTTGAACACAAACTTGCATTTTTTACATTTGTACTAGTGCAAATGAAATTGCACTGCAACCACCAGCCTAAGTGTGAGTAGTTAAAATTCTGGTATTTAAAATTTTAATTAGAATAAATCAAAAACCATACTTATGCCTGGCTTCAATTGATCATGGCGAAGTCAGATATACACATGAAGCTTTCAAGTGCACCTAGGGCTGTCAATTGGATTAATCCATTCCAATCCAATATTGGTCCATTTATAAATGGATTGGATCAAATTCAGTCCAAATCCATACAAACCAAGTCCAATCCGATACAAATAAAATGCAAACAAACCGGATTAAGTCCAATCTAATTAAAATTGAATCAAATACCAAAATAACATGAGAAATCTAGAAAAATATATAAAATACCTACAACATTTGCTGCAATTTAATCCTACAAATAGACCGGATTGGGTCCAATTCAATCCAAATGGGACCAAACACCAAAATAACATGAAAAATCTAAAAAAATATATAAAAAACTACAACACTTGCTGCAAATCCAATCCAATCCAAGTAAAATGTAAATGAACGGGATTGGGTCCAACCCAAGTCCAGTTCATCCTTACTAACAAAAAACTCATTAATAAGTAAGGGTGTCAACTGGAATAGATTTAGTCCAATCCAATCCAATCTACCAGGGCTCCATTTACAAATTCACTGAATCCAATCCAGTCCAATCTAATAGGAGTCTATTTACAAGTGCATCAAATCCAATCCAGTCCAAAACCCATACAAACTAGATCCAAACCAGTCCAATTAAAATGCAAATGGACTAGGTTGGGTCCAATCCGATCCAAATTGAATGAAACATAAAAAATTATATAAAAAATATAAAAATTTATAGAAATATATTATAAACATGGTTTTTGAACCATCACTGATTCGGACAGTTAGACCATTCAACCCGAAAACCATCAAGACAATCTGTTCCCTTTCACCCTTAACCCGTATCTTGGCCAAAAAGCGTTGACTTGGTCAACGATCCATTGAGCTGGGCGGTTGAACCAACAACCATTTTTGGTCATTTTTTTATTTTTAAATTGGAGTGGGTCATCCATTTGAATCAAACAATCAAACTACTAACCCAAAAACAGGTGGCCAAAGCGATTCCAGTTGTGGATTGGTTTTTAAAACATTGATTAAAAATTTCACAAAATATAAAAATGTATCAAAATATAAAATATAAATATAAAAAGAAAATCAATTCCACAATGATAGAGATCATTCGGTGCATGTTAGTTTTGAGCAAGCAGTCGTCAACTTCTTCTCTCTGAACTTGCTTTCTCCAATCCAAGCACATGATGGATTCTCAGGTGAAGCTTGTAGTCATGGTGAAGGTCATGAGACAAATTGGGTCAAGGGGATAGATGACATAGGTTAGGGTCTATTGCTGCCAAATATGGAGCCGAGGGCAATAACTGTATTTCTAGTGTTTGAGGCCCATGGGTCTAACCTACTGAGACAAAGAAGGCATCAAAGGCCTCGGGAGTTACCCTAGGGGTGAAGACTCCAATGGTCAAGTTAGCCGAGGGCTGTAAGGGGTTGAGGTCCTTGACCTCGAGTTCTTCCTCGTTGAACCTCTTCATATATGCCAAAGGCTTTCTCCACGCTTCTGCTTGATAAACATTAGGGATATGACAATTTTCTAACACCGTCGGTTGCTCACAAAGTGACCTAGGAAGAAGTCTATGAACTGGTCCCAAGAGCCGATGGAGTGTGGAGGCAGTGTCAAGAACCATCGGCATGTTGCTCCCTTGAATGTGGCTTGGAAGGCCTGACACATGAGGGCATCAAAGTAATCGTGTAGGAGCATGAGGGTCTAGAAGCTTTCCAAGTGGTCCTCAGGGTCTGTACTCCCATCATAGGTCTCTAGCGTCGTGGCCTTGAAATTCAGTGGGAAGGGCTCGGAGGTGATGGAATCCATGAAGGCCTCCATCCGGCTAAATGAGGCATGGCAACTGGTGGAGGCGTCACCTCGGCCCTCTTTTACCTATCGAAGTTGATCCTAAATGGCGCCAATCTGTGCCTGAATATCTCCAAAGCGTTGGTCGATGTATAGCATCATTGCTTCAGCATGGTCTTGTTTCTCTCTCACACGAGACGGGTCGGCCCTATTCTTGGAGTGCTTGGAAACCCGCACGTCTTGAGCCTTGCTGGCACGACGATCATTGAGGAGATCGCAAAGGTCAGAAACTGGCAAGGGAGAGGCGCGGCGCCGGCCTCCCGCACCTAGAGGAGGACTATAGTGGCCCGAACACCCACCGTCATCCTAGCTGGTCACCGTGTGACAGTGTTGACAGTCATGGTTCTTGTGCTCGAGTGGGACCCTACAGGGTCGCCCCCTCGGCTGGGGAGCCTAGGGGTCTTAGAACGGGGCTTGCTAACCCGCCTACTGTTATAGTCGGATTCCGAGGGATCGGCCCCCTTTGGCTTGCCCAAGCACTGGCTTAGCGGGGTATGGGTGGATTGCCCGCCATGTTGTCTGTGGCTTCTGATGGGGTGGCCACCCTATGGGTGGCCTCTGGCCGAACGCCCTATATCATCTAACTGCTAGCCAGGTTGTTTAGCCTGTCCAGGACCAGCTCAAACTGGTCAATCGTCACTAAGCTTTGAACATTAGGAATGGTATCTTGCTTGTCAGCCATTTCGGAAACACTAATTGATTAGGTTGAATTTGTTTTCTTAGGGGAAAGTTTTGAAGACGGTTCTCATATATGGCACCAATTATTGCTGCCAAATATGGAGCCGAGAGCAACAACTATATTTCTGGTGTCCGAGGCCGATGGGTTCAACCTGTTGAGAGAAAGAAGACGTCAGAGGCCCCAGGAGTCACCCCAGGGGCGAAGACTCCGACGGTCAAGTTAGCCGAGGGCTGTATGGGGTCGGGCCATGCAAGTGAGGAAACTTAGAGCTTAAGTCTATGTGTGTTTAGCTCGATGTGGGAGCCCCTTTTACAGTCAGAATTGTCTTAGAAGAGGAGCAGTTGGTGGCGGTTGATAGTAGTTGATGATGAACAGCCAAGATGCGTCCAACCGATGCCACGTGTCAAGATCCGCAAATCGGCCATGCTCTCTTTCAATTGTTATTATTGTATCCATGCTCTCTTTCAATTGTTAAAAAAAATAAATAAATAACAAAACTAAGAGAGAGATCGTTGTTGGGGAGAGAGAGAATACCTCAGGCTAGAATCATTGCCAGAAGTCACCTAAAAAGGAGAGAGATCGTTGCTGAAATCGTTTGAAAACACTGTAATACTGTTGGAGAGAGAGGCCTCTATAATATGCCATCCGTTAAAGAAGAGATCCTCTAAAGCTCTCCCTGATATACTACGGCCTACGGGAGAGAGAGAAAGAGAGAACGTATAATCATTGCCGGATATGCTGTTGAAGAGAGAGAAAGGGAAAAAGATGTGGACAATTGAACGGACCATTGGGTATTTGAACTATATCCGTTTTGGTCCACTATTTTACTGAACAATCAAATTTTGGACCAGTCCAATCCGATGTAATACTTTGGACCGTCCAAATCGGTCCAATAAGTTATGGTTCGGACGGGTCCAATCCGAACTGGACCCATTGACAGCCCTAATTATACCTGTTCATGGCCAGGCTTTGGCTCGGTCCATGAACATTTTACACTGCTTCAGGTTTGGGCTTTGGGCCGTCGGGGCACTTTAAATTTTGGCAAATGCTCAACCTGAGTCTGGCCCTGGCCCATGAACAAGTCTAAGCTGCACCCAGGTCAAAACTTGGACAAGCTCAACTTGAACCTTAATTAATTTCCAGTTATTGGGCTAAGTCTGAGCCAGAAAAATCAGGCTGACATATCTTAGGTTTGAGATTAGGCTTGGGTTGAGGCCTTAGACAGCCCAACTCAACCCGACCCAAGCTTGAATATGATCCATCCTGATCCCAAGATTGCATGGTAAATGATATGCTCCTCTACATATGTGATATGTTTATATTGTTTGGGACTGCTTCCTCAATTGGCTTTTACGTTTTTGAGAAGCTGAAGTTAATTTTTTTTCTTCCTAAAATGGCCATGTCAGAAAATGGAAATGGCAAGACTGCCCTTCTTGCTATATGGCATTCATCATTTCAGAGGAAAAAAAAAACGGTGGTGTTCTGCCCTCAGGTATCATGTTAAAAGTTGGGTGTTACAATGATATTGCTACAGAGAGATGTGACTTTTCTGTTGCTGGGAAGCTAGTCTAACAGGTAGCAATATTGTGTGTGTCAAATTTTCTTCATGAATGGATAGGCCTCCAGACTAAGTTAGAAGTGTAAAGTTAACATGCAATATGATATGTCTGGTTACTTCCTTAAGGTTCAATTTGGAAGGAGTACAAATACAAATATGTACAGTGCAAATGCATACAAGATAATACAAAATACAAGGTTTTGTATTCTATAAATTTGTATTGGAAAGAGTATAAATACAAATTTGTAGAATATAAAACCTTGTATTTTATATGTATTTATACTATATATTTGCATTTGCACTCTGAGCCTAATGGATATTGTATATCATGTTAAAGTGTCATTTTGTCTCAGCAGCATAGCCATCAAGGGAATTCATATGAGATGAAACTGCAAATTCAGTAATCAGCAGTAGATGCCCATGTTGTTATTAGTTGATGTGAGATTATGGTTTGGACGTGAGGCCAAGGTAAGATAGGCATTATATACGAAAGATAAACATTGTTATGGGAAGGGCAATGTGTTAATTGTGCACAAACATATAAAAATACCCACATGTTATGCATTTTATATATTCAATCCATTGCAATCAGATTGGATGATAAAGCTCAATAAAAGATAAAAGATGAATATATAAATAAAACATGTTAAAAAATTGCCTGCAAAGTTCAAACCCAACGAACACACAAACCCGGCCCAAATTGTATTAGATTTAGCTTAGATTGGGCCTAATTTGATTAATTGAATCCTGACCTCAGATTGGAACAGGCCTGAGCCCAAGGTTTGAGTTTTAGGGTTAGGCCTAGACTGACCTTAGCTGTAAATATTTGACCGCCGTTAGAGGCGACTCTGACCTTGAATCCACATCATGCTATCGGTTGATTACATATAGGAGGGTAACGTCGCACCTATAACAGCTCCCTGACCAGAACAGACACAAACTATATAATTCAGACGCATTCAAAAATTACAGATGTTCCCAAGTCAAGGAGGGGCCACATCGCATAGTTTGTCTCATTTTATGCATAAAAGTCAATCTCTTATTTTTATAATGACCTTATATAAGGGTCCAAATCTAAATTTGCATACAATACCGGCATCACTTGAATTGACTCCCCATTATATAGTTTTATAGTATAATATTTCACCTATTTTATAATTTGCTGGGCTTCCTTATAAACCTCAAGTTTGATGGGTTCTAAAGTCAAATTATTTATGGATCACAACTAGGCCCAATTACTGAGTCAACATGGGTTGGGCTTTTATCCAACTGGACCCATTTTTTTAAAACGTATTTATGGGCTTAAAAGTTTATTGTGAGTCTTTCATCTTGTGCGGTAATGGCCACTCTCTGATAAGGACATATCATTTATTCCAATAGCAACCAATTTTTGGTCTTTCTTATGGAACACGTCTTCATGAATTCAAAAGTCAGAATTTATGGTTAAGGTTAACGACGAAAACCCAAATCCTACCAACGTGAGTTGGGCTTCATGGTGTAATGGGCCCCATTGTCAACATAACGCTCATATTTACCGGCCCATATTCAATTTCCTATGGATAAGGATACCGTTTGCTTGCTGACTAAGCCAAAGCCGGCTTACTTGTAAAACACAGCTTTATGGGGATCAACAACTCAGCATTCTATCGTCGAAAGGCCCAATAGCTTACTTGTAAATGGGCCTAATAGATCATAAAAGCAAGCGTGCTAATAGCTTAGGCCCAAAGTCCAAGTTAACAGCAACCGGCAAGCAATCAAGACAATAATTCAATGTCAGGTGTGAACATCACCTGGCATCAGAATTTAGAAGTTTATGTACAACGTGCATGAAAGTATAAATTGCATTATCACTGTTCAGCTTCATCAATTAAGTAATATCCCGATAAGTAAATATTTAACTTTTCAGGTTGATTGCCAGCGTGATACCTCCAGGCATACTTGTTGTACAAGGCATTAGTTAGCACGTAATCCAAGTAATTAAATTATTGTAAGTCTTAATCATAGTGTTAATATGCATAGGTGACACGACTTATCAATGCTTAGTATTTACTTTGTTTGAACATTTCCAAGTATTGATTTAAAATATTATAAAAAAATACTATTGATTTAAAATTAGGGAAAATTTTTGATCAATACCTGTGTTTTGGCTCGAGTGACAATTTGGTTTCCAAACTTTAAAATGTTATAATTCAGTACCTAAGCTTTCAAAATGTGACAATCCAGTACTTGAACTTTCAAAATGTAATGTTCATTAATCAGTGGTTAAGTGATGTTTGAAAAATAAAAAATGTCTTAATGTCATATAATTCTCTTTATCAATCATCCAAACATCGATAAAAAACTAAACACAGTCCCAAATCCTAAACTCTTCTATTCAAAAAAGTTGGTGACTGTTTAAAAGAATCTAGAATTTGGGACTATTCATTTTATTGTCAATATTTAGATGATTGATAAAGAGAATTAGATAGCATTCTTAGGGCATTTTTTACTTTTCAAATGTCACTTAACAGCCTATTAACAGACTGGTTAACGGCAGGTAATAGATTGTCACACTTTGAAAGTTTGAATACTGAATTATTGTATTTTAAAGTTTGAGAACCAAATTGACACTCGACGTAAAATACAAGGTACTGGTCAGAAAATTTTAATGCATCATCTTGTCATCAAAATGCTATTAATCCACATTATTAAAATATTCTGAATCCCCCATCTGCTCATCATTTTGTAGCAATTATTAATTAACAATTAATGCATGATCAAAATATAAAACAATCTTCAACTGAAGCCTTTAACCCAATGTAGACGTCATTTCGTCTTGATTCATCGATTCAATGAATAATGGGCACCTTTCTTCTGTACGAGAATACCATATCACTGGGGGAAAAGATATAAAATATCTACGTCTAAAGATGATGAGAAGAAAAGATAAATTGATTATAAAACAAATAGAAAGAAGGATCAACACCTCCGACGTCAACTTAATACAAAGATAAACACTGAGATTTATATATCTTTAATTAAAAAATATATAAAGTGTGTGGGTAAGATTCTGTCAATTAATGCTTAAACTAATAAGGGTGTCTTCATTTATTTTTTTAATCTCCGTTTTTATTGGAAGAGAAGGGTTATTGGTGATACTGTCCAAGTAACAACTACAATTTTTCTAAAGAAAACTATAAATGGGTGTTTATTGGACTAAGAAAATGCATATTGTAAGTGGGAGAGTTTATTATATTCTACGAATAATTGTCTTTTTTTTTTTCTTTTTGTAGAATACAAATAGTCGAATACTTTGTCTTCCCTAGCTCGTAGACCCTTTGTATGAATGGAGTCATGGTTCTGAATGATAGCCTAATATTTGATTTTTTTTTACTAATATATTTTCAAACTCTAAAGAATTACAAAATTATGAGAGGATTATGAAGCAAAAGGTAAGAGAATCATAATTTTGAAAACCAGACCGGTTGATTCGAGAATTGATTAGGTAAATGGTTCTGTTTTATGCTAAAATCATTTTTTGGTTAAAAACTGTTGATTTGGTCAACCCGTTGACTCAGACATCAAACCATCAATCTGAATTAAGTATTGGAGATTTAAACACAATTTAAATAGTCCTATGCTTGATTTTTTTTGTTTCTATAATAATTCAGAAAAAAATAATTGGATTATGATATTGAAAAGGCATAATATGAGAAAAAAAATTGGAAGAATGACTAATCAGCCTAGCTCATAATTCTTTTGCCCAACCGTATAAGGGGATGAATCTTGACCGTGGATAGGATGCGATTTATAGGAGGCTAGTAATAGACTATGAGAGGCTATAATTCAAAATTCTGCAGTGAACTGCAGAAATACTTTTTCCAAAATGAAAATACAATTATAATCAATGAAATGATATTCATCAAAATTTATTAAATGAGGGTGGGTGTGATTGGTCAAATCTTGTCCGATATCATGCTTTCTTACTTGATAGGTTTATCCTTCAAAAAAATCACAAAACTTTGAGAAGCCAAAAAAAAAAGGAGAGAGAGAGAGTATAAATATATACCACTTCATATGTATAAACTTTATGTTGACTATAAACTTTAAGGGTCAATAAGCCATATACCAAGGAACCAAGTTGGTTTATCAAAGAATAATATTATTAATTATTTTATGTATTATAAAGTTGACTCTGTATCACTCAGAGTATGATAATCCGAGTCTTTTGTCAAGGAAATGGTCCACTTGTTTGATGGCTGATTGTTGAAGAGAGAACATGGTATGGTATAGGAGTCAAATTCAGTGGGTAGTGTGTCGCCGGTTATTGACGAGAGGACTGCTGCCTTTGTCCTCAGATTATGGACCTACCTTGTTTCATAGTCCATTTGATCCTACTTTTCATATGGGCTCGGACTGCTAGGTTGGTGGAGGACACAACATCCTAATCAAACGGATAGTGGGCTCCACATTTTGTTATTAATGTCAACGCGGAGATAAATCGAGAAACTACTCGCTCCACACGCGGCAAGGGGCAAGCCCGTTGACCCAGTGGCTGGATCATGTTGCCGCTGGCAAATTTCGGCGAACTGGCCCACGAGCACCCGGAAAAGCCCTTGATATTGAGATTTTTTTTTTGTTTTTGAAAATTTTCGATTACTACCTTTCACTTTGACTCGAATGACAATTTGATCCCTTAATTTTAAAATGTAATAATTTAGTACTCAAACTTTTAATTTATAATAATTCAGTATCCAGCGTTAATTTACTGTCAATTAAGGCCATTATGTGATATCAGGTGCAATTTAATAATGTCAAAATTAACCTTTATCATAATATTCGGACCATTTTACTCATTTTTTTTTATCCTATTCCCCTTTCTCTTCAATCTAGGAATAACAGAGGAGAGATGGCTTGACCAACCATTCTTCATTCTGAGCATGCACAGGTGGTAAGAAGGTATTCCATTCTGTCCCTTTCTTTTGAAACTAGGTTAAGGAAAGACAAAGGTAAAAATTCCCATACAAGGGAAGAAGAAAGAGAAACAGACGATACTGGTGTTGCTTTGAACACTTTTATTTCCTCCATAAATAAAATTTCGTTTTCCCTGCCATGGAAGCTCTGTTTGGTTTGTTACCTTCGTTATGGGTGGAATTGCGAATAAGTGGAACTCGATTGCTCCAGAAGGCAATGACAGGAATTATGGGAGCCAAATCTTGCTAAATACCTATGATCTAACCCCTCTTAACAACTATGTTTACTGGTTCAGTTTGGGAATTTTTCATTTTGGGATTGAAGGTATGGAATCTTGCTTAGGTGCTTTTCCTTTAGGGGGGTATTCTTTTTTCGGATTTTGAGAAGGGGAAAGTTGGTCAATAGGATTTTGGTTTCTATTGACCAAGAATCCCATATTCTTTTTTCAGAATTATGTGGGGATCAGGGAAAGTTTATTTTCCTAGGCCCATCTCCTAAATGGGTATACATGATAAATAAAAGAACATGAGTAAATGTACTTACCCAGGCAAGCGTTTCCCAAGTAATTGCATTTACTTGAATAAGTAACTTACCGAAAAGCGAACGGGGCCTTAGTGTTCACGATAAAAGCTTCATATTGAATTTAATTGATAAAAAAATGATATAATTTTATGATCGGCTATTTGTTTTTTTATTTTATTTTTTATTTATCAATTGCATGATGATCTCCAATTTGGTTAGTTTCAGGTGAGAGATTACTTGGGTCAATTTTCTTAATTGTGCATTTCGCAGTTCACGATATAAATCTAGGTCAATCATGGGTTCTCTTGAATTTTCGTAGTTCAACAAGAAAAAAAAAAAAGACCTTATTTATCTTCTTCAGCACAAGCAACTAGTGTTTTCTTCTTGGATGACGGTGGGATTGAAAACACTTTTAATGGTGGCAAATGCTTTATGTTCCAATGATATTTTTCCAATAAAATGGTGAAATTAAATCATTGTATTATGCTCTTTGACATTGTTTTCCCCTTGATTTGAGCTTTTCTAATAGCGTATTCCGATTATTAACACTGGGGGGGGAGAACTGTGGTCTTTGTTAGAGTAGTGAACAATGGTTCCCACTCGTGGAGAAAGGTTATCATAGTAGAGGGTAGAGGCCATTTTTGTCATTAAGAAAATGACTGAAACTTAGTTATTGAAAATGAAATGGGTATTTGTGTCTTTTTATGCATTGACATAGGGTGAAATTAAATCATTTTAAAATTTTGAGACCAAATTATAACAACAGTCAAAATATAGGGTACTGATCGTCAATTTTTCTTAATTTTTTAATTAATAATAATCTCGAATAGTGGAAGTGAAGTCAATGTATTAGAGGGACCCGCAGATCGCTGACGTGGAAATGGAGGCAACTATTCAGCCAATGGAAAAGTTAACGTACCCAGAGAAGTGACCGCTGTAGGTGCACGTCAGCTATCTTCGTGGGCGAAGCCCAGGCGCTGGGGCGTCTATAAAAACTTTACTAATTCAAATACAACTGTCCATTCGTGAATTACTTATGTTTTTTACGAACGCAACGTCGCAACCAGAGTTTAAGAGGGAAGCGAGAGGGGAGGAGTCGGGCAGTCGGGGAGAGCAGAAGAAAAGCTTGGAAGCAAAGATTAGTTGAGGAGGAGGAGGGAGAAGTCATCATGGCGAGCAAGCTTTTCGCGTTAGCTTGCATTCGGAATGAGAGCTGTCGAGATTTGTCGCCGGCGCCGCATTATCCTTCGATGCCCAAGTACCCCAAGGGCGTTCCTGTTCAGGAGAACATGGAAGGATCAGAGGCGAAGGCTTTGTTCTCGGTATTGGGAATGACTTGCTCCGCTTGCGCTGGTTCTGTCGAGAAAGCCATCAAACGGCTTCCTGGTATTCGAGATGCTGCGGTTGATGTTCTCAACAACAAAGCCCAGGTTCTCTTTTTCCCGAATTTCGTTAATGTAAGTCGGCCTCTACCTCCGAGGATCTCTTTTTCGATCTGGCTTTTATTTGCTACCATGTTGATCCTGTATTTGTTCTGTTTAATCTAATTTCCAAATAAGGAAATTTTTAGATTTCATTGCATTTATAGAAACGCCTATTTTGAAAAATGTTCCTTTATTTGGAAATGATGTCACTCCATCCATTTCTTGTGCTTAATCAAATTCTATGGTTTGATATTAGGGTCTGGAACTGGAACCTGTTAATGATTAAGTGGTTAGGAGATCTTGCCTCGTGTAATTTAAATTAGATACAGATTATTAGAAGGCGAAGAGATATTTAGATAAATTGGTTGGCAAAAGGACTTTGTCCCGTAGAAAGTGATGATTTTGTACAACAGTGAACAGTCATAACCTTTGCGCCATCGTCCAGAATTCTTAGCCAGGATAAGATGTTATCTTTGTTGATACTAGTAGCAACTGGATAGGTGGCTGTTCGACCAAATTAATAAAAAAAAAGACAATTTTGATTTTGCCCCCAGGTTTTGGTTCTAAAAGGTTGATATGAGAGCTGCTAGGGGTATTTTCAGAATAAAAAAAGCCCTGGACCATGCTCTTTCACATTTTCTACTCATTTTAAGAGGTTACATGACCATTTCCAAATGAAAATACAGATAGTTCCTCACAGAAGATCAAGTAAAGTAGTTGCAAACTATAGGGGTTTTTTAGTAATACACAAACTATAAGGTAGGTTTTAGTAAATACGTCAAACTATAGGGGATGTCTAAGTAAATGACCTTATAATATAACTATTATTGATGACACTTTTATATCTGCTTCTAGTTCTGCTCTGCTCTCCTACTACTGCTATTAGTAACCCTTTTTCTGACCCTGATTGTTGCTTATACTGATATTTTGAACTAATCTTTCTACAAAGGTGGATAAGAGTGACTCACTCGTGATCTTATATCCAGTTAAGTAAAGTTAGCATCTACCTTAATTGTTAGTTTTTAAAGACTTACTGTTACTACAATCAAGACTTGGAATAGTGTTTGCATTCTTTAACAGCATCATACTCAGTTTGTGAAGTGAATTAGTTGTTGTCTACTATTAATCATTAACAATTAGAGTGAAGATTAGAAATGCTTTCTGCATTCCTTTACAATCATTCACGTGGGTTAGCAATGTAATGAATTTCTTCTTTTCATTATTTGAGATTAGCATTCTATATTTTTTTTTTCTCCCTTGGTTCTATATCACTTTTATGTTCATGTCTTGTACTGACCACATGTTTTCATTTGATGGCATTATTTGTTTTACATTTTTTTGAACCAGTCAAAACCAAAGCTCACTCCTGTTATGTAACACCGTGTGTGTATATATGCATGTGTGCAGGAGGAGACAATTCGAGAGGCCATTGAAGATGCTGGATTTGAAGCTGCATTAATTAAGGATGATGTAGATAACAAATCTGTGCAAACATGCCGATTTCACATAAAAGGAATGACTTGCACCTCTTGCTCAAGAGCTGTTGAATCTGCTTTGCAAGGTATTAATGGTGTACAAAATGCTCAAGTTGCACTAGCAACTGAAGAAGCAGAAATACGTTATGATTCAAAGATAGTCAGCCACAACCAGTTACTGGAAGCAATTGAGGATGCTGGTTTTGAAGCTATACTTATTAGCACCGGGGAAGACAAGAGCAAGATACAGCTCAAAGTAGATGGAGTCCGCACTAATTATTCAATGAGGATAATTGAAGAATCTCTCCAGGCCCTCCCAGGAGTTCAAGATATAGAATATGATCCCTTGCTGAATAAAGTGTCTCTTTCTTACAAGCCAGATGAAACGGGTCCTAGAAACTTCATCCAAGTGATAGAGTCAACTGGATCAGGGCGCTTCAAGGCCATGATCTTCCCTGAAGAAGGGCAACATGGATCTCACAGACAGGAGGAAATTAAGCAGTACTATAAATCCTTTCTTTGGAGTTTAATTTTTACCATCCCAGTTTTCCTTACTTCCATGGTGTTCATGTATATCCCTGGTATTAAACAGGGATTAGATTCTAAAGTAGTCAAAATGTTGACTAAAGGGGAGCTTTTGAGATGGGTATTATCCACCCCAGTACAATTCATCATCGGCCGAAGATTTTATATCGGGTCCTATAAGGCATTGAGAAATGGCTCTGCAAACATGGATGTCTTGATTGCTTTGGGAACAAATGCAGCATACTTTTATTCTGTCTACACAGTATTGAGAGCTGCAACATCAATGGATTTCAATGGTGTGGATTTCTTCGAGACCAGCTCGATGCTCATCTCATTTATTTTGCTTGGAAAATATTTGGAGGTCTTGGCCAAGGGGAAGACATCTGAGGCTATTGCCAAGCTTATGAACTTGGCACCTGAGACGGCAACACTGTTAACTATTGATGGCCATGGAAATGTGGTAAGTGAGAAAGAAATTGATAGTCGGTTGATACAAAAGAATGACATAATTAAGATAATTCCTGGTGCAAAAGTTGCTTCTGATGGTTTTGTCATATGGGGTCAAAGCCATGTCAATGAGAGCATGATAACAGGAGAAGCCCGCCCAGTGGCAAAGAGGAAGGGTGATGCAGTGATTGGAGGAACTGTTAATGAAAATGGGGTATTACATATTCAGGTAACACGAGTTGGGTCTGAGAGTGCTCTTTCACAGATTGTTCGCCTTGTTGAATCAGCACAAATGGCCAAAGCTCCTGTGCAGAAGTTTGCTGATCGTATCTCAAAATACTTTGTTCCCTTGGTAAGTTTTCCTAACTGCCATGTAAAAGTGGACATTTTTAACACAAGGTTTAGTAGTTTTCAAAATCATTAGTGTCTTAATTATAAATTAGTTGAAGTGCTTGGCTACTTGTGGGTGGGGAGGGTGATTGCTTTCTTATTTCTTAGTCTGAGGATATTTAATCATTACATGATACTTCTGTCATCAGATACAGTAGATTAGTTTATCTTGGGACTGATTGTCCCATCTTTGCAAGGAAATCTGTTTCTTGTTTCTCACGAAACATTAACAATCATTATTTTGTTATTGATTTCTCTTGCTTCCCAAGTTTGTGAAGTTTGTACGTTCTGGTAGTAGAGAGTGGAAAAGAAAGGGGCTCTTACAATATGGCTGAAACAATTTTTTGGAAGATGCTAACTTGCTTGGTAAAGCTTTTGGCCTTTGATGCCCAAAACCTGGCCTTCAGCCATAACCTAATTTGCCCAACCCTTCTCCACCAAAGAAATATATATATATATATATGTATATATATTTGGAAAAAAGTCACTATATTATAGTTCTTTAAAGAACATAAGACGCCAATAACTAAATCTTACTACTCATATTTCTTCACAAAAGAATGGGTAATTCTTTAAGTCTTCATACATGAGCTGTAAAAGGATTAACTAGTGGTGGATAATAATCTAACACAGTGCCCAAAGTCCTGCTGACAGCCTGACAGTACCGAAATTTAATTGAATTGACTTTGGAAACTTTGAGCAGCTAAAATAATATACTTGGTAGAGTATTGCATGCTTTGTTTTTTCAACAAATCAATAAATTTTGTGACTCTACCATGTAGAATTCCCCTCCTCCCCCACTCCCTTGACGAAACAAATCAATATCTATTCAGGCATATCTAGAAATGACCAAACAATTGCCATTTGGTTTTCAAAATCTTTACCTGTTTGCTTTGAATCCTTGTAGGTTATTGTTCTTGCATTTGGAACTTGGCTTGCCTGGTTTTTAGCTGGAAAATTCAATGCCTATCCAAAGTCTTGGATACCATCTTCAATGGACAGCTTTGAGCTTGCTTTTCAATTTGGCATCTCTGTTATGGTCATAGCTTGCCCATGTGCTCTAGGTCTGGCAACTCCAACAGCGGTGATGGTTGGTACTGGGGTCGGTGCTTCCCAAGGTGTACTAATCAAAGGAGGGCAAGCATTGGAAAATGCACATAAGGTCAGTATGAAAGATTTGCATAGATTTTCTCTCTTTTACTTGGGTTCGACTATGATGCCAGAAAGACATGATACCAGAAAAATTTACAACCAATTAACCAGCATCATAAAAGTGGTAACCAATCAGATGGGTTTTTATCAAAATTCACAGGGGTTGTGATTAGTCAAATCCTTTCCAGTATCATGTCTTTCCAGAATTATAGATTTTCCTTATTTACTTACATTTTTGGAGTAGTTGCTTGAACTTAGAGGTTAATTGTGCTGATTAAACGCTTAGAGGTTAATTATTTCAACACTTTTTCAAAACTTCATATTAATTCAGTTTAAATCTAATTGCAGATATCAAATGCCCAATCTTCCTCCAAACTATTTGAAGATTGATTCAAGCAATAATAGTCATTACAATTCTTATTTATAGTTTTTCTTAAACCATTTTCATTTCTTTCATACCATTTTAGTGACCACCTAGATTGCTTGGATAAATTGCCAATTAGAATCAGCACATTGCTGATATTCAATCTAATTTTGAGCAAGTTAATGTGGATCAACTAATGTTTTTCCATTTCACTCATCTTTTTCTGTCATTTCATGCCATTTATGCTCATTTTCTTTTTCAAATATATTTTTTTTCTTTTTTTTTTCATGCTCCAACTTAATTAATTTATAGAATTATTTAAAAATTTACCTTTCTTTGTAGGTGGATTGCATCGTCTTTGACAAGACTGGGACACTGACCATTGGAAAGCCAGTAGTTGTAAGCACAAGGCTCTTGAAAAACATGGTACTTCGTGAGTTCTATGAATTGGTTGCTGCAACTGAGGTAGGCCTTTCTTTCTTACTTGTTTCATCTGTTATCTATGACAATTTATTTTTATCATATCATATCTTTGTTGATGTCTTGAGGAGCCACAAGGCCATGTTAAGGAAGGCTAGAAAATTCAATTTATTCACTTACAATTGGGATGATTGTCTTTTAGAATTGAACTTGGAATTTTATCCTTTATTGTAATGCTCTTTTTGTTTCACCAAAGAGGATTGGAAGCTTTTCAAACTGAAATGTTTCAGTTGTATTTTCTCCCCTTTTACCACAGTATTTTTTTTTCCTGCCACCTCTTATGGAAACAAATGTTGCCTGAGGAGAAAATATACTTCAGGAAAATCTGAATATAGGAAATTTATTGGAAAACTTCCTAGTTTTTACTTGAATAATGGCTGTAAATTGCTTCTTTTTCTCGGGTCATTCTCACCATGGGGGACCTTTATACCTGTCAGATTAAAACCCCATCGCTGTAGTTTTTTTCCCTGCAATATTAATCATTCAGTTGATGCTTTTTATTTGGAGGATTCATGTTAACTAGTTGGGTTTCTGACAGTCTATTACCAAACCACCATATTTGCTTATATTAATTTTTACTCCTTTTTATGTTAAATGCAAGAAGTATGTCTTATGATAATATTGGCATGCTGTACATATTATTCAGGTAAACAGTGAACATCCACTAGCAAAGGCCATTGTTGAGTATGCCAAGAAATTTGGAGAAGATGAAGAGAACCATGTCTGGCCAGAAGCAGAGGATTTTGTCTCCATCACAGGCCATGGTGTGAAGGCAACTGTCCAAAGCAAGGAAATAATAGTGGGGAACAAGAGCCTGATGTTGGAATCTCACATATTTGTCCCAGTTGATGCTGAAGAAGTCCTAGTAGAAATGGAAGAGATGGCACAAACTGGAATCTTAGTATCCATAAATAGGGAGGTTGTGGGACTGATAGCCATATCTGATCCACTGAAACCAGGTGCTCGGGATGCCATATCTATTCTCAAGTCCATGAATGTCAGGAGCATTATGGTGACAGGTGACAATTGGGGCACTGCAAATTCCATTGCCAAAGAGGTTGGAATTGAAACTGTTATTGCAGAAGCCAAACCTGAACAGAAAGCAGAAAAAGTGAAGGAGTTACAGGTAAAATATTCGATTTGAATACACTTGTTAATATACTTGTAGGTAACATTTCTGCTGTCTGTACATAAATATGGGTACATATTATACATGTACACTAAAATACATGTTTCTGTTAAATGCGTTCTGACATGCATCTGCTCACATAAGCTTTATACATATCTCTATGCATGTATTAAAGTTTTAAATTTTGTAGCTGAGATCCAGTGATGATCACTTGTTTTGACTTGATCAAAATTTCTAGTTATTGTTTAGGCTTTTATTTGCTCTAAGCATTTAAGACGATTAGTGATCTCCATGTGAACCAACCCTGTTTTTTGTTGTTGATGATTGCCTAACTATTTTTTTTTATCCTGCAGAGTATGGGATTAACAGTGGCTATGGTTGGAGATGGCATAAATGACTCACCGGCACTAGTGGCTGCTGATGTGGGAATGGCAATTGGTGCTGGCACAGACATTGCCATTGAAGCTGCTGACATTGTTCTCATGAAGAGCAACTTGGAGGATGTGATAACTGCCATTGATCTCTCCAGAAAAACATTCTCTCGCATTCGGCTGAACTACATATGGGCATTAGGTTATAATCTACTTGGCATCCCAATTGCTGCTGGTGCCCTTTTCCCTTCTACCGGATTTCGGCTACCACCATGGATTGCTGGGGCTGCAATGGCAGCCTCCTCAGTTAGTGTTGTATGCTGCTCTCTTTTGTTAAAGAACTATAGAAGACCCAAGAAACTGGACACCCTTGAGATAAGTGGTATCCAGGTGGAGTGACTGATCACAACAGAGTTGATTCAATCTTATACATACATCGATATACTAGCATAGCTTGCTGCTGTTATGTTCTTTTATTTTTCTTATTTTACTAAATTTGTGAATTTACAAGGTTGAGTCATAAGAAACAAAGGTTTTACTCTTGGTTGTCTCTCCAAATTGTGATAATAATTTGGTACATTGCAAAAAAAAAAAAGGTTCACCTTCTTCCTTTTCATCGTTCTATTACTGTTTTATAGCATATTGTATTACAATACACGTATGACCTCACCAATCAACTTCCAGTCTTTTTACCGACAAGAAACTTCAAGATGATGATGCTAGGAGATTGATTTGGCGTAGAGAAACATCGTGTTGTTAGAATTCACTCTTGGAGATATTCCTTGTGAACTGGAAACTCATAGGTTCAACTGTTCAAGTATTGTCTTATGGGTAGCAGATCCGACAAGAAACTTCAATGGGTCAGGTGACTCAGGTCTACCTGACAACCAACAGTTTTGGTTCTGTGGTTTTGCCCCAATTATAATTGGGTTGGGACCATTTGCTGTTCCAAACCGATTTAGATCTGTTGAAAAGTAAAAAAAGGGTGGGTCAGTCGGTGGCTCACCGAATTTACAATCGGTGGCCCACCGAGCTGAGCCCGTCATATTGAATGGTGGCACACCATTTTATTGTTTGCTTAATTATGAAGAAAATTTAAAAAAAAAAAACCATTGTACCCCTAACCTCAAGTATAAATAAGGGTCTCTCCTATGTTAGTTAAAAACATACTTCATTTCATTTCAATGTTAGTGTATGCAGTGTGTTGAGAGGAGTATTGTGTTTGGGTGTATTGAGTGTCGGGTACGGGTGTAATTTCGGTGAGGTCATCTTTGTATTTTCTCCAGTTTATAGTAAGAAGGAAGCTCCGAGCTGTTGCCCGTGGACGTAGGCATTTTGGCTGAACCACGTAAATCTGGTGTTCTCTCTTTCTTTTTTTTTTTCTCTATTGCTATCTGCTTTTTATTTTCTTTCTGTGCACGTACAGATTACATTATTTCCACTATGCAATTCCAACAATTGGTATCTGAGCCACACGGTTCTGTTTCGGGATTCTGCCGAAATCTGTATTTGCTGTTCCGGTATTGCACGTGTTGAATATGGCGAGTTCGAGCTCTACCTGGTTCGACATACCGAAATTCAACGGATCCAACTATGCAATTTGGAAGCTGAAGATGCATGCTGTGTTGGTGAAAGAAGATTGTGCAATTGCCATAGAAGGAAAAGAGAAGAAGCCTGCTGATATGAAAGACGAAGATTTTGAGAAGAAAAACCAGATAGCCATGGCTGATATTCTTCTTGCTTTAGAAGATTCGGTTTTATTCAACGTGTCCAAGGAAATCACTGCCAAATGTTTATGGGACAAGTTGCAGAATCTCTACGAGGGGAAATCGATGTCCAACAAAATCTTTCTCCGATGACAACTCTACAATCTGAGGATGAAGGACAGAGCCTCTTTGCATACATTTGAATGAGTTCAACACTCTAGTAAGCAAATTAGCAACTGTAGATTGCTCTTTTGCTTTGTTTTATGCCAGACTCTTGGGATAGTTTGATAATAAATTTGAGCAATACTAAAGATCTGTCATTAGAATCTACTATTTCTATGTTACTTACGGAAGAATCTCGTAGAAAAGTTGGTGAGAATTCTTCAGGTGATGCAATGATGGTACGAGGTAGATCGAATGAGAGAAGTGACTATCAAAAATCAAACGAGATCCAAGTCAAGAGGCAACAAGAAAGGACTCAAGTGTTGGAATTATGGTAAGAAGGGGCACCTTCGAAAAGATTGTTGGCAACCCAAAGTAGAGCAAAATCGGCCCAACTCTGACAAAGATCCAGCTTCAAATAATTCCCAAGGAAACATCGCAGAAGGAAGTGATTCATCAGAAGATGGTGAGGTACTGTCTATTGATTCTTGTGAAAATTTAAAGCATAACTGGATATTAGATTCTGGTGCTTCTTTCCATATGACGCCATGCAGAGATTGGTTCTACACATACCAGTCGTGCAATGGTGGGACTATTTACATGGGCGATAATAGCACATGCAAAATAGTGGGAATTGGAGACGTTAGAATTACTATGTTTGACGGCATCACTTGTACAATCTCCGGTGTACGGTATGTTCCTGAAATGCGAAAGAGTCTCCTGTCACTAGGAAAGTTTGATGAAGACGGTTACAAGTTTTTTGGAGAAAAGGGCCAATTGAATATCAGTAAAGGAGCTATGGTAATTGCGAAAGGCAAATTACAAGAGAAGCTATACCACTTGATCGGTGATACCATAGTCGGCGATGCCATCGTTGCAAATGTTGTGACCGATTCTGTCATGATTTGGCACAGACGTTTGGGTCATATGAACAAGCAAGGACTTAAGGTACTTCTTGATCAAAATCTACTTCCTGGTTTAAAATCTACTGATTTGAATTTCTGTGAAAATTGTTTATTTGGGAAACACCATAGAGCTAGTTTTCACAAGTCTAAAGCTAGGAGTAGAGAGGTATTAGATCTAATACACTCTGATACGTGGGAAGCTACTACGGAATCTCTTGGAGGTTCATTATACTTTGTCTCTTTTATTGATGAGTTCTCCAGGAAAGTATGGGTATATTTACTCCAACGGAAGAGTGATACTTTTTCTTATTTCAAGAAGTTCAAAGCTCTAGTTGAAAATCAAAAGGGGAAAAGAATTAAGTGTCTAAGAACCGACAATGGGAAAAAATATACCTCAAAAGAATTTGAAGGATTTTGCAATGAGCATGGCATTCTGAGACAGTATACGGTTCCACGAACTCCACAACAAAACGGAGTTGCTGAACGGATGAATCGTACACTTATGGATCGAGCTAGAAGCATGTTGAGTGCAGCTAGGCTGGAACAGTACTTTTGGGCAGAAGCAATCAATACGGCATGTTACCTAGTAAATCGCTCTCCCACTACGACACTTGATTGCAAAATTCCAGAAGAGGTATGGTTAGGAAACCCTGTTGATTATTCTTTCTTACATACATTTGGTTGTGATGCTTATATTTGGATTCCTAAGGAGCAAAGGACCAAGCTAGAGCAAGATCCAAAAAGTGTATTTTTCTTGGCTATGCAGAAGGTACAAAGGGATATAGATTATGGGATCCTACTGCCTACAAGATAGTTGTTAGCCGAGATGTTGTCTTCAATGAAGATTCGATGCAGAAAGAATCAAGCTCTAAGACAACAGAGAAAGTTGAAGTGGAATATTTTCAAAAGATTCAAAAACAACAAATTGATACAACTGTTGATGTACCTGAAGAGCACATTGAAAATTTTGAAGGAGAGACTCATGATGATCAAGGTCGATCAAGGAGAGCTACAAGACCTCTTGTCTAGCTTCAGGACGTCCAAATGCTCGTCATTGGCAAATGGCAATGGAGGAAGAAATGGAAGCTCTGAAAAAAAATAAAACTTGGGACTTAGTCAAACTACCTAAGAATCGAAAGGCCATTGGTTGTAGATGGGTGTACAAACTCAAAAAGGATACTAGCGGGAATATCGAAAGATATAAAGCTCGACTAGTTGTAAAAGGATATGCTCAGAGATCAGGTATCGACTTTAACGAAATATTTTCTCCTGTTGTTCGATTAAGTACTATTCGTATTCTATTGAGTATGACTGCAGTACTTGACTTGGAGCTGGAGCAGTTAGATGTTAAAACTGCATTCTTGCCTGGTAATCTTGAATAAGAGATTTATATGACTCAACCTGAAGACTTTGTCGAGAACGACAAAAAGGATCTGGTTTGTCAGCTGACCAAACCACTTTACAGTCTAAAACAGGCGCCAAGGTGTTGGTATAAGCGATTTGATTCCTTCATTGTGAGCTTGGGCTTTAGCAAATGCGAAGCAGATCATTGTGCCTACACATACTTTTTAGTAATGATCACTTCATCATTTTGTTGTTATATGTTGATGACATGCTAGTTGCATGTACTGATAAAGGAAGTATCTCAACACTGAAAGCTCGTTTAGCTAGGGAGTTTGACATGAAGGATCTGGGGGCGGTTAATCAGATTCTTGGGATAACGATATATAGGGACAGAAAGAACATGAAAGTCTGGATAACTCAAAAGAGTTATGTTCAAAGGGTCTTGCGGCGCTTCAACATGCAAGATTCCAAACCAGTCAGTATCCCATTTTCTGTTGGTTGCAAGTTGTCTTCGGAACAATCACATAGCACTGAAGCTGAGAAGACAGAAATGTCCCACATACCATATTCATCAGCAGTAGGGAGCCTTATGTTTGCCATGGTGTGCACCAGACTAGACATTGCACAAGCAGTGGGAGCAGTCAGTAAGTTTATGGCAAATCCAAGAAGAGATCATTGGACTGCGGTGAAGAGAGTCCTTCGGTATTTGAAGGGTACTTCTGAAATCTCTATTTGTTATACTGGCCAAAGCTTAAAACTAGTTGGTTATGTGGATGTAGTCTATGCAGGAGATCGCGATAATAGAGAATCAACCACTGGTTATGTGTTTTCTTTAGCTAATGGTGTAGTGAGCTGGGCATCAAAATTGCAATCTGTAGTAGCCTTATACAGAAGCAGAATATATGTCAGGTATACAAGCATGCAAAGAAAGTATTTGGCTAAAGAGGTTGCTTGAAGAATTCCACATCAAGAAAGAAGTGGTGATTATTCATTGTGATAGTCAAAGCGCATTACACTTAGCAAGAAATCCTATATTTCATGCACGGACTAAACACATTGATGTACAATACCACTTTGTTCGTGAGGTAGTTGAAGATGGGCAGATCTCATTACAGAAGATCCACACTAACAACAACGTTACTGATATATTGACAAAGCCGGTGATGAGAGAGAAGTTCATCTGGTGCAGAACTTCTCTGGGACTTAAAGCCACATAGCAAGAGATGATCGACAGCTATTCTCGAATAAGTTTTTTCACTATGAAAATTGTCTTCAAGTGGGAGAATGTTGAAAAGTAAAAAAATGGTGGGCCAGTCGGTGGCTCACTGAATTTACAATCGGTGGCCCACCAAGCTGAGCCCGCCATATTGAACGGTGGCACACCATTTTATTGTTTGCTTAATTATGAAGAAAATTTAAAAAAAAACCCATTATACCCCAACCTCAAGTATAAATAGGGGTCCC
This sequence comes from Nelumbo nucifera, assembly GCF_055504915.1. Lineage (NCBI taxonomy): Eukaryota > Viridiplantae > Streptophyta > Magnoliopsida > Proteales > Nelumbonaceae > Nelumbo > Nelumbo nucifera. Next base: position 186,031,311 of record NC_142649.1, on the reverse strand, counting down.
TCCAATGTTAGTTAAAAACATACTCCATTTCATTTCAGTATATAGTGTATGCAGTGTGTTGAGAGGAGTATTGTGTTTGGGTGTATTGAGTGTTGGGTACGGGTGTGATTTTGGTGATGTCATCTTTGTATTTTCTCCAGTTTATAGTAAGAAGGAAGCTTCGAGATGTTGTCCGTGGACGTAGGCATTTTGGCCGAACCACATAAATCTGGTGTTCTCTCTTTCTTTTTTCTTTCTCTATTGCTATCTGCTTTTTATTTTCTTTCTGTGCACGTACAGATTACATTATTTCCGCTGTGCAATTCTAACAAGATCCAAGTCAATTATAAATTATCTATAAAAAGAGGAAAAAACCGGCTAAGAATATAAAAGGCCTCCTGGTTTTTCATGCAATTTTGTTTTTGAAAAGTAAATACTATATTAATAACCAGAAAGAGAAATAAAGTCTTCGGGTATCCCTTTTAGGTAATCTAAACTAACAAGAGATGAGAAGAGTGAGATTTAGTTAGTTGGGATATCGTGTGGGCTGATTATGATTAGTTAAACTGTCTATTTACATAACGAAAGTTAAACTTTTTTAAGGTTGCTTAATAACTCCTGGTTTTCAAAAAAACCATTGGCATGACCAGGGATATTCTATTTGTTGCGTGAACGATCTTATCAGTTGCTGAGCATCACAACAAATACATATTTTCTCAAAATTCCAGTTTTGTAATTCTTGTAAAACCTACAAAATAGCAAATAGTTCAGCTTGAATAACCAAATTAACTTGAGAGGTCTTCGCTGCAATGATGTGACTTATATAGTTTGTCTTGGATGTGGACACTCCCAACCGCCCTTTGCATTTGATGTCATGTGATTTATATATATATATATATATATTTATTTCCAAAATTATCGTTGATTTAACCTTTCATTATTCTTTAAATTTTCAAAATAAAATTAACATTGACTGAAAAATACGTCAAGTCTATAAAATTCCTCATGGGAGATAGACTCAGCTTGACTGGGAAAAAGGAATCAAGATGATCATCACCACCACCACCACCACTGTCATCATCACGATGAAGCCACTCCAATGGCAATTAGTCAATTACAACCGAATCCGGGAGCAAATAGGAAATAGAAAGACAACATCTTCTCCCGCATCACAGGAAAAAAGGCTAAGCTTAATTTCTCCAATGAAGATGATGAACACACTGCTTCAAATACCTAGTTGCCCCTCAAATACCTTTTGTAGCAGACCTATTATGATGGTCTCCCAAAAAATTTGGATTTTGGGTTCATGAAACCATAGGTAGGGATGTCAATGGGTCGGGTCTGACTGATGGACCCAAACAGATTGGGCCAGTTCCTGTTCTGGAAATTGGAACCAACAGGTCGGTCCCGGGGCCTGATATAGGATCTTGATTACTATTAGTTTGGAATTGATTCCACCTAGTCCCAAACCAATAAATAAATATATATAATATAATATATAAATAAATTATATATATATATGATATATAGAGAGAGAATATTTAATATATAATAAACATAAATGTTTATTTTTTATTTATTATAATTAAGTCTGTCAGGTCGGACCGTGATTGTCCCAGAAAATTATATACCCTATCGGGTCTGGGTACAGGTCCGAGTCCTCAACCTTTCATATTGGGCCGGTTCCGGTTACAGCTGACTTCAGACCCGGTCCGTTGACAGCCGGGTAAATTTTTGTCTATTTGCTAAACCAAACCAAAGTCTTACTTTAAATATTTAATCCAAAAAAAAAAGTTTAGTTGATGTTTAGAATTTATTTCCATCGCTGGCGTGTTCGTGTTTCAGTGGGTCTCAGTTAAACTAGACGTACTTGACTACTTGTGCGGTTGCGCCTAATCTTCGAGACTCAAATTGAGAACTGAGACAGAGAGAAGAGTAAAGAGAAGGAAAAACGATGCTGAAGGTTTATGCCGATCGGATGTCCCAGCCTTCTCGTGCGGTTATAATCTTCTGCAAGTAATTCCCCGGCCCTATTTTTCGGGCTTAAATTTTTTAATTTATGTGCGGTGTAATTTTACAGTTATGCAAATTGGTTGGTGAATTAGGGTAAACGGAATCGAATTTGAGGAGATCAAAGTAGACCTATCGAAACGTCAGCATATCTCTCCTGAATTTAAAGGTACATATATACAGTTACGAGTTTTTTGTTGGCTCTTATCTTATATAATTCCTGCATTTTTAAATGATGTCTGAACACTGCATTTGTGTATTTACGAGGACAGTAGGACACTGATTTAGAAACTCAGATTGCTTTCTGATATTTAAAGAAAGCTCTGATTGAATATACGCTTTGCATACTTGTCAGTATGTCTTGTCTTAAAAGCTCGTCAAGCTTGTTAGCCATGAATCTGGGGGCTGCTTGTATTTGTGAAATCTTAGCTGGGACTTAGCAATTGAATAGAAACCTAGCTTAGCTGACTAGCCTCATCCCTATAAAATTCGATTAGTATAGGTATCTTTATTTTTTTTTTTTGCAGTTATCTTGATACGTTCACCTTATTTTTGTTTTTATATATTGCTTTATATTAAGTTTGATATAAACATCACATATTTATATAAAATTCCAACGATTCCAAGGGTGCACAAACACATAGAACATTAGAACTCCGAGTATAATTTATGGTTGGCTTGAGCTTAGAACTTCAAAAAGCATGGGAATTTTTAACACATACTACTCGCTTTGTTGATTATGCTATAAATAATTGCACACAAATGCTCTGTTTTCGAGAATTTTATAATATGTGAAAATATGATGATATACAGAAAAATGGAAGCATCTATCCATTATGAATTTGAAGGGACACGGGCGTTTCTCTTAGAATTCTATAAATGAAGGCTATGCTTAACATTAAACTGAGAAATTTCATAAAATGGAGATTTCTTGTATTGTCAACTTAAGACAAGTTGATGAATAGGATTTGCTATTGCTTTGGTGTTATTTCAATTGTATTAAATTTTGCAGAATTCACATTTCATTAAAGTAAAGTTCACCAGAAAACGTGTATTGTAACTATGGCAAACTCATGACAGACTCATCTTTATTGAAAATATATGCAAGTGCCGATTATATGTGACCCTTTTTATTATAGTAACAGTCTCCATGTTAAACTTTCAGAAATCAATCCTATGAGACAAGTTCCAGCCATAATTGATGGGAGATTTAAGCTATTTGAGAGGTATTCCAGTGTTCTGTGATTTTCATAAATGAACATAGATACCAAGTAGTTTCTGGGTAGGGTTATCTATGCATGCATAACTCTTGCTGCTTTTGAAACTGTACCATGTCATCAACTTTAAGTTTTGAATAAGATACTGTTATCATCTTATTACAAATATGGAACTAATGAGCTTCTTTCCTATTTGTAACTGCTTTTCAGTTGATAGAGGTTATGCTAGATTTTAACAAGAAAGGGGGGAGGAAGGGAACTTTTCTGGACTTGTTTATATGTTCTTAGTGATTCATTGCTATTCATACAAATGTGAAATGTTCGTGTAACATGACCCTTGTGTTGTATTTAGATGAGATGTGAATCAGTCTTCTAATATCAGGTTTAAAATCAGTAATTAACAGTGCAAATCAGATCTGAATAATAGTGCAAGAGCTGTGTATGTTGAAGAGAAGAGGTAAGAGAAGAAGAAGTCGAATAATTCACCCTTCTCCTCTAACCCTATTTTATTAATCTCCAAAAATTAATGATGACAAGTATGCCCTTAAGTGGACGGCCAACTTGGCAATTACATAAAGAAAATAAAACAAGAACAAATAACAGGCCCATTAAGTGAGGCCCATCAACATAAAATAAAAGATAAAAATAAAGGATATCACACAAGCAGCTGTTAGGGTCCATTCGGCCCAGTCTCTTTACAAGATGTATTAATCCCCACGAAATCCAGTTAAGCTTTTGGTATACGGTGCTAATCACATAAAGAACTCTGCATGCATGTAATATTGGTATTTCCCTTTCTAAATGCCGGAGGGAGACCAGTTCCAGATCCAAAGGAATTATTGATTGTCCCAAGGAAGAAGTCAATACTAATGAGAGAGAAGAAACATCCACTAAGCTTGCCTTGGACACAGTTGATTAAATTAATTAAACCTTCCTCAAGGCATAAAATGCAAGTTTAGGGAGAGATATACAGCATGTTTCATTTCTCTGAAACAGATTCCACGTATCATTTTCCTGTGAGCCACCTCCCAACAAAAAGGCTCGAGGGTTCATTTTCCCTTTATAGCTTACTTGATACATCTTACAAGTTTTCTGCATCAACCATTGATGATTAATATTATTAAAATTGTATGAAAGGTAATTATAAAATATGGAAAAGATTATCTATTATAAGAAAAATGGATAAATCGATATATACTCGGTTTCTTGATGTCTTCCTATGTTTCAGTGTTTTAAAAGAAAGAAGTACAACTTATGAACAAAGGGACATGCATGCCTGAATCAAGTGACTAGTGAGGCACCTCATTTTGGAGAAAAGAAAAGAAGAAAAACTTAATACTGTAAGAGAACGTAAATATAAATTCTGAAAGAAATAAAATGTCTCAGAAAACCTCTTAGCTTAATTAATCAGAGTTTCATTTTATTAATATAATTTTGTAGCTTTGTACGTTCCCTCAAGACTGGAGCAATACAAAGCTATTTGTTAATGTTTTCACTTTGCATCTTCTTTTTTCTCACCTGGTTTATGTTGTACTACTATACATGTTAAATCAGCTGGACTTTCTTTCCAAATTTATTTTTGCAGTCATGCAATTCTGAGTTACCTTGCTTGTGCATTCCCAGGAGTTGCAGATCATTGGTAAGTTGAATGCATCTTTCTCTTCAAAATTTTATATCTAGATCAGAAAGAATTTCAGATATTTTTGTTTTGTGTATTACTAAGGTATACTTACTCTAGGGTTTGTCAATTAAATACTCCTAAAGCTGTGTTTGGGACTGATGTAAAATGTCATCGGTGTAAAAGTATACCGATGACGTTTTACATTGAACCATTAAAAAGTAACCATTTTAATTTTGAAAAGTGTGCATGGGAAAAGCAGAGTTTTACATCGATTTTATTGATGTAATATTTACACCGACAATCGATGTAAAACTCTGCTTTAATGAACTTTTACATTGATTTACGACGTAAACTCCACTCCATCCAAACATACGCAAAACTGAACCGGAGTGGAGTTTTATGTCGATCATGATTGTACACTCCTTCCAAACGCCAACAAAATCAAACCGGCGTAAATATTTACACCGATGACGTTTTACATTGGTTCCAATTGCAGCCTAAGTAATTACTTATCAAAGAAAACCCCAACTTATGCATGTGTTTGTGTTTCACTTTTTTGGTAAGGTACCCAACTGATCTTTTTAGGAGAGCTAAGATCAATTCAGTCTTGGATTGGCATCATTCCAATTTGCGTCGTGGTGCAGGTACTGTACATTCAAACCTCAAGGTTCAAGCTTCAACCCATTTTTTGCTTCTCCTTGCTTGAAAAAGGTTGAGTCTATTCAACAAGAAGTTCTATAACTGAAAATCGGACAATTAAATTGGGTGAGTAGGGGGACTGACTATATCACTTTGCTTTAGTTAGCCCTTTTTGTGTGATGAGTTAGGCTTGGATTGAACTCATGAATAATGGCCTTACTGGGACAATCTAAAGGTTTATCTATGTCATTGGTAACTCAAGCACATATATATCTTTCATTTTTAATTGAGCTGTGACGATTTCTGATGAACTTAATAAGTCTTCTTTGAACTTTAGAATTAGTATTCTGCATTGTAGTGGTTTCCAATGAATAAAAGTAGACATATTAGAATATTGGTATGGAATAAGATTTTGCAGTGTAGTATCAGTAGTAATGTAGGAATAACGTCAATATTCCAAGCAGTAGTACAAAGAAATGTAAATTAACAATATTTAAAATTTTATTGGTTTTGGTGGTTGGCAAATTCATGAAAGCAAGAAGTCTCATCTAAAATCTGTCTCCTGCTGTTGGAATTGCACCTTAGAGAGAATCTGACGGAACAGTTTCTTTATTCGATTTTCTGATTTTCTTTGACAGCTATTTTTTTCCTTACAGACACTTCCTTATTGGCATATCCTAAGCACTTTTAATATTAGAAATCTACATTGAAAAAAGTTACATGTTAAAAGTCTAAAAATACCTTCTGAAAGTCAAACTTTAGGTCCATTATAAATTCTTAATTAGGAGTTCAAATAATTTAGTTGATGGTTAGTAGGACTTACCAATATAAATAAACAAATAAGTCTTGAGAAGGGAAAGATTGACAAGGAGATTGATACTTTTTTCGTGGAATGTTTTCCCCAATAAGAAATAGGAGAAAGATTATTTAAAGATGCATAAGAGGCTCTATTCTATGGACAGAGGACTGCTACAATCTTCTCTGATAAAAGACAGGCTTCAGAGGAATTGATTGAGCTCATTACTATTCATATGGCACATTGGATGTGGATCTTCAATGATTTCTCTATATTTTCGGAAGATAACATTATTGATTGGACCCCTCCACCAATTGGTAACTTCAAGTTCAATTTTGATTGGTGCAGCCTTGAAACCTGAGGAATTCTGGTTGATGGGTCTTTTAGATACTAGAGGACATAATGGTTGTAGTCGTGCTCTGGTACTGGTCCTATTGGCTTTGGCAACTCACTAGAGCTAATCTCCTGTCTTGTTGCATGGTATTAGGTTAGTTTGCTCTGTGGTATTATACGATCTCAGTTAGAGCACCCGACCCTAAAAAGAACCAGAAAAAGGAAACTAATTCTTATGCTTATGCCTTAATACTCAAACTTCAAACTACCTTTAGCACACTTCAACTTCTATCTGTGAAACTGCATTTTTTTCAGCACACTTTGTAATTTGTGGGCCAGTTTGATACTTTCTGCACATTTTTTAGACATGTAAATGATTGTGTATGGAAGACTTTCCTTTGTACTTGCAGGAAAACTTCCCCTATTATTTTATGGAAGTATGGGGCAGTTGGAAACAAATGAACTTATAAGTGGCAATTTCTAATTTAAAAGTTTTTTCTAAGACATTTTGCAATTATTAGTGTTACCATTGTAATTACTCACTGTCTGTTTAAGACCCAACTCTGAAGTTTGAACTCTGGCAATACCTATGCACTTGCTTTCTCCTTTCTTTGTGGGTTACGTAGTTGTGAGCTACAGCTTTCTTAGTGCTCTTCTCTTGTTGCAGCTCCCTTTGTTCTAAATACTGTGCTTGGACCTGCACTTGGTCTTAAATCGAATCCAAAAGTGACTGCTGAAGCTGAGAAAATTTTGACTTCATCTCTATCAAAGATTGAGTCTATATGGCTCAAAGGAAATGGGAAGTTTTTATTAGGAAGCTCTCAACCTTCAATAGCAGATCTGAGCCTTGTCTGTGAAATTATGCAGCTGGAGGTAACAAAAGAGAGCCTTAGTATCTGGATGTCTTCTGGAAATTTCCATGCTTCATCTGTAATCCAAATTTCCTTTCACAAATATAATTATGTGATATATACCTAGGTTGTCAATGGCACATTTTACTTTATTGCTGATTTATACATATTACAAGATTTTTTTTTTTAATTTTACAAGATTCCTGTTTTTTCCTACTTTGAAAGTTTTTATTGAAGTATTAATTGTACCACTATGATTCAACTCATCCAATCGATGGGATGGTAGCATACACATGTTCCCTGCAAGCAAAATGTAGGAAAGACCTCTTTTGACCAATAAAATGGAAATTTCATTCCAATGGTAATGCGTGCTGGCTTTACAATGGTCTTCTCTCACTATAATTATGTTATGACAACATATGATGCAAAAATTATGCGTTGGGCCCCTATTCATGTGATGCATTTATCTGAATCACACAATATGTTCATCATCCTTCAGTGAACCAAAAAGGTTTGGCTAAAGTTTTATAGACGGGAGGTGAAGAAATTGAAAACTGCCATCCATTCCATATATAAAACGCATGTTGTAGTTAACATAATGGTATATGCGTTTAGTAGTATACTTTGATGCGTATAATGGAAATGTTCTTAGTGGTGGTGGGTTGTTCCTGGTTTTATTTCTTTTTTTGTCTTGTGCAAACGCTCTTTTTAGTATTTTTGATCTTAATTAAAGACCTAATTTTAGACAAAGAAGGATGAAATTTTGAATGGTTTTGTTATATTTAGTGATGAAACTATGAGGCTGTAATGGAATCTGATGTCTTAGTATACTCCTTCACTTGTTTCAGCTCTTGGATGAGAAGGATCTCGATCGAATATTGTACCCACACAAGAAGATTGTGCAGTGGATCGAGGATACCAGAAATGCAACCAGACCTCATTTTGACGAAGTACACAAGATCCTGTTTAGAGCCAAAGCAAAATTGCACAAGCTGCAGCAGCCAACTGGAGGAAACTACGACACTATGTCAAGCATTAAAGCCATGCTGCCGTCTAAACTGTGAAAATAGAAATGTTCTAGTATATAGGTTATTTGGAATTCTGGTGTATCAAAATAATAAATTTTAGACGAACAGTTTTAATGGAATAGCTGATGCTTTATCTAAAGCAGGAGTCAATAGGCAGGAGTTGTTTTGGGCCTGTTTTTGAGGCATTTTTATCAAAGGGTCCCCCATCCGGCCCTTGGACGGTGGCAGTTGTAATCTTTATCCATTATTTTTAATGAAAGTTACCGTTTCTCATAAAAAAAAAAAAAAATTAGAGAATGATACAAATGTTTGTGATTGGTTACTTCAAATTGAGGTCTAGATCTGGCGATATGAACCCCAGGTGAGACATGTCTATCATGGGCCGGACTGGGCTTAGCACCGATGATAAGGGCTATAACCTGGAACCAGATTTGGGCCCAAGTCATTAATTAAATTTTATAAAAACAAATAAATATTTTATTTATAATAACATATAATATATGATATAATTTTATGATATTGATCCAAGTCTCCTCTACAATCAGCGAGACACCTCACCAAGTGAGCTAGTTGGCACCTACGAATGTAACTGATGATTTCATCCACGTTCCATAGAACTGAGGCCAAAAATTTAAGTGGGGGTACGTGTGTATGGGTTATTTTTTTTCTTATGTAGGTAAAAGCTTCTAAATTCAGTAGGACCCATCTTGGACTTTTATTGGGCTGAAATCAAGAAATTCAAAGATTTCAGTTTAAAACAAAAACATTTCACAATCAAGGAGACGTATTTTGTAGAAATCTAAGAATATTTCTTTTAAATAATTTGCAAAACAGGAAGTATATACTGATTTGGTCAAGGTTGGATGTTGATCATCAGACTAGGATGAATACCACCCCCCCTCCCAGTAGTTGCAAGAGTTAGAAGATCCGATTTGCAGAAATTTATTACTGGCGTGAAACTTTATCATTGGTTTTACAGCCTAATAAACAGTCATTGTATTTTGATAAACAGTCATAATCGTATTTTGCTAAAATACCATTGAACGAGAGAAGATTTGGTTCTCACAAATTTTTGCTCTACTGTTTTCATAGCCCTTTTCAGCCGTACATTGGTAATATCTTTATTCTTGTAAATTGTATCATTTTATTTAGGGGAGATGTTCTCAATACACGGCTGAAAAGGATGGTGAGAACATGTCACTAAATCCGACTTCCCATAGAACAAGGGAAATGCAATAATGGAGACATTATATACTGTATATATTTAGAAAGATATTATTTAGGAAGTTGCTAATATTGTATTTAGTAAGTTGCTAATATTGTGGATAGAGTTTTAGGAATGTATGGTTTTAGGAAGTTGCTAATTTCTAGAGTTGCTAATTTGATCATGATGTAATTGTATATATATGGGGCGATTGACTCCATTGAAAGATAAGACAGAATAGCCATTTCTTTGAATTTCAATCCATACAATTCTTTATGGTATCAGAGCCATACTTACACTATGGCTGATTCGAAATCTCCTTATTACCTTGGTTCGCAAGACAACCCCGGCTTGGTCGTGACCCCTATCGTCTTGAAAGGGGATAACTATGATGAATGGGCAAAAGCTGTGAAAAACGCGTTCCAAGCAAAGAAGAAATTAGCTTTCCTTGAAGGAAATGTGACGAAACCTAGTGATGATGCCGGCGAATTGGAAGATTGGTATAGTGTGAATTCCATGTTGGTAGCATGGATATTCAATACCATAGAACTAGGGCTCCGGTCTATGATCTCCTATATGGAGACAGCAAAGGAACTGTGGGAAGATCTTCGGGAATGGTTCGCCATCGGGAATGATCTGCAGATTCACCAATTGAAGAGCGACTTGGCCAATTGCAAACAGGAAGGTATGACTATATCCGCATATTATGGGAAGATGAAGACCATGTGGGAGGAGTTGGCTGGGTATGTGAAGAACCCACAATGCACGTGTGGTGGAGCGGCGACCGATCTGACGTTGGAGCGGGAAAAGGAGAAAATTCATCAAATCCTCATGGGTCTTGACAGTGCAGTTTATGGTACTGTTAGATCGAACATTTTGAGTACAGAACCTTTACCTTCTTTAAACTGAATATATGCAATAATTGTGCAAGAAGAACGACACAAAACGGTGGCTCGAGCACGTGAAGAACGAGCAGAGGTTGTAGGATTTGCTATGCAAACTGGAAATAGACCAAATCTCAGAACAAGGATGAGAAGACGTGCTCTCACTGTGGGAAAACTAGACATGAGGTACTCGAATGCTTCCAGCTTGTAGGCTACCCAGATTGGTGGTTTGCAGGCAAAGGAGGTCGCTCTGGTGGTCATGGAGGACGAGGAGGTCGAGGCATGGGAACCGGAAGAGGTCGAGGAGGATTTGGTTCAGCGGCGGCCAATGCTGTCTAGACACCAGGAAACTGCGGCACTAGCACCACTGCTGCGGCTGTACGGACCAGCGATAAAGTTGGCTTTCCCGGACTTAATGATGAACAATGGCCAACATTAATGGCGATGATCAATTCACACAAGGAATCCACTTCAGAAAAATTGACGGGTAAGAAAATGTGGTTGATTGATTCAAGGTGTTCTCATAATATGATCGGGAATTTGGAGCTTTTGAAGAATGTGCATGAAATCGCTCCGTGCGTCGTTGGACTCCCTGATGGAAAGAATATGATGGCATTGCAAGAAAGAGAAGTACAGCTTGGGAAAGGATTGAACTTAAAATATGTTTTATATGTTCCCAACTTGAATTGCAATTTGATATCTGTGTCTCAATTTATTGATGAATTAAAATATACAGTCACGTTTTCTGACAATTTATGTCTAATGCAGGACCCCACTTCGAGGATAGTGATTGGTGTGGGTGAGAAGCGTGATGGGGTCTATCTTTGGCGCTGTGTGGCAAGGACAAGTGCATGCAGGTTAGAAAAGGTGGACTCATATGAACTGTGGCACAAGCGAATGGGACATCCCTCAAAACAAGTTGTTAGTTTACTTCTTACTATTAAAAATAAACTTGCTAGTCAAGAAACATCCAGTGAGTTGTGTGATATTTGTTTAAGAGCTAAACAAACTCGTGATGTGTTTCCTCTAAATTCTAATAAAGCTTCTGCACCTTTTGCCTTAATTCACTGTGATGTTTGGGGACCATATCGCACTCCTACTTCATGTGGTGCTATATATTTCCTGACTATCGTTGATGATTATTCACAGGTAGTGTGGATTTATTTAATGACAGAAAAGAGTGAAGTTGGTGCTAATATTGTGAAATTTTGTGCCATGATAATGACCCAATTCGACAGTAAGGTTAAGGTGATAAGAAGTGATAATGGGTCGGAATTTGTAGCCTTGAGTAATTACTGTAATATTCATGGCATCATTCAACAAACATCTTGTGTAGGGACACCTCAGCAAAACGGCAGGGTGGAACGCAAGCATCGACACATTTTGAATGTTGCACGTGCTTTGCATTTTCAGGCAAACTTACCGGTGAGTTTTTGGGGTGAATGTGTGTTGATTGTCGGGTACCTAATTAACCGTACTCCAAGTTCTTTACTTGATGGGAAGAGTCCATGTGAATTGCTGTTTGGGAAGGAACCAACTTACAAACATATTCGTGTTTTGGGGTGTTTATGTCGTGCTCATTATCAAGGGCGTGACAAAGACAAGTTTGGTTCTCGAAGTCGAAGGTGCATATTTGTTGGGTACCCTTTCGGTAAGAAAGGATGGAGACTCTATGACTTAGATACGAATGAGTTCTTTGTATCTCGTGATGTTGTATTTTCTGAACATATATTTCCTTATAAAGCTACTGTTTCTGAATCCCTTAACCCCGGTGTGGCCGAGCAACCGTCTGTCTGTAATAATGATGCACAATTCTTTGATGACCATGAGGTGAGTAGTGCAGAAAATTCGAATGATGAATCAACTCCTGAAGAAGATGTGACTCCGGAAGCAAGGGGGAGTGGTGAAGATCTTAATGAACAGAGAGAGGGCAACGTGAACTTGGAAAGCAACAGTGAAGGAGAAAACCTTGGGCGAGGATGTAGGGAAAGGCGTCCTCTTGAGAAGCTGAAGGACTATATATGCCACACAGCGCAACACATTAACGACCCCCTCGTGGATCATGCCACATCATACCACTCCTCAGGTGCGTCCTATCCTATTACATGTTACGTGACTTGTACTAACTTTTCTTTGAGACATAGACAGTTTTTGGCAGCTATAACTGCAGGGAAAGATCCCACATATTTTTTAGAAACAATCCATGAGTCACATTGGAGACAAGCCATGAAAGAAGAAATTGAAGCTCTCGAGCGCAATGGGACCTAGACCCTTGAACCGTTGCCCCCCCGGGAAGCAAGCCATCGGGTGCAAATGGGTATATAAGACCAAGTATAATTCAGATGGAACGATTGAAAGACACAAGGCAAGATTGGTGATTTTAGGGAACAACCAGAAGGTCGGGATAGACTATAATGAGACTTTCGCACCAGTGGCAAAGATGGTGACTGTTCGGTTGTTCTTGGTTGTAGCAGTGACACGAAAGTGGGAGCTTCATCAGATGGACGTGCATAATGCCTTTTTGCATGGTGACCTGGCGGAAGAGGTGTATATGCGATTGCCGCCCGGTTTTTCATCTACACATTCAGGGAAAGTATGTCGTATGCGCAAATCTCTGTACGGATTGCGACAGGCACCCAACAACTGGTTTGCCAAATTAGGTACGGCGTTAAAGACGTATGGTTTTACTCAATCACATTTAGACTATTCTTTATTCACTTACCATAAAAATGGAGCTACACTATGTATTTTGGTGTATGTGGATGATCTTGTCATGAGAGGAAACAATGGGGAGATGATACATCAATTCAAACAATATCTGAGTCGGTGTTTTCACATGAAGGATCATGGAACACTAAAGTATTTTCTTGGCATCGAAGTCGCCAGAGGAGATGAGGGCATCTATCTCTGCCAACGAAAATATGCATTAAGTATTATTTTTGAAACAGGACTGCTGGGGGCTAAACCGGCCCATCTGCCCATGGAACAAAATCATTGACTCGCACTAGCCGACGGGAAGTTCTTGGATGACCCAGAAAAATATAGACGTTTGGTAGGGAGATTAATTTATCTTACTATAACACGGCCTGAGATTTGTTATTCTGTGCATATATTGGCTCAATTTATGCAACAACCATGACAAGAACATTGGGATGCAGCTCTACGGGTGGTCCGACACTTAAAAGGAAATCCAGGATAGGGAATCATGTTCAACAGTGATCTCAGATTATATGCTTATTGTGACTTCGACTGGGTCAGTTGTCCTTTGACACGACACTCTTTGACTGTGTATTTTGTAATGCTTGGACGGTCTCCTGTTTCCTGGAAAATCAAGAAGCAATATACCGTCTCACAGTCATCTGTAAAAGCAGAGTACAGGTCTGGCTGCTGCGACGTGTGAATTGAAATGGTTGAAGAGTGTCGTTCGTGATATTGGGGTGGAACATCCCAGACCTATGAAATTGCATTGTGATAGTCGTGCCGCTATGTATATTGCGGCTAATCCGGTGTTTCATGAGCGCACCAAACATGTAGAGGTTGATTGTCACTTTGTTCGTGATGCTTTGCATGCCCGAACTATTGAGACTGCTCATGTACGGACTTATAATCAGTTGGCAGATATTTTGACCAAGGCACTTAGGCGACGACAGTTCGATTTTCTTCTTCGCAAGTTGGGCATACGTGACCTACATGCTCCAACTTGAGGGGGAGTAATGGATATATTGTAGATACTGTATATATTTAGAAAGATATTATTTAGGAAGTTGCTAATATTGTATTTAGGAAGTTGCTAATATTGTGGATAGAGTTTTATGAAGGTATGGTTTTAGGAAGTTGCTAATTTCTAGAGTTGCTAATTTGATCATGATGTAAGTGTATATATATGGGGCGATTGCCTCCATTGAAAGACAAGACAGAATAGCCATTCCTTTGAATTTCGATCCATACAATTCTTTATGCAAAATCATTCCACGTATTGAGATGTGCATAACCTTGTGTTCTAAAAAAACCCTGTGTTCAAAACACAATAAGTGAAACTCTTTTTCTAATGGATAAATCCCTCAACTTCAATTTCTCGTCCTGGAACTACTGGATCCACAAATCCATCTCAAACAATGCCAAATTACAGCCCCTAGCTTATGCTCCAAAGTCAAATACACAGGTTAGGTTAGTTCTGACCAAATTCATTGGAAATGACAAAATTGATTATTGAAAGCACAAGCAAGAGTTTACTTTTAGTAACCCTAGAATTAGAGGCTAGTGATGGCAATTTTTCCCATCACGATGGGGACCCGACTTTACTAACCTGATGGGGTTGGGAATGGGACTGTTTTGGTGGAGCGGGAACGGGAAGGGGGATTAATAGGAATACCCGATCGGGGTTGGGTTGGGGATGGGTATTGAGGTCCCTACCTTGCCCCAACCCCGAATGTTATTTATATTAAATGTATACCATATATATATATCAAAATATATTTAAAGCATTATTTATAATTTAAAATTTTTATTTATTTTAAGTAAATTTATTTTTCAAAAAAATACTATTATCTAAAAAATTTTGAGGATTCAGGTCCCCATGGAGAATCCATCCCCGTTGGGGATTGGGGATGGAGGACAAATTTTATCCCCAACAGGGATTAGGGATGGGGATGGGGGTTAATTTCAAAATCGGGAGAGGGGACGGGGAATATGATCCCTGCCCCGAACCAGCCCCATTTCCATTCCTAATTAGAGTTGTAATCAGCCCGTTACTATAGCATGCAAGCGCTGGGCTTGAGTTTTTAGGTCCACGGGCCAGCATGACCCTTATATATTATTTGTATATTATATATATATATAATTGTATAATTATATACATTTATATATGTATATGTGTATGTAATAATAATTATATAATAATATATAATATATTAATAGGTATAAATTTTATTTTTGATTTTATTATTATTTTATTCTAATTGTATTGTAATTTTTTTAATTTCACTTTATTATTTCATATATAAAAAATTGTATATGTCAAGATTCATATAAAATAAAATTTTAAGATTTTATTTTTCAAATTTTTGTCTATTTTGTGAACATATTTTTTTTAAATGTTCATTGTTTTCATATTTTTTTTTAATATGCCTCTCATGGCCTGGCTTAGCCCATGACCCAGCTTAGCCCAAGGCTTCGCTGGCGGCACAACATGGCACAATCCAGGCCCGCTTGGGATCATGCCATGGGCCATGTCGGGCCAAACCTCTGAAGTATCTTAGAGGAGGCAAGGGCAAGCACAACCCAGTTTGGCCTACACAAAGCACGAGTTACTTGTAGGTCGTACTGGCCCGGCCCGGCCTGACCCAATTTACACCTTTACCTAGGATTGTTTAGTCAAGACAAAAACTAGGGCAAATGTCATTTCCCCACAACTCAACAGTTGAAAAGTTGGTTGACGTTCATTTTACTCTAAAATTGAACCGACTTATCTATAGTGCAGTCTATACAGGCAGAAGCTATGATTCAAAAGTTGGACCGCTCAACACAAAGATGTACGAGGACAATGGATCTCTATATAGACTCATGAGTAAGAAGGACAATCAAAACAAGGAAATTTTAGGATTTAAAGCATCGAGAACTGGATCAACTATCTCAAATCTTTAATTTGCAGATGATTGCATTATATTTGCGAAAGCAAACATAGACAATGCCTTGAGAATCAACGAAACCATGGAAATGTACGTAAGTGCTTTAGGCCAAAAGCCAAAATTTGGAAAATCGACTATCTTCTTCTCAAAAAAATATTCATAAGAGACTTCATAAAGTCCTCTCTAGAGTCCTAAAAATCCCGATTGAAAGGAAAAATGAAAATTACTTAGGGCCCCAATTATTGAGGGAAGAGTAACCAAAGAAACTTTTAATCAAGTAGAGGACAATGTAAATAAGAAGCTTGCTGGATGGAAGAGAAACTCCCTTTCTCTGGCAGGAAGGGTCATTCTGCTCAAGGTTTCTGTCTCAACGATTTCACAATTCCTAATGAGGTCCTTCAAGTTTCCCAAAGTGTTGGTTAAAACACTGGAGAATAAACAAAGAAATTTTCTATAGGGACTTATGGCTTAGTTTGGAATGAATACAAATGCAAATATGTAGAGTGCAAAGCCTTGTATTTTGTATTGTTTTATATGTATTTGCACTGTATATATTTGTATTTATACTTTTTCCAAACTGAGCCTAAGATAAATGGGATACAATTTGCAAGTCTAAGATAAATGGGAGATGGGGATTAAAGAAAGGAATTGCATTGGATATGTTGACGATTGGTGTGGCTCAGCAATTCAACAGTCCACTAATTATTCCTCTAATTGCTCCACCCCTTCATCTTGATGAAATTTAGGGACCACGTTCCCATTTTCTTCTCTATAAAAGGAGTAGAGAATTCAGAGAGAGGGTGAGAAGAGAGTTCAGAAGAGGAAGAGACAGTCGACACCTTTGCTCCACAGTGACGATGAATCAGACGTAATTCGTTGCCGTGGACTGTTACCAGAAGCATTCCAGCACATCCTCGCCCCTTCTGTGAATCCTGTCCCAGAAACTCTCACCAGTAATAGTCGTTACTTACAGTATCAGTTGAACTCAGGCCGAAAACCCATTCGGATCGAAGCAATTCTATTTGATATTGTTATCTACTGGTTTCTCTGCCTTTGCAGTCTATGCCAAGGAGTGCGTCAAGGCTTCGTTAGAAGCATCCCCGGCACTATTAAGGTGGCCATTCTGTAGTACCCTCATCAAAGACATCAATAAAACAAGTTCTCCTCCCTCTCCTGTGGATGTAAGTCACTTTAACCGAATCACATAAATCTGGTGTCATCTTTACTTTTTGCTTTCGCTTTTATTATTTACTTTATAATTTACATATTTTTCAATTGTTTTTTAGATTGTCATACTAATTAATCGGTAATTCAGAGTTTAATCCTAACAGAATAAAGAATAAATGTTGTGAGTTTAGCGAAGTTATGAACAATGAAGATTTTTGACAGATTGACTAAGAAAAGAACATCTCCTAGGCTTGGAGGGGAGTACTAAAAAGTAGAGAAAAAAAAAAAAAGAATTTCTTGGAGGGTAGGAAATGGCCAGTCTATCAATTTTTGAAAAGATGTTTGAGTGGAAAACCCTTCTGTTAGAAAGTTTTGGCACTCCAAGTGATCATAATCAAAACCTAATGGTAAGTAATATCATTAATGACTGAAAATCTTAGAACAATAATAAAATATTGATCCTACTTCCTCAGAACCTATGGGGAAAAAATTAGAGCCATCCCAATCCCAATTAGAGACTAGCAAGATTCCATGATTTGGAAACCTGATCCCAAAAGAAACTTTTCAATCAAGACAGCCTACCGGTTGATGGGACCTGGGGTTTAAGAGTTGAGGCCGATTGTCCCTTCTGTGGACAAGAAGAAGATATTGAACACTCGTTTATGTATTGTCAACACTCGAAACAAGTATGAGAAAATGTAGGGGTAAATGGAATTACGCCAAATTCTAATGAATTGTTTATGGAATGGTGGCATAGGATCCGTCTTAATATAGCAGCAAAAATGTATGAATTTGATTTAAAAAAGCTGGATTTGTTCTCTGGAATATTTGGAAAATAAGGAATGAGAAGATTTTCAACGATCAGTATATATATCCCCCCCACCAAAATAACTGGAGCAAGAATCAGGTCTGATTTTGATGAATACATTAAGGTTTATTGTTAAACCGGGGAGAAGGGAGTTCAAAATAAATTTTAATGTCTCTTGCAGGGATGTAAGAGAATGGTCGATAAATGAAACCGAAACATGGGCTGCCAGTGATGAAGCTCATCAAATTATATGTGAATTCCCCCAACACATTCGAGCTTTATCATCAACTGTCTCCATAAGAAGATGGAGCCCCCCATGGAACAATATTAGCAACTTCATGAAGGAATGCCACCAGATGCAATAACTCAACAATCTCAAATATAAGGTATATGCACATGTTCAGAAGAAGCTTTGATGCTTTGTGGATTTGCTTGGTCCCGTTCGTCTACTTTGTAGTTCCCTTGTTGTCATGAGGGCAGATTTGTTTCCAACTGTTTAGCCAGAAGTTTTTTTTTTTTGTTTTAATTAAAATAATGCTTAGAATGCAAAAATGAAACCAACGGCAAGAACAATCATCACCGTACAAAAACCATCAACCGTCATTTTTTAAAGTTTAGACCTATTCAATGGACGGCAACAACATATAAAGGAAAAAAAAAAATGGTAGTCAAGGGAAGGTTGAGAACCCAAGAAAGAAAGCAACATGAAGAGGTGCATTCATCCATTTATTTTGTGATTGAAAATAAATTTTCATAGAAATTATTGGATTTTCTCAATTTTAGTTTATTGAATGGTATACAAATAATTGTCATTTGTCAATGGTGGAATCCATGTCCATGTGATATCCATGTCCATCCCCAATCAATCTCTTTGAACAGCATACTCTTTGCTCGCCTATAATCGATTCTATGAGAGAGAGAGAGCTCAGTTTCCTTCCATTAATTAATTTATTGTATTTTATGTGTAGAACAAATTTTGGAACCAGGAAATGTCGTGGTCATAAGAACTATAGAAGGCATCACTAAAACAAACCCAACATCCATATGAAACTTTAAATTGGTAAGAAAAGATTTCATTAAATCAAAAAAGAAAGTGAAGAAGAGTAATCGGGTTCGGGTTGGGGTGAGCTCGTACAGACCCGACCCATTAATAAGGCATCTATCAAATCAATTGGATGTAGGTACTATGTTACATGAGTCGGGGGTGGGGCGGATTCGGTAATCGGTACCCCTCTTCATTTAGGCAAACCCGCACCGAAGTCCGAACCCCACCCGTTGACATCTAAAGATGCATTTCAGAATTCAGAAACGTGGACGCATCACCTTACTCTTTGAAGAAATCTCCAACAGCCACGTGTGCCAGAAGAAGTTGAACCCACAATTGCTGTCGTAGCCCTGCGCCGAAACAATAAATCAGAGCCCTTGATATTTGAGGCTATTATTTTCGCTCCCAGTCCCACCAGTGGATGGAATATTCCAAAATCCAATTGTTCTTACCCATTCCTTAGCCATCCGTCCCGTACCGCAGCGAACAACGGGCGTCCTGTGCGGCGTTTCTGCTATTTCCATTCAAAAGAGATGACTGATGGATGACATGAGCAGCAGCTACCCAAAAAGAATAGACACACGGTTTCTTTCGTTGAGACTCTTCAGACTTGAGAACGAGCCGTTGGTGGCGACTGGCGTGACTGCTAAGTAATCTGTTACCCACTCACAATATCATTTCACAACGCTACTTCAATATGAAATTAAAAACACATTTACAATTTACGGTTATAGAAATAAAATGGAAGAGTCGAAAAGCTGGAATGGAAATATATAAATAGCATTTACTCATTACGCAAATTATTGATTACTTACCAGAAATATACCCTTCAATTTAAAACAAAATAAAAAGGAGGGAGGGAGGTCCATGACTGGACTAGGAAGGAAGGACAACCACGACCACTGCAATACAAGACCCTGTTTGCCCTGAAATTTGATCTTTCCCGTTTTTGACACGACTCTCTCTCTCTCTGCCAACCATCGCAGAAGCAGAACCATTTCCTAGGGTTTCATTTCTCTTTTCGCCTCTTCTCCGTATCTTCTTTCTCTTATGTGGCTCCGCACTTCTCCTTCTTTCTGTGACAGGTTCCTTCTTTTTACTTAAACTACCAGAACAAAAAAGGTGAATAAAGGTGACTCTTTTTTAAATTTCTTCATCCTTTCCGTTGATGTTTGACCAGTAAGCTCAAAGGGCTTGCTCTTTCTGAATCTTGTGTTTTTGTATGTTCGTTAACGTGGAGTCTTGAAAGCATGCTTCGTTGATCATTAGTTTTATGTTTATTGAATTTAAGATGGTTATAGAACGAAGCTTTCCATACCTTTAATCGGTTTAGTTTGACATCTGAAACTTGAACAAGTCGATGTTCGATTAGTTCTTCTGTAAATAAGGATCTTTAATATTAAAGAAACTATGAAACATTAGTTGAGAGAGATCATGTTATGTCAAAGCCAGTTTACTCCTCTGCAGTTTGGTTTCCTGTGTTTTGCTGAGAGCTCCACGAGAAATCGTTTTGTTTTCTGTTATACATTTCTTTTTTTTTTCCCTTTTCTTCTTTCTTTTCTATTTTACTTCCCAAACACTGGAAACTCATATTTTCTTCGTTAACTAAATAATCCGGAGAAGACAAAGCCCTGTCATTCACTCGTCTTGATTTTCGATTATGATCTGCTAGACCTTAACAGAATTACTGAAAAGGTGAAAAATTTTCCCTTCTTTTGCTCTTAATGGATTCAGGATGTGATCTTTGGAATTTCTGATTTCTCTTTTGTATAGTTGGCCGAATTAACCTAATTAAGTTTATGCTCGTGGAATTTGCTTTAAGTGATTCATGTCAAAAGTGTAGAATGTCTCTTTTATTTTTTTTAATTTTAATTTTTTATATTCTCTTGCTTTTTTATTTTATCTTTGTTTTTCCCTCTAGGTTGGAGCTCGGTCTGAGTGAGTTTAGATGATGGTTTGAAAAAGGATCATCCTTTTTTTTTTCTGGATTTGCAAGAAGCTTGCTTAGCGGCTGAAGATTATGTCATATACATGAATGAAAGTATACTTTAACTTCATGGAAAAAATTGACAGACAATATAGAAGTGAAAGAAAGGGAGTGGGGACCTTGATTTTACTTTTGTTCATTTTATCTCTTTTTTGCTCATCTATACCCAAAACTGTTACTGGAAATGGATAAAATACATTATGTCCAAGTTTGTGGTTGGTATTTGCCAATTAATTGCAGATTGGGTTTTTGTTAGCATGCGCCTTTCTTGAGTTTCTTTTTTTTTTTTTTTTTTTGACAGAGAAAACCCAAGTATCTCCTTTTAATCCATTTGTTCTAAATGTTCACCTAGGTATATTCTTTATCTTGATGGCCCATATTTTTAGTGATTAACAACTCCCATTAATCACTGTATCTGCTGCATCTGAGTTTAGTGGGTGAGACGTGTAGGAGATAGACTCTGTTGCTGTTCAACCATTTTTCAAATAATAGTGTAGGATCCAGTCTGTCATGATGCGTCTTTGATCTATTAATTATAAAAATAGCTTTTTTTTTCCCTTAATTTGCTAATTTAGTTTTCATCTCTTTTTATTCTTATTTGTAGCTTTTCTTCTATGTGGCGAGTCTTGCATTTCTTTTATATATCATTAGCAGTAGTTTCGCTGAGGGTTTGGTGTTGATTTGTATAGTTTGCCTTATTTTTTAGGTAAGGTGTTTATTTGAAAAATATTAATAAAATACGAAGGGGTCATATTAGCAATTTAGTTTGGCTACTGGGGGCTGGTTAAAAGACTTACACCATGTACAATTTACTTTGTCATATTGACTGCTTATTGAAATGGTCATCTTAGCAACTTTATTTTGCATAATCATATACCTTTTCACCAGTTATTAATTCTTGAATAATGACCTATTTTATCTGGCACCTGAAACTGGTAATATAGTTGTAGGAAAGCATGCCATTGAGAATTGAATCATGGTGTTAACAGCCTCAATTGCAAAACTGAAATATGTGCTGCAAAATGCTGGAGAACCTTGAAGTTTCATGCATAATTCTCCCTCTCTGGGTAGTTTGGAGTACTTTCTTTTGTATACCATTTTGTCATAATAACTAATAACTAGTTAGTTCTCCCCCATGTCCATGAGGGCTCATCTGAGGTGATTCCCTTATGACTGAGGGGTTCTGAAAAACTTCTCAAAGGGCTCAAATTGAATGGCTTCAAGAAGAAATACCAGTGTCATGGTTTTGTATGCTACATTAGTAAAATGCCTTTGATTGCTAAAGCTGATAAAAAACAGCTCTCTACATGGTATTCACATCAGAATTGACAGTGTAGACTGCATTTTAATTTTCAATACTTTCTATGACACACAATGTTTTGTCTGTGGTGTTTACCATGTAGACTGCACTTTCCATTTGCTCACATTTGAATTAATTAGTTGCTTTGTGTACTGTTCACGTTGTTTTTTATTTCAATGAAAAAAACCACCTTTATTACTTAACCAATTCCACAATTGTTTGCTTTCCGGTTCCAGCTACCTTGCATTTGACTGGTTACTATCACTAAACTTTTTGTTTTCTCTGTTTCAGCTGCCAGCAGTCTCCAATTATCTTTCTGAGCCAGTCAATAATCCCATCACTGGCCCTTCCGAGCAGCTGTATATAGCATAAAAAGTTGAGACAAGAAACAAATCCACCATGAGCAACTTAAAACTAGGTGTGGAAGTGGTGAGTGCCCACAACCTGATACCCAAAGATGGGCAGGGCTCATCCAATGCCTTTGTTGAGCTCCATTTTGATGGCCAGAGGTTCCGTACCACCACCAAAGAAAAAGATCTTAATCCTGTTTGGAATGAAAGCTTTTATTTCAATATCTCTGACCCGAGCAACATCCAGAACCTTTCTCTGGATGCCTATGTTTATAACAACATAAAAGCCACCCACTCTAGATCCTTTCTTGGGAAGGTCCGTCTCACTGGGACATCATTTGTCCCCTACTCTGATGCTGTTGTCTTGCATTACCCTTTAGAAAAGCGTGGCATATTTTCTCGTGTGAAAGGAGAGCTTGGTCTGAAAGTGTACATCACTGATGATCCATCCATAAAATCATCAAACCCTCTTCCTGCAATGGAAGCCATCCCACTTTTTGAATCACGCCCAAAACAAGCTCCAACACAAGCTCAATCAGTTGCAGATTCAATTCCAAATCCACTCTCCAATGACAAAGCTGAGTCAAGACGCACTTTCCATCACCTCCCTAATCTGAATCACGAACAGCAACAACATTCTACGGCACCAGTGACCGAACCAGTGAAATACACTGTCGATGAGATGAAAGCTGAACCACCACAACCAGTAAAAATTGTTAGGATGCATTCGGAAACAGCATCCCAACCTGTTGACTATGCACTTAAAGAGACCAGTCCATTCCTTGGAGGGGGACAGATTGTTGGTGGCCGTGTTATACGTGCAGATAAGCCTGCTAGCACTTATGACCTAGTGGAGCAGATGCAGTTCCTTTTTGTACGAGTTGTCAAGGCCCGGGAGCTTCCACCCATGGACATTACAGGAAGTCTTGACCCATATGTGGAAGTCAAGGTTGGAAACTATAAAGGAGTTACAAGGCACTTTGAGAAAAAGCAAAACCCCGAATGGAATGAGGTGTTTGCCTTTGCAAGGGACCGGATGCAATCATCTGTACTGGAAGTTGTGGTCAAGGACAAGGATCTTGTGAAAGATGATTTCGTTGGCATTATCATGTTTGACCTCAACGAGGTACCTATTAGAGTTCCCCCAGATAGTCCATTGGCTCCAGAGTGGTACCGGCTTCAAGATAAGAAAGGAGAGAAGACAAAAGGCGAGTTGATGCTTGCTGTCTGGATTGGCACGCAAGCGGATGAAGCATTCCCTGATGCATGGCATTCTGACGCAGTGACCCCTACCGATAGCTCTGCAGCTGCCTCCACATACATCCGCTCGAAGGTCTACCATGCACCAAGGTTATGGTATGTACGTGTTAATGTTATAGAGGCACAAGATGTCATTCCAACCGAGAAGAATCGTTTCCCTGAGGTGTATGTCAAGGTACAGCTTGGCAACCAGGTGTTAAAAACAAAGACTGTTCAGGCCCGGACGATGAGCCCAATCTGGAATGAGGATATGCTACTTGTTGCTGCTGAACCCTTTGAAGATCATTTAGTTCTTTCAGTTGAAGATCGTGTTGGGCCAAACAAAAATGAGTTAATTGGGAGGGTGATCATACCTCTGAACTCAATTGAAAAGCGTGCAGATGATCGGCTTATCCACACCCGTTGGTTCCACCTTGAAAAGCCAGATGCTGCGGTTGATGTAGATCAGTTGAAGAAGGATAAGTTCTCCAGCCGTCTCCACCTCCGTGTCTGTCTTGATGGCGGATACCACGTGCTTGATGAGTCGACACACTATAGTAGTGACCTTCGTCCCACAGCAAAGCAGCTATGGAAGCCATCAATTGGAGTACTGGAACTTGGGATTCTGAATGCAGACGGGCTTCACCCAATGAAGACAAGAGACAGAAAGGGTACATCAGACACATACTGTGTAGCAAAGTATGGCCATAAATGGGTGCGTACACGTACCATCATCAACAGCCTTTCCCCAAAATACAACGAGCAGTATACCTGGGAGGTGTATGATCCAGCCACAGTTCTTATTGTAGGTGTATTCGACAACAGCCAACTAGGGGAAAAGGGTACAGATGGTGGTGGTAACAAGGATAACAAGATCGGGAAAGTAAGGATACGAATATCTACACTCGAGGCAGGTCGAGTGTATACACACTCTTACCCATTGCTAGTCCTGCACCCTTCAGGTGTTAAGAAAATGGGGGAGTTGCATATGGCAATACGTTTTTCATGCACGTCGACGATGAACATGATGTTTATATACTCACGGCCATTGTTGCCGAAGATGCATTATATACGACCATTAACAATAATGCAGCTTGACATGCTGCGTCAACAGGCTGTGAACATTGTGGCAGCACGTCTGAGCAGGGCAGAGCCCCCACTTCGGAAGGAGGTGGTGGAGTATATGTCTGATGTGGATTCCCATATGTGGAGCATGAGGCGGAGCAAGGCAAATTTCTTTCGAATAGTTGCAGTTTTCTCGGGTTTGCTTGCAGTTGGTAAATGGTTGGGAGATGTCTGTATCTGGAAGAATCCAATCACCACTGTGCTTGTGCATGTGCTCTATGTGATGTTTGTCTGCTTCCCAGAACTGATACTTCCAACTGTATTCTTGTACATGTTTCTCATAGGCTTATGGAATTTCCGGTACCGGCCGCGTTATCCCCCACATATGAACACACGGATATCTTGTGCCGAGGGGTTGCATCCTGATGAGCTTGACGAGGAGTTTGATACATTCCCAACATCTCGCAGTCAAGAGCTGGTGCGAATGAGGTATGACAGGCTGAGGAGTGTGGCAGGAAGGGTACAGACGGTTGTTGGGGACATAGCAACCCAGGGAGAGAGGGTTCAGGCATTGCTAAGCTGGCGGGATCCACGCGCCACGGCAATCTTCGTCATGTTCTGTCTCATAGCAGCACTGGTGTTGTATGTGACACCTTTTCAGGTGGTGGCGGTTGTGATCGGAATATATTGGATGAGACACCCAAGGTTCCGCCATAAGTTGCCGTCGGTGCCAATCAACTTCTTCCGGCGCCTGCCTGCAAGGACAGATAGTATGTTGTGAGAATGTAGATCAGATACACACTTGACACTTGGGTGTTCCGGTGAGCTTGCTATTATGGGTGTTGGGTGTCGTCGGTTGTGTATAGTTAGTTCTTTACGATCTTGTTTTGAGTGACTTTTAGATGTTGAGGAATTGGTGTAGTTTCCCTGATTGATATGCTGTGGAGAATACCATTGCCATTGATTATTGTTTATACCCCTTCTCATGAAGATTCAAAGTAAAACGTCACATGTGATAATTACCGAGGACATCAAATGGTGTTATGACACTTGTAAATTGGGTCATGGTCCAGCCATAGTTCTTTCTATATGTCTAAATTTTATGTTCAAACGGTTCCTTTGGGTTTACCTTCTGGGGCAATCCAATTCCAACCCAGTGTTGTTAGATTCTTTCTAGATATCTAAATTTTTTGGTCAAATGCTTTGACCAGACCTTTTGGCCCATTTAACGCGTCTTTTTGACAAGATTTTCTGGTAGTTTGACCGACAAAAGACATATTGAGTTTCTGCATAGAGGTTTGAACAGTTTGAAGTATATTTGGCAGATGCGTATTTTTTATGCGTGAAAATAAAATGCGAAAGATGTGAAAATTTTTATTTATAACTTTTTTAAATCAATCTAAAATAAGCTTGTCGTGTCTTTTTAACGTATGCTAAATGTAAATAGACTGAAAATTGGTTTTCTTGATTTATAAATAATCAAAAACCTCACGGAAAGACACGTCAATCTGTCCGACTGATAAGATGAAAAATACTAAAATGAAAGGCTTAAACTTTATAAATAAGCCTAAAATGAAAAATACTAAAAAAAGAAAATTAATAAAAACGGAAAGGCTTAATCTGTCCGACTGATAAGATCGGATCTGACAACCTTAATTGTCACTTTCTTTAATTTATTTTATTAATTTTTTAATATCCAATTTCAATTCAAATTTGAACATTAAAAAAATAGTAGGTGAGTAGGCAAAGGCAAGTGTGAACGCAACAATTAACAAAGCAAGGTTAAGTAGAACAGACCGGTAGTGGACTGTCATGTTCCACGTAAACATATTTAACAGACACAGACACAGACACGTGTTTTTAAATTCTTTACAAAATAATCGGAATAAAGCCGAAATAAGAGATCAAAATCAGATATTAAAAATGATGATGTCATCATTTAAAGATGTTCTCAATACACGGCGGAGAGATGATTTGAACTCCGGAAACATATATCTTCACTTCCACTTGCTTGCGGACCTTTCTATGCTTTGTCATTTGTCTTCCCCAGCTCGCATTTTTAAGTTGCAGAAGTCGTGGTGTCTACCATCTCTACTTCTTTCGGTATATTTAAGCAATTTTGTTTCGATTCTAAGCCACCCATTTTATCTGCTTCTGTTGTTCCGCAGTCTATCGTGCCATTCTTTTTGAGTTTTTTCTCCCCAAAACCCGTCCTTTTTTCAGCTTCTACGATGGCAAGCCAATCGAAGAAGGAGAAAGGATCTATTCACGACTTCACTGTCAAGGTTAGTCTTTTCGTTCGGTGCTGGTTCTTTGTTCAATTGAAAATTTTATGTGATGTTAGTATTTTTTTTTTCTTTTTCTCTATTTGGTCTGTCTCTACTTCAGAATTTTGGGGTGGGCTGTTTAATTGCTAATTCCATTTTTCTCTTTTCTTGATTGTTAGCACGGATTTCTGGCTATTGATGTAGCCTGTTAATCTGTGATAAATTTACTGTTGTTTTACTTACATGGTTTTTCTCTCTCTGCTTTTGAATTCTATGAGGATCTGTTCGGAAGCAGTAACAGGGGATGGGTTTGTTAGTATTATAACTTCTGGATGAAGCTTGGGATTGATGAGTCCGATAGGAGTAACATAACAAAGGGCTGTGCCTCACCCCATATTCCCCTTCAAGCCTGTTTTTTGTATTACTGGGTTGGTTATCTTTTGAATTTCCGAAACTGCTCTTTCATTTGATTCGTGATTATATTACGGTCATTACTGGGAATTTAGATTCAGTCTTCACAACTGAATTTGGATTCAGTTGGGTATTTGGTCTCACGGCAAAAATCCAGAAACCTGTTGTGATTAGTTTTGTTAATGATGTTGGTCTTTGGTATTTGTGCAGCTCTTCACGTTGTTTTATTTATTTTCTCTACTTATATTTCTCATTACATTTTGGATTTTCTTTTACTTGCAGGATGCTAGGGGAAATGATGTGGATCTTAGCATTTACAAGGGAAAGGTTCTGTTGGTTGTCAATGTGGCATCCCAGTGGTATATCTTATAGTCTCTTGTTTGTTTCTTTTGTTATTATTTCAACACTTCCTGGAGTTTGATCCAAATTAGACTTTAGGATTTTAGAGAATGATATATATATATACAATTTCTCCCACATGTATTATTCATATAACTTTTCTTTAATTGTTCCTTAGTGGATTGACCAATTCGAACTACACGGAGCTGAGTACGCTATATGAGAAGTACAAAGATCAAGGTCTGGCCTTTGACTTCTTATTTCATATGGTTTGCATACATAAACGCATACTCCTTTTTTCATGCATTGGTTGCTTTCTAGGATACTAATTTTGTACAGACAAAGGGATTTTATCTCATTTCTTTACTTTTGAAATGAACTTGCCCTTGTCGGTTTCTTGTGCAGGTCTGGAAATATTGGCTTTCCCATGCAATCAGTTTGGTCATCAGGAGCCAGGGACTAATGAGCAGATACTAGAATTTTCCTGCACTCGATTCAAGGCTGAGTTTCCAATCTTTGATAAGGTGAGCTCAAAGATCTTTTAAGGTTTGTTTCAACAGACAAAATGCTTCTGTGGTTTTCAGACTACTGACTACTACAAGCAAATAGCGGGTTTCTCTTTTTCCCTTGGTTTGAATTTATTTGTGATAGAGATTGTGTTGGATATCCAATTAGCTTACCCATGTCATCTTAATCAACTACTAAAGTTTCATTATTTTTTTGGGGAAACACCTTAGATGTAAATATTCTTGTGACTGCAAATATAGTGTGACAAATAGAATGTGAAGACCCCTACGCAGAGTCTAGGATCTCCATTAGATCACATTATGAGATTCTGCATTTTATCTGAAGTCCAAACTCACAAGAGTATTTCTGTCAGCACCATGAACTATGTTAGGAGTAAAAGCATTTGAATACAAGTCTTGAAACAGTAGTCTTTATGTCCTTATTTATTTGTCTTCTTTCTTATATCATTCTGAAATCCAGGTCTACTTTGACCATAGTTGGGTTGTGGTAGGGTTGATTGAATTGGCTGAGTTTAGTTTTCAAGTTAGTCTTTGGTAAGGTTATGGTTTGATTGTTCAACTGTTGGAACTGATATCTGATAGAAAACAGCCCAAGTTGAATTCTAGCAGAGATTGACTAACATAATCATGAAACAAAAAAGTCTCATTAAAAAAAAAAACACATTTTCTAGACTTTCCTTATCTTCACCATGCCCTATGTATGCATAAACTAAAAATCCCCTGCCTCTGGATCCAGAAAGAGATTCAAAGACTGTTAGACAGTTAACTGTATTAAGTAAGAATGGAAACCATTGGACATGAGATTTATGTATTTAACTTCCACTGAAAGAAGCAAAAGTGGTTTAGTTTATTTTTTTTTCTTTTTATCCTTTTCCTTTTTTTTTTAATGGAAGTGGGGGTTACAAGTAGGGGAGTGGAAAAGAGTGTACTAGTTAGGGCTTTTAGAAATTATCATAGGGGTGAAGAGGTAGGAAATTGGTGGCTAGACTGATTTTTTTTTTTTTAAATCTATGTTGAACTTTGTAACCAGCAGAAATCCAAAATTTCAGTAATCAAGAGAATAAGGTCACTAGAATAGGACCACTAAGGGATTTTTGTGCCAGTAGAAAAACTAGCCTGATTGCAGGCATCAGACATCAACTGCCAGGCAATGAAAACATCTTACCTCCTACCATGTTATCTCTCCAAGAGCAATATTAAAATAATGGGGTAAAATCTTAAATCATAAAATACATTATCAAAAAAATCATAAAATAACCTAGATGAGCAAATCTTATAATTTGAAGCACAAGTGACATGGTTTATTTATTTAATCTAAAGGTGATATTCTTAGTTGAGAGATCAATTTGTCATAATCCTTAAGGTTCAGCTTGTAGTGTGATCATTTGTACTGGTGTAAATGTATGGGAGTGCAAATACGTTGAGTGTTAGTTCTGGTTTGCTTTTGCTTCAGATTTGACTTTGCCTAATTTGTTTGCAAGAAGTAAAATAGAAAGTAAAATGATGTTGTCTCCACCTCATATGGAAGAAAATGAAATAGAAGGATTGTTTGATTGGGAGTCAGGTAGATGATGTGATAGAATTAAGGTACGAGAAAAGTGGTGCAAATGAGACAAAAAGTACAAATTTTGCATCAGTTAGGAGTGTAGGAGTGTAAACCAT
Organism: Nelumbo nucifera; assembly: GCF_055504915.1. Classification (NCBI taxonomy): domain Eukaryota; kingdom Viridiplantae; phylum Streptophyta; class Magnoliopsida; order Proteales; family Nelumbonaceae; genus Nelumbo; species Nelumbo nucifera. Next base: position 186,000,955 of record NC_142649.1, on the reverse strand, counting down.
AGTTACAAACAAATGGATGCAAAACTGAACCGGGTGCACAATTTGTATCTGGTTCAGATTTGCACAATCCAAACAAATGGAGCCTAAATAGACTGACTCCAAAGTACAAACAAATCATCTATCAAACTGAGCACATAAAACATAAATGTTTGTCAAGAATCGTAGTCAAATTTTCGTGCTAGCTTATTTTGCAATGCTTTGCTCTCTCCATCACATTCCCTATGCTTAAAACTCTCCTTGTGATTGCCAATGCCAGTGAAACGTGTATGCTTAGTTGCTGTTTACCCTGCTGGAAAATGAGTCATCAAGAAAGACAATGAAAATTAACATTGTTGTGAAGGAAGTAAAAGACCATTGTGTTCTGTATTTAATTCCTTTTTTTTGCTGTATGTCTATGGTTTTTGTCCTTGTGAGCCTATGACAAATAAAGTTACTGGTATCAATCATCTAAAGGGAAAGTTGGATAAGACCACAAAATATAGCCGTCCCCAAAACCTCCAAAAGTTGGAAATGAGAGCAAAGACATTCTATATCCAGAAGGAACCACGTTACTCTAACAATTTGGTTTTGTTATCTTGGATTAGGTTGATGTGAATGGTCAAAATGCAGCCCCCATTTACAAGTTCTTAAAGTCAAGCAAAGGTGGGATTTTTGGAGACAGCATTAAGTGGAACTTCTCAAAGTTCCTGGTTGACAAAGAGGGGCATGTGATCGACCGATATGCTCCAACGACTTCTCCTCTTAGCATAGAGGTATATAATTAAGTATCGGTTTATTAACTTGGATTTTGTTTGCAGATGTTGATATGGGTTGATACCGACTTTTCATTAATTTACCTGTTGACATTGTTATAATCTAATGGATGGTGTATTTCTTTTGTCCCTGCATCTCATCTTATTGTGCAGAAGGATATAAAGAAGCTATTGGGTATCTCTTGAAAGTGCTGTGCCCTGTGAATTGTGATGCAGAGGTTTTATTTCCCCCGCTAAATAAATAAGTTTCACAATGGCTATGCAGTTGTGCTGTCTCAGATATGAGTTGTACCAGATTGTTTTCTATTTAAACAGACATTGAAGTTTCACACTGAAAAGTGCTGTGCCTGTGATACACTTGCACAAGTTATTGTCAACAGTATTTCCTTCTGGTATATATGGTATCTATATCGCACTGAAAAGTTTTTTGTAGTACATACAATTTCTTGGCAACCATCCATGGTGATGGCGCATTATCCATCTACAACTCATCCCTTTCGTCGAAGATTAGAGATGAAAGAATGAGGAAATATGAAATATACTTAAAACGATTGGAATCCTCCTCAAGTCCTCAGTCCTCACCAGGTAATGGTTATCGAGAAAGTCAAAATCTGCTTTTTTGGATTTATACAAACGATTCATTGTTACGAATGTGGGAATTAAAATTTTTTGGGTTGAACTGGGTTTCAGCCTAGGCCCTTGACGAACCTTAGGTTATAAGTAAAAAATCGAATTGGTTTTTACTTTTTTGGTTCATATAAACCAATTTCAGGGTCCGTTTGGTTCACAGTTGGAATCAAAATCTTTCGGAATCAGAATTGGAATTGGAATGGTCTATTCTCATAGTTTGTTTGGTTCAGACAGGAATGAGAATGTAAATTGGAATCAGCAGAAATGGGATTTCATTTCTAAGGGAGGGGAGGGAATGGCTATTCTCTCAAATGGGGGAATGTCATTCCATCAAGAATGGGAGTGAGATTCTGATCCACCCAATCAAACAGTTGGAAATGGAATGGTTCATTCCTATTCCCATTCCAAACCCTTATTCCCTCAAATCAAACCAGACTTCACAGTTTTTTCATGTAGAATTTAACTTGCAACCCTAGAAGCTGTGCCCTCCTAAACGGGAACTTAGGGTCCATTTGGTTTTCTGTAATAAGTGTCGCCCATTTGGTTCCATTTGTCTGATCATTCCCATTTCAACTGCCTTGTTTTAGAGTCTTATCAAGAAGTAAATAATTTCTGACAAAAAAAAATTAAATCTTAATATTAATAAAACAGTAGTAAAATAATAATAATAATATATTAATAATAAATTCTTAATAAAATGTAAATAAATAGTAAGCATTGAAATAGAGGATTCTAGTTCCGAATCCAAGAGATTCTGATTTTGATTCTAATTCTGATTCTGACTATGAACCAAACAGGCTTAGTGGAGTATAAGTCTTTAACTTGAATGGAAAAAATATAATGCAGCTCACTGTAGAATTATGAAATTACAGCCCCCATAGTCTATTAGTAGCCCCCCTTCCCCCAATAAACGGCATCATGCCCGTAAATTTAACATCAATCCACGGTCAGAATTCATCTCACCTGTACGATAAAGCTAAAAATTCTAAGATGGGCTGAACAGTCATTCTCCCAAACTTGAATGGCCCAGAAGCCACTCATTTCAAAAGCTTTGTTGCCGGTTGCCTCCAAAGTTGTTTGTTTTGTTGCATGTGGCATCGGAGAAGAGAAGTGGAAAACATGGAAGAAAATGAGGCAGCCTAGAAAAAATGATTTTTTTAAGAGCCATTTGCATTTTGTGATGGCACACTTCACTTGCTTCTGACTTGTGGAGTCCAGTGGGGAATTGTTGGTGTCAAGACTTGGAAAATTTCTCTAGATTTGAGTTGTATCCAATTGTCAAATTTTCCCTCTTGAGAGTTGAGACAACAAGGTTAATTCGAGGTTGTATTCAAGCTTCAGTAGCTACAACAAATTTCAGACTACAGAAATATTTATTGTAAAGCTTAGCTTTGCAGTCTGAGATTGATTGATAGGGTCGATCATAGGTACAATTAATCTTTTCACTGATGGGCTATCGCCATTTGGAGCTTCTAGGTTGAACCTATTATAACACCCATGAGAATGAGAAGAAGCAATCTGTTATAAATTGAATGACCGGAAGGGTTGGGGTTGGGGCAGACAAAAAAAAAGGTTCTTTAGATTTTTCTTCTGGGTCAATTAAGGAGGCGTACGTCTACTCTTGAACCAGGTCAGACCGCAAAACGTCCACTGTAAGGGCATATTGAGGGATCACCAATACGATATGTACTGGTAGATGAGAAATACCTCTCCTACTCTCAAACAAATCAGTTATGATGGTAGATGAGAAATACCATCGTCAATTAATGTTGTCATATCATATGAATCACTCACTATGATATCATAACCCAATACATGATATAGATTGGCACTAGTCCATCTTTTGATTAGTGATTATTTTGAGGCAAATGGAACAAGGTCGATCGGTTCCTTGTTGTTGTCTCTATTTGCATTCGATCGATCTCTAATTTTTCTTGCATTATCAATTTGTCAGTTGGCTAAGTTTAAGACCCAGCATCTTATATCTTTTATATATATATATTGGGATGCTCTCTCCGTACAACAAGATGATTACTGTTATTAAATGTATAATTAGTGATTATAATAATAACAGTAATTTATTAAATATATAATGTGATTATAATTAATAATTACTGTTATTATAAATATTGTTAACAACTAGATATTTACTTTCAAATTATAAATACTGTTATTAAAAAAAGTATTGTTATAAATTACTGATTATTACAGTAATTTAATAAATATATAATTAGTGATTATAATTAATAGTTAAAATATTGTTAATAAATAGATATTTACTTTAATTTTATTTTAAATTAAAATTATAAATATTGTTATTAATAAATACTGTTAACAAATTTAGTAATTATTGTTATATTAAAAGTAATTAAAAACTTTATTAAAAGTATTGCTATTGATTATTTAATAAAATATTATAATTACTATTACTGATAAATACCGTTAATTTATTTTAATTTTGGTAACTACTAATTTAATGAATATTGTTAATAAATCCTATTCATAAATTTAATATTTACTTTTATATTAAAAATAACTAAATAATATTATTAAAACTATCATTAATGATTATTTAATTAAATGGTATAATTACTTACTATTATTGATAAATGTTGTTAATAACGTTCTGACAGCCGACGGTTCGACCATCCAGTTCGAACGGATGACCCGTTTTGACAACAAAAATTACAAGCAAAAAATTACCGAGCCATTCTTGCCACCGGTTTTCAGGGCAACGATTCGATCATCCAATTTGAACAGACGGTCCGTTCTGACAACAAAAATTATAGGCAAAAAATTGAGTTTGTGAGGTCCATAGTATCATGCGTGTTATGTCATTCGAGCGTGTGACTCATACAACCCAAAAACGGAACCGTTGTGGCCACTGGTTTTTGGGTCGATAGTTCGACTATTCGGTTCGAATGGCAACCCGTTATGACAACAAAAAATTACAAGCAAAAAATTACGGAACCATTTTGGCCGGTACCCAATTAAAACGAAACTAGTTGCTTAGACGAGTGGACGGTACCCAATTAAAAGAAAAACAGATGACCCATTCTGACAAAAATAATTACAGGAAAAAAATTGAGTGTCTAAGGTCCATTAAACAATACCATACGTGTTATGTCATTCGAGCGTGTGACTCATACGACCTGAAGACGTAACCGTTCTGGCCACCGGTTTTCGGGTCGACGATTCAATTGTTCAGTTCGAACGGATGGCTTATTCTGACAACAAAAATTAAAAAAAAAATGACCAAAAACCATTGAACGGGTCAACAGTTCGACCGCCTGGGTCAATGGGTTGTTGACTGATTTAATGATTTTTTGCTAGGGACCGAGATTAGGATAAAATAGAACCGGTTGCTTGGATGGTTCCCAATGAAAAAATTAAAAAAATGGCCAAAAAACATTGAACGGGTCAATAGGTTGACGGTTCAACCGCTCGAGTTAATGGAACATTGACCGATTCAATAGTTTTTGGCCAAAGACCGGGTCAACGGATCAACGGGTCGATGGTTCCATTCCAGCCCTTGCGAAGTAGGGTCCCTCTGCTAGTATATCTATTAAAGGGAAAGGGGTGGTCTCCCCTTTCGCCAAATGGCAGTATCTCCCTTTAATATATATATATATATATTAAGATTTTTCATTGAAAAATCTCAAATTACAAGAAACAAATATAACGAATGTTATATATCTTATTTGCCACTCGCTTTTCAGGTTGATGGTTTGATGGTTCAACCGTTCGATTTGAACAAACGGCTCGTTCTGACAACTAAAATTACAAGAAAAAAATTACAGAACCATTCTGGCCACCGGTTTTCATGTCGAAGGTTTGACCATCTAGTTCGAACAGACGGCCCCTTCTGACAACAAAAATTACAGGCAAAAAATTGAGTGTGTAAGGTCCATTAAGTAGTATCATACGTGTTATGTCATTCGAGTGTGTGACTCATACGACCCAAAAACGGAACCGTTCTAGCCACTGGTTTTTAGGTCGACGGTTTGACTGTCCTGTTTGAACGAACGACCCATTCTAACAACAAAAAAAAATTAAAAAAATGGCCAAAAACCATTGAACATGTCAACGACAGTTCGACCGTCCAATTTGAATGGACGGTCCGTTCAGACAACAATTATTACAAGAAAAAAATTACGGAACCGTTTTGGCCACGGATTTTTGGGTCGATGGTTCGACTGTCCGGTTCGAATGGATGACCCGTTTTGACAACAAAAATTACAGGCAAAAAGTTGAGTGTTTGAGGTCCATTAAGTAGTATCATATGTGTTATGTCATTCGAGCGTGTGACTCATACGACCCAAAAATGGAACCGTTTAGGCCACTAGTTTTTGGGTTGATGGTTCGACCGTCTGGTTCGAACGGATGGCCCGTTCTAACAACCAAAATAAAAAAAATGGCCAAAAACCATTGAACGGGTCAACAGGTTGATGGTTCGACCGCTCAGGTCAATGGGTCGTTGACTGATTCCATGGTTTTTGTCCAGGGACCGGGATTGGGGTAAAATGGAACCAGTTGGTTCGAACGGCAGTTCATCCGTTTGGTTCGAACGGATGACCCATTTTGACACAAAAATTACAAGCAAAAAATTGAGTGTGTGTTGTCCATTAAGTAGTATCATGCATGCTATTTCATTCAAGTGTGCGACTCATATGACTAGAAAATGGAACCGTTCTGGCCACCTGTTTTTGGATCGATGGTTCGAATGAACAGCCTGTTCTAGCAGCAAAAATTAAAAAATGGCCAAAAACCATTGAATAGGTTAATGGTTTGACCACTCGAGTCAATGGGCCATTGACCAATTCAACGACTTTTGGCCAATGACCGGGATTGGGGTAAAACGGAACCAGTTGCCTAGACGGTTCCTAGGTCAAAATGTTTGTCCGTTCGGGTCAATAGCAATTCAAAAACCATGGTTTTTTTATGTTTTTGGATTTTCACTATTCAAAGTTTTCTTCTACTGTGGGCTTTATTCGATCGTGTGCGATATGTTTCTTTTTTTTCATTTTCTACTTTTTTTTTGTGTTTGGTTTTCTTCTTCAAGATCCTCCAAAACGGTCTAGGGTTTACCACCATTTTATTTCTTCCCTTTTGTTTTTCTTTGGATTTTCTTGTGCAATGTTTTTTTTTTTCTTACAAGACGATCTGCTTTATCTCTTTCTTTGGTTGCATGTATGTTTAGCTCTGTCTCAAAGCGGAACTTTGGATTCGATTTTCTGATTTTTTTCCTTGGTTTTTCCAGTTTGGTAGATTTACTACCAATTTTTTTCTATGTTTAAGGTCACTTTGGATTTATCTTTCAAGGTTTTGGAATCCCTTGCAATGTCTACCCTTCCCATGACTATGACTACAAAGTTATTTCATTTAATTATTGACATCTAGAAAAAAATGACCTAGAAACGGAACCATTCTGGCCACTGGTTTCCAGGTCGACGGTTCGAGCGGATGGCCCGTTCTGACAACAAAAATTAAAAAATGGCCAAAACTGTTGAACGGGTTGATGGGTCGACGATTCAACCACTCAGGTCAACGAGCCATTGACTGATTCAACGATTTTTTGCTAGGGACTAGGTTTGGGGTAAAATGGAATCGGTTGCCTGGATGATTCCTAGGTTGAATGATCCTACCATCTGGGTCAACTGGGAGTTCTTGACGTGAAGCAAAGGACAGCTATGAAGTAGAACTCAGAACTATCATTGTATGATCGTGTTCTTTTATATTAGATGCTTTGCTGAATATTTAAAAAATGAGCACATGATGATCTCTTTTAAGTCTTTATATAAGTTTCAAGACTTGAATACTTATAATTGCAAGTTTCTTATTAAGAAACCATTATCTTTTTTATTGTACCAAATAGCAATGTTACAATTCCATTCCACCCCCTGCGAAGCAGGGCCCCTCCGCTAGTTCATAATTAAAGTGAGGGGGTATTTGGTAAAGTTGAAAGCATCTGTAACCAAAATGCCAAAAAGGATCTCTTACCAACTGGCTTGCTGGTAAATGTCTCGACTCTCGAACTATTGTAGCGTAGAGTTGTGGATAGGTCTTTGGTTGACTGCTTGCCTGATAAGTAGCTGAGGCTTAAATCAGGAATAGGGGTGGCCATGAGTCGAGCTCTTCACGAGCTACTCGAGCTCGACTCGTGAAAAGCTCAGCTTTGCTCGGTTTCAACCGAGCTTCGAGTCAAGCTCGAATAATATATATATTATTTACCAACAAGTATAGAAAATAATATATATATATATATATATATATATTTATATATAATAAAAATATTATAATTCTTAATTTTTTAAATATGAAATAAAATATATTTTTTATATATAATTTTTTTTTTATTTTTATAAAACATTTTTTCTCAAATCGAGCTCGAGCTTAATAGTTTTTTACTCGAGCCGAGCTTGATCTTAAGGTTCTAGCTCGAACCGAGCTTGAGCCTTACACTACCTTGGTGAGCCGAGCTCGAGCCTCATACTATTCAGCTTGGCTCGGCTCGAATCTCCCCTGATCAAGAATGAAGCACAGGAGTGTATCGACATATTGGCCTATATCGGCTGATACGTATCATTTCGGGAGCTCCCCAATACGCCCCTACAGAGAGTGTGTCGGGGTTCTGATCGGTTCAGGGGTGGCCTTAAACCGGCCCCCTGAACTAGTTTTGAAAAAAATAAGAAAAAAAGTAAAAAAATATTATCATATCACTTGGTACGCCCCTACCAGTGTATCGGTTATATCGATATTTAATGGAGGGTGGATAAGTTGATGGGTTACGAAAAAGGACTTAAAAAAATACCATATTTGTGATTTAGCATTCAATTAATGGGTTTTATGGAAAAGAATGATTCTTGAGCGAATAATTTCCTAGGATAAAAATACCCTCATGACATTTGGGTAAATAAGTTTCTTGTTGGCATAGAAAATTGCTAATGTATGAGAATTAAGCATCATTCATTTTTCTTGTTGCCACAGTGAAGACCGGAGAATGATCATTAAAATTAAGCAGTAATTTTGCTTATTAACGCTCTACATGACTCCGGATCTCTTGCTCACAAAAATTTTGTCCATGCCTACCCACAATACACCACTCCCCGTGAATTGGAAATATCTCTCCTTACATAATACTATACAGAGGATGAGATGTTCTCCATGTATGATTGCAATAAACATAGGCAGGGTTCTCGTGGGCAAGAGATCCGGGCTCTTCATACATCGTACGGATCCCTACTACTATAATAAATTTAACATTTCATATTTATATTAATTTATTATGTATATATAAGTTAAAAATAATTAATTTTTTGAAATATGAAGTCGGAGTAAGTTCAGATGGGATTTTGGGTTAAGTCGGATTAATTTTTTGAAATACGATCCGGGCTCCTCATAATTCTTTATTTAAAAAAATGAAATGAAATGAAGTCGGATTAAGTCCAATTGCAATCCGAGTCCGATAGGATTTTGGGTACCCTTGTAGGTCGGATGGGATTTGGATTTTGCTAAATCCAATCCGTTTACTTTCCTGCTCAGAAGCCATACCCCTTTTTATTAAGTTCAGATGGGTTTGATTTTATCAGGTTAATCGGGAGCACTCACAGTCACAGCCCCATAAGCAATGCATAGATGGATGTGGATGATGGGTGAGGATGGGCATGTGGGTTCTGCTCAGGCCTGATTCTTCCCCGTCGTCCCACAAATACCTATCCTAAATAGTTGCCTAAGGCTATGTTTAGGGAAAGGACTTTTTCCTTGCCTAAGTGAGCCAAGGCTATATTTAGAAGAGTTATGTATGTTACCAATATGAACCGATCAGGTTTGGGCTTTGGCAGAGGATTGATTCAACTAAATCCGACTCAAAGAATGATCGGGTTTACCACTTTACCCGACCCGACCCACTAGACCAGACTACATAAATCAAAATTTGGAGTGTGAAAAGACATAACAAGGGATAGACATCTAAATGCAAATGTCATTGATGAGATGACAATATTAATCTGGAAAGTTGACCACCCATGGGCCATGGCCGTCTCACTACTTATCTTCAGCCTACCAGCTGCTATCCTCATATGTTCCTCACAAGTCACAATTCAAATGGTCACACTGCTTTTACCTTTAGCAATATTTACCTGGAAATAGTTTTGAATTTGACGGTTTCAACACATACCTCATACTCCTAGGGTTCATTGTTTCCTGCGGAGATGCTTAGTTCATGCTCTTCCTGTACTGTTGGAATTGGCACGGCACCATGCCCATTTAGATCCTCTTTGCTCTCTGTGCCCATGGTAGGGACTAAGGAGGATGTTCTGATGTTCACCAACCACTTATTCTTCACTTTCCTGCTACCACACCTGTTTGGCTGTTTCAGTTTGGTTTGCCTCTAGCCCTTCTATGAGGGTGGATTCTAGGCCTAATTGGCGCCTTCACGACTGGGTGCAAGCATTTTGTGGCACATTTGGAAAGACCGTTTAAGTCAATTATGGAATAGTTTGATCCTCTTTCAGGTGTGTTTGCTGTCCATGCCCAATAAGGGATGGAGGTCCATATTGAAACAAATAGGTAGTGCTGCCAATGGGTCAGGTCTGACCCGATGGACCCCGATCCCATTGGGCCGGTTCTGGTTCCAATATCTATGTCAATGGATCAGTTCTGATTCCTAATCTATTGTCCTGATTATTATCGATTTGAAACCAGTTCTATCCAGTCTCAAATCAACTTAGACATGATCGATTCGGTTCTGGTTCTAAAATTACAGACCCTATAGGGTCTGGTTCAATTCTGAATCCTTGATATTTCTTGTCAGGTCGGTTCCTGTTCTACCCAGACCCGACCTATTGACAGCCCTACAAATAAGAAATTGACAGGGGAGAGTTCTGTAGGGCCACGTGCTCAGCCTCTACATCCTTGGACAAGGGCTGCAGATCCAGTGGTTAAAGTCATCTTTGATGGTTCAAAGCATGTATTGAACCCCATCTAAATCAAAATCAATTTGGACAGACCAATAAAACATTGAATTGGACCAATCCAGACTTAATGGTTCAAAGTATTTATCGAACTCGATTGGACCTGGTATATCCATATTGGATTGGGTCGGATTGAACCAATATCTGGTCCATTAAAAATACAGATGTCAATGGATCAGATTTGGGTTGGAATCAATCTTAGCTAAAACCATTTTGAAAAGATTGGACAGTTCAGACATTGAATTGGGCCAATCCAATATGGTCCATTGGATTGGATCTGGTCCATTTGTCAGCCCTACATTAAAAGGACCCTGAGACTTGAAATTAAAGCTCGTGCAGTGCAGCATGTGGGCTTGAACTTGATGGTGATCTCTTGTGGTTATTAACGGTCCTCCGGAGGTGGGCTCGAAGGTCTCCACATTCTTGGCGCATCAGAAATTGGATTGCTAATTGCACGACGCTTATATCGAGATTCCCTCAATGTGCAGTGATATTGATTTGGACTCAAAGGTCGGGTAATAAGGCTGCTCATGCAGTGAGCCTGTTATGGGCATGCCAGCCGGAAGCATACTGCGGCGCAGTCATAAGGTAATAGCACGCACAGCGGGCCGCCCAGCCGCACGCACCGCCTGGCAGCATGCAACACGCACCTGTTATGGGCCACCGCCCGGCAGCGCGCACCGCACCACACGGCAGCAGCACGTAGTCATAGGCAGCAGCACGCACAGCGGGCCGCCCAGTCGCACGCACCGCCCGGCAGCGTGCACCACACCACACGGCAGCAATAGAGGCAGCAGCGCGCACCGCACGGCAGCACCGACCGCGCACACAGTCGACACCGCATGGCAACGGCACCATGAGCCGCGCGCACGCACTGCGCGGCAACGGCACCGCGCACGGCACCGCGCACACGCACCGCACGGCAATGGCACCATGAGCCGCGCACACGCACCCGGCAGCAGCAGTAGAGCGGGGCCCACACGACAGCTCATGGGGGTGGGCCCACCCTTATCTGGACACATCAAGCCAACTCGTCACCAGCTTACCTTATCCCTTATCTCTTATCTTTATCTAATCTTATCCTTATCTTATCTTAAGTAAGAGTGAGTTACCATTAGGAGTAGGTAATTAGGAGTTTGAGTTCAAGTTGGAGTTTGAGTTTAATTAGGAATTTCCTTCTGTAATCTCCTATTTAAGGAGCTACGAATTGAAATAAAACATTATTCAGTTTCCAGCCAAGAAAAGAGTGAGGAGAGTTTGGGTGGTCTCTTGGACAAATCACCCCAAGGGAGAGTTCGGGTGGTCTCTTGGACAAATCACCCACTAGATAGGTAAAATAGGGTCTGTGCGCAAAGCCAAAGGCAAGGGAAGATCAGGGGTTCCTGCCGTGGAACGACCCGTGACGCGATCCTACTCTCGGGCCCATAACAGAGCCAAATCATTAACGAAAAAAACATGAAGCAAATGGTGTTTCGGGAGCTTTCATTTAATTCCATTCATGCATTAGAAACTTAGAATCCAAACTAAACCTCTGAACTCACTCTTCACCAGTTTGGAGCTTGTGCTAAGTGGAAGAGTGGCAGAGAGTCTGTCAAGAGTTGATAGGTTCCATCAGAAAAACGCCAAAACAAGTGTCCTGCATTTTAACCTCCTGAGAAGTGAGAACTAGTACAAGATTAAATACTTTCTACATCATTCACTGTGGGTTTAGGTCACAAAGCGCCTGGCTAGATTTCAGAAATCTACCATCTGCTTCCAAGAGCCCAACATTGCTGCAAGAATAAGTTAGTACAAAACCAATGTCTAACAGCCGGAAAAATATGCAGAGTTTACGTGACCAACAACTCATGTTTCTTGGTTCTTGCAACACCACCACGTCCACATGTACACATTCGCCAATGTAGTATATAGAAATGCAAATGATCATCATCATCCCCGCGTCAAGTCAATATCAATGTGAGCGTTCCTCATATCCACAGGCCGTGAACCGGGCCACCCGCCCATCTGAGAAGTAGGAGGGATGTTCTGGTTGGGAGGGACGCTTGTTGGAGTCGTTGATTTATCGCCTGTTGGAGCATCAGCATCTGTCCCAGCTTCTGTACCAGCCCCGGCTTTGTTCTTTGTCTTTGAACCACCATACACAAAACTCCCCACTATCACCTACAGTAAATTATGCATTAAAGTAAGACACAGATATGCTGGATCAGCTTATATATTCTAAAATTTTCGGAGTTTAAATGCCACTGACACACTCGACTGGGTCAAAATTCCCTTTTCTGACTTAACAATGGTTGGAGGTGACCAAAGTAAAATGGTTATCAACACAATGCACGAAAAATGATGCCAAAGCTCAAGTAGCACGCAAAAGGTTTGCCATTGCAACATGACAAAAGCAAATAAAATCTATTATAAAAAAAAACAGTGATGAAAGGACTACAATAACAAATGGAGATAGCCAGGAAATACAATTGCCAGTAAATTTACCTGAACCGGGCTTGCTGCAATAAGCATTCCACCAACTCCTCCACCGATAACACGACCATCAGGACTTGAAAGGGAGATACTAAGACCACCCGTCCGGCTGCGTGAGCCACCATTATCAGTGAGCATGTAAGATCCTGACAAACATAATATCTCGAACCGACCCTGTAACATTTAACATAAACAAAGCCAATTTGTCTCTAAATATCAAGATGGCAAAGAAAAAACAAAAATGAGGATGAATATTCACAAGGAAATAGTGAAATGATAGTTAACCCCACATAATCAATATATATTAGGAAATTCAAAGTTCAAGTTTTTCTAAAAATTATCACTGAACCATGAAGCCATCAAGTTCAAAGGATAAAACTGAATTATTGGTGGTGAATTGGGGCATACTCCTACTTTATAAGAGGATATTACCCTTAAATCCTTAGTAAGAAGGTTTAGGTACTTTGCTCAAAAAGACAAGCACAATCTATTATGAGCTACTATTTGTCATCATAACAAGGACATTCCTTGTCGTTCACAACAAATATGTCCCACTTATAAGCAACAAGGCATTACCAAATCAGCACCGTAAAGTCGTAGACTATAACTAGACAAAGGGAATGAAAAACAAATTGGCATTTCCACTGAAGACAATGAAAATAATCAGTATCAAACAAGATGTCCCTTGCATGATTAAGCAGTATATAAATAAGAGGCAATGTTTTAAAAAGCACTGGAGATGCACAGTAGAGGCAGATGACGTGTGCATCTGGCACTTTGTACAGGAGTTTGCCTCGTATAAAAAGAAGTGGGCCAAACATGGTTTTTAGTTCTTTTAATGCATTGCATTCATTTGAATATCAGATGACATATTTGTTTATGTTAACGTTGAAAATGATATAGTGATGGTTGATGATACTTAAACATAACTAAGGATAAAGATACTTCATGCAATCATACTTCAAATCAATATTTAAAAATAATGGTTTTACTATTAGAAATTGCAAATATGAAATCTTCTAGTTTCTCATTATTTTCTTTTTTTTTTGAGATATTTGCTGTAGCTTTATTTAACCTTATTTAATTATTTATTAATTAAAATACCTATGCTCACGAGGCTAACACCCCTTCCATTCTGGTTTACACCTTACACCTCAGGATGGTGGAATGGCTCGTGTCACACCTTTGCATTTCAAAACGTTGGTTAGAAGCAAAAGTTAATTTTTGCGGGATGAGGATCAGCAACCAAAGAAACCATCTCGAATTATAGCTGCCATGACTAGCCCACAACAATTGGTATCTGAAAAATGGGAATGGGAATGGAAAACAGGCAGCTTGGGGTTGGTAATCAAACAGAAAACACCAAAAATGCATACCCACAAATAGCAACTATTACTATTTGACTGAACACTTTTCATTCAGTGTATAATAAGAAGACAATCTCAGATAATTTTTCCGAAATGGAGCAAGAAGTTTGGAACTTCCTGATGTCTAACAAATAAAAAACTAACTAAATCCAATGAATGTGGGCCCAGTAGGCCATTACAGGGAAGTTGATGCCTCCAAAGAAAGGAAACAACGAAGACAACACACACAAAACTCATAAAAGACATTTAACTTAGCCATCGATTTCTGAAGAATATTTTCTGACATAAGTGAAATGTATATATATATATATATGATCTTGAAAGTAGAACTCTGTGGGGCATATTTTGATGTTAACAACGGAGAAGTGATTTTAAATTTCACTGAAATTTTAGAATATTTCAGTCATGGTAAGATAAGCCAGAACTTTAAACAGAATGTAGTAAATCTGTTAATAAGTGCCACAGGAGCACTTAGTCTTTTCATTATTTTTATCATGGTTTTCAAAACCGGACCGGACCAGATAAACCGGGAACTGGTTCCATTTTTCCCCAAACCAGAATTTTGCCAAAAAAAATTGATTTGGTCAGCAAACCGCTGACCCAGGCAGTTGAACCGTTCAACGGTTTTGACCTTTTTTTTGTCGGAATGGTCCGTCCGTTCGGTTCGAATGGTCGGACCGTTCGACCCAGGAACCAGACCCTTGACCGGTTCGTTGTCCAGTTCAGTTTTAAAAACCTTGCTTTTTATTATGAACTGTACTGCTGCCCCATAAATAAAGTTCTGGGTGCTGGTGCTGCCAGCCAGATTTTTAGACCCTCAAAACCTCTCTCTCTTGATGAATAAAAAAAGCTTCTCTCTTCTCCTCTCTTCCTCTTCTCTTCTTCTCTTCCTTTCCTCTATCTTTTCTCTTCAATGATTCTTGGATAATACAGAAGATTCTTCTCAGCTGAAATTTCAGAATATTACCATAACTCAGAATATTTTGAATTACTTCCATATCAAACCTTTGGAAATTTGAAAAACTTTCAGAATGTAGTCAGATAACCAAAATAAAATTAACAATTGTTCTTTTTTCTTTGATCACAAACTGGAAACTTTTACTAATTACATATGATACAGATGGTCATTTAACATTAAGATGTCTACCCATGGCTATCTACCTACCATGGGGACCACACATTTTGTTGTATTTCCTGTAGTATATTCTTTAAATATTTTTTTCTATTGTTGATAAAAAAAAAGTTTACATTAAGTGCTAGGTAGTCCATTGCTAATTTCACTCAAAGTTCCAGACCAAAAAGAGGTACAAGCTACTTTTATACAGCCCAACTAATGAAAACTTGTTATGTTTTATTTCAGATCCCAAACCAATGGTTTTTAACAAACGTACTTTATTCCAAGAAATGTAAGCTTTGAAATATGAAATTCTATGTATTATGGACTGATATATAGCATTTCACATAGGACAAGCATCTATTTGCAAGTGCATAGTGAAAAATGCATCATTTAACTATGCTATTACTCTGCATTCAGATCAAAAACAAAACCAAACAAAGATAAAGACAAGGAAACCAAAATTTCCATACATGACAGTTCTGACATGAAATATCATGCATTAACAGCAAATAATGCATTAACAGCAAATAATTTTCTTGAGAAGGGACAAAAACAAATTATTGAGTGCTTGAACCTCGTATGTGACAGTTCCACCAGAAGAAGAAGGCTGCCGAAGAGTAACAGTGGAAACAGCACCATTGGCTGAGAGGATGCAAACAGCCCTTGGACCCTGTTGTGAAAATGACATTATTTTTGTCGCGATGTCCTATAGAAAAAGATAAACAAGGCTTGGGTCATAAACTCATAATAAATAAATAAATAAATATATATATATATATATTATCAATAACAGAAACTTTATTAATTAAGAGAAAATTTATGAAGCTTTAGATACAATAAGGGGGAGATAAAAAGTCTTAGCTCCCCATCAGCAAATTACAAAGAAAGGAAATTAAAAATTAGACCAAAAGATAGACTCCCTATTCACCCCTTGCTTGGCCAACCCATCTGCAAAAGAATTAGCTGTCCTCTTCACCCAGCTCTATTGTATCTCAATGCCCCTACACAGCCATAAAAATTTTTTCTTTTCATTATTGTGTCTCCACAAACCACTGTCCTCTTTCTTCAACAAGCTAATCACCACCTTTGAATATCAGCCGATTGATATTTAGTTTCCTTGCTCTTTGAACTCCTTCCATAGCTGCAAGGATCTCAGCCCTAAGAGAGTCTCCTTCTCCAATAGGGCCTGAGAACAAAGCAATAACAATCCCTTCCTCATACCTGAAAACTCCCCCAATCCCAGAGGGCCTTGGATTCTTTAGGCTACTGCCATCAAAGTTCGATTTTATAAATCCTGAGGGAGGAGGGGACCACGAGGGACTAAGAGTCCTCTTACACAAAGTAGAGGTTGCTATCTCTTTCCACTTTCTTAACAGGTCAGCTATAGGAAAGTCTGAAAACAGTTCTGTAGTTTTTAGCCAATGGGCAGCCCTTAAAAGTATTAGGTCTAATAGGTCCTCCAGGGATCTTCCTTTTCTGAAAAAATTCGAGAATTTGTTTCCTCCCACAGTAACCAACACACGGCTGCCCTAATACTCTTCCACATCATCTTCCCTCGCTTCTTATGCCATCTAAAAAACGAAGGGGAGAACAAACTTTGGACACTCTCGGGAGGGTTCCAAGAACACCCTGTTGTGTTGGGCCTAGTTGTTTTTATTCTTATTTTAAGTTATTTAGCTAGGAAGTTGTTGGGCTTTAGGCCCATTAGTTTATGTTTTTAAGTTGTGACTGTTCAGCTACATTAGTAGCCGCCCTACTAAGGGAATCCTTGTAATATCTCATCCTTTAAGTTAAGTATAAATTATAATGAGGGGTTGGCAGCTAGGGTTTATCTAAGAATCCTGGTTGACTTCCTATTCTTTTCTCCTCCTCTTTTCTTCTCTACCGCTGAAATCTTCATCTTCCTCCTCTTTCCCTTCACAAGAAATTCAACTAAATCTGCAATCGGTGATTTCTACTTGATATCAAAGCAGGCCGAAGGTTCCTTGAGTTGTTTTCTCATGCAGCCCTAGATCGGCCGACTGCATGGTGATTTAAGAGGCTGATCGAAGATCTCAAGTAAGCCCAGTTTTTGGATTTTTTGGTGGATCTGTTTGCCCTGTAGCTGGTCTAGGGTTTCTCATCAAAATCAGGAAAAACTAGAGAAAGGGGAAGAGTTCTATTTCTGTTGGACTCTTCAATTTTGACCTAGGAAGTGGCGCCCTAATTTTTTAGAGTTCCTAGGAGTTTTCTGTAAGGGGCGGTTCAAGTCCTGCCAAAGAGAGTGGCTGCCTCTTCTCTCTCTTCTCCTGTCCCGCAGAAAATGAATCTTTTGTGGGAAGACAGTCTAGGACACCAGAAAGGTGTTGTTGGTTCGAGAAGTGTTTCGTTTGATCTTCTTGCATATTTCAGTTATTTTCTTTACACTTTTTGAGAAGCATGGAGGGTCACGGAGTTGAAAATAAGCCCAGGAGTGAAATGGACCTGTGGGAGGAGGTGCTGGAGACCTTTTCAGGATTGGAACCATTACTACAATTAGGTTGGATGGTGCAAATTACTTAGAAAGGTCACAATCTGCAAAGATGGCCATTGGTGCTCGTGGGAAATTAGGGTATATCACTGGTGAAGAAGTGAAACCCGAAACTAGCAACTCCCGATGGGTACAGGAGAATTTTATGGTGATGACTTGGTTGTGTAATTCCATGTTGCCCCGTATAAGTAAAAATTTTTTATGGGCAAATACAACTAAGGAAGTATGGGATGGGATTGTAGAAACCTATCCACAGAGGGAGAATGTTGCTAGGGCTTATCAGTTGAGAAATCAGATTATTTCTACAAGGCAGAGAGATAGACCTGTTGCAGCCTATTTTTCAGCCCTTAAAACCCTATGGCAGGAGATTGACCATTTAGAGACATTTGCTTGGGAAACCACTAAGGATGCAACTACCTATCAGAAACATCTAGAGAAGTATAGGGTGTTTGAATTTCTTGCTAGCCTTAATCCTGAGTATGATATTGCCAAGACAGCATCTTCTTTCCAGGGACAGTGTTACCCTCTCCCAGGCATATGCCTTTGTGTCAGGGGAAGAGAGCAAGAGAGATGTAATGATGAAAAATCATGTTTCTGATCAGTCTGCCATGGTGAGTACTGTGAAACCTAAACAAAGTGAAGATCGGGGTAGCAATGAAATCAATAAGGAAGATAAAAGAGATTTGATTTGTGACTACTGTAAGAAGCCTAAACACACAAGAGATACTTGCTAGAAGCTTCACCCACATCTTGTGCCGACTAGACTGAAAAATAAGAAGGGAAATGCTCACATGGCAGTTACTGGTGACATTCCGACCCCTCCTACTACAACTGCTCTGGAGTCTGTTGCAGCTGCTGCAATAAGGGTCGAACTTGAGAGGTATGGGCAACTTCTGAACTAGCAGGATACAGCTAGTTCCAGTTCAGCAGCAAGCGGACAGCAAAGTACAAGTGGTACTGGTGGAGTCCACTCTACTTCCTTTGCTCACACAGGTAGTTCACACGTCACTGCAAATTATGTTTCTACTTCAAGTAAGGAGGGACCTCCTTGGATTATAGATTCTGGAGCCTCAAAGCACATGACCCATATCTCTACTATTATTTCTTCTTACCAGCTATGTTCTGACAGAGATAGGGTTTCCACAACTGATGGATCCCATGTTCCCATTGCTGGGAAGGGATCTGTCAAGTTTAGTGATTCTATTTCTCTACCCTTTGTCCTTCATGTTCCTAGATTGAGCACTAACTTGTTATCTGTTAGTAGTTTGATTAAGAACTTGAACTGCTCAGTAATTTTTTCTCTTGGTCATTGTATTTTGCAGGATCTGGATTCAAAGAGGACGATTGGGAATGGTCGTGAAGTGAATGGGATCTACCTCCTGGATGTGCTTCCTCCTCATTAGAGTCATCATGTTAGTAGGGATAGTGAGTCAGGGTCTGTGGGTCAAATTATGCTTTAGCATAATCGCTTGGGCCATTTACCTTTTTCATCTTTGAATCTTTTGTTTCCAAAACTTTTTGAGTCTGTTAGTTTGTCAAGTCTGGAGTGTGAAGGTTGTCAACTTGGAAAGCATTGTAGACATTCATTTAAACCTAGTAAAAAAAGGTATTATTTTTCTTTTGATGTTATCATTCTGATGTGTGGGGACCTTACCATGTTCCTTCTATGGGAGGCTAATGATATTTTCTCTTATTTGTGGATGATTTCTCACGATTAGGGGTGGATACGAGTCGAGCCGAGCCGAGTCGAGCCAAATAGTACCAGACTTAAGTTCGGCTCGAGACTATTCTATAAGGTTCGAGCTCGAGCTAGAACCTTGAGCTTGAGCTCGTCTCGACTCGTTTTATATTTTATAAATATTTTATTATAAAAATATTAAAAAAATTATTTTATAAAAATAAAAATTATATATAAAAATTTATTTTATATTTAAAAAATTAAGAATTATAATAATTAATATTTATTATATATACTATTCGAGCCGGCTTGTGAGCCTCACGAGCCGAACTCTAATAGGCTCGAGCTCGGCTCGTTTAATAATTGAGCCACTGAATTGGGCTCGAGCTCGGTTCATGAGCCGAGCTCGAGCAGCTCGTTAAAAGCTCGGCTCGTTGCCACCCCTACTCACGATACTCTTGGATTTACCTGATGAGATCCCGCGATGAAGTACCATCCTTGGTGAGGCAATTTCATCAGATGGCGCTAACACAGTTTGGAACAAGAATAAAGGTGTTCAGATCAGACAATGCCAGGGAATATTTTGAAAAACACCTTGCCTCGTATCTGTTAGAATATGGTGTTGTCCATCAGAGCAGTGGTCCCTACAGTCCACAATAGAATGGTGTTGCAGAAAGGAAGAACAGACACATTGTTGAGATTGCAAGAAGCATGATGATCACATCTACAATTCTAGTTCGGTTTTGGGGTGATGCGGTTCTCACAACAGTATATCTAATTAACAGGGTGCCCTCTCGTATACTTGGATTCAACACCCCATTCAGTCTCCTTTTTCCTGAGGGGGAGATGTTTCATACTCCTCTCAGGGTGTTTGGGTGTGTCTGCTTTGCACATATCCTTGGTCCTCACCACTCGAAGCATGACCCCAAGGCAAAGAAGTGTGTCTTCCTTGGATATGTAGAAAATCAGAAAGGGTACTACTGTTATGATCCAGTCTCTGGGAGCCAGTATGTTACCATGGATGTCACCTTTTTTGAATCCACATACTTCTTCTCAAAGAACCCTTCTCAGGGGGAGTGTTTTGGGGAAGTGAGTCAACAGTCTATTCCTCTCCCAGTTCTAGTCCCTGTGTCTACTCCTGTGCTTGACCCTCTTATGTCACCTACCTTATCACCTCCTGTGTCACCTACCTTACCACCTCCTTTGCGTCCTGCTTCTCAGCATTACTTACGACAAAGACTTCACAAGGAGGTTGATTCCACTACAGCAGAACTCATATTACTTCCTGTCGATTCCTTGGAGACTCTAGATTCAGCTAACATGGATTCAGGTATTCCTCTTGGTCCCGCTACTGTTTCAATTCCCATTGATTCTACTAACCTTGTTACAGATAACCTCGATCTTCCTATTGCTCTTAGAAAAGGGAAGAGAAAGTGTGTAGCTCATTGTATTTCACAGTACTTATCCTACAGTGGACTTTCTCCTTCCTACTGTGCTTTTCTTTCCTCTCCTGACTCTGTGTTTATACCCAAGGGTGTTAGTGAGGCTCTCTCCAAAGCTGAGTGGAAGACAGCTATGCAAGAAGAGGTGGCAACTTTGATTAAGAATCAGACATGGGACATTGTGGATCTACTAGAGGGCAAGGAGACAGTTGGATGCAGATGGGTTTACACAGTAAAATATAAGGCAAATGGAAGTATAGAAAGGTATAAGGCAAGACTTGTTGCAAAAGGGTACACACAGACTTATGGCATCGATTACTTAGAGGCCTTTGCACCAGTTGCAAAGATGACCTCTATTCGGATACTTCTTTCTCTTGTTGCCTCATCTTGGCCCTTGTTTCAATTTGATGTGAAGAATGCTTTCCTAAATGGGGATCTACAAGAGGAAGTGTATATGAATCTTCCAGCTGGCTTCTACAGTGATATTGAAAAGGGAAAGGTATGCAGGCTTAAGAAGTCACTTTATGGTTTGAAACAATCGCCTAGAGCATGGTTTGACAGATTCAAAAAGGCCTTGATTGCTTTTGGCCACACTCAGACTCAATCCAATCATACATTGTTTGTGAAGCGAAGGGGATCTTTGGTGTCAGTCCTAATTGTTTATGTGGATGATATTGTTGTCATGGGGAATGATCTAAGTGAGATTGGTTGTCTGAAAAGGAATCTAAATAAAGAATTTGAAATTAAGGATCTTTGAGAACTGAGATACTTCTTAGGCATTGAAGTTGCAAAATTAAAACATGGAATTTTTATCTCTCAAAGAAGTATGTCTTGGATCTTCTTTAAGAGACAGGGAAGCTTGGAACGAAGGAAACCAGTACCCCTATTGATTAGAACCATAGAATCAATGCATTAGAAGGTGAGCCAGTAAAGGACATTGGGAGATATCAGAGACTTGTGGGTCGGCTGCTATACTTGTGTATGGCAAGACCATACATTTCCTATGCAGTAAGTGTGGTATGTCAATACATGCATGCTCCACGAGTCCAACATTGGGAGGCAATTGACAGGATTCTTGCTTATCTAAAGGGACACCCGGGCAGAGGCATATTGTTTACTGATCATGGACAGTTGAAACTAGAGGCTTATACAGATGCAGATTGGGTAGGATGCCTTGATGACAGGAGATCAACTTCAGGAGTGTGCACCCTTGTTGGGGGTAACCTTGTCTCGTGGAAGAGTAAGAAATAAACAGTGGTGGCAAGATCAAGTGTTGAAGCTGAATACAGGGCCATGACACATGGAGTTTCAGAACTTCTCTAGATTCGTTCCCTATTAGAAGAAATTGGTGTACAGGTAGAAGAACCTATAATGTTGTACTGTGATAACTAGGATGCAATTAACATTGCCCATAACCCAGTCTAGCATGACCGAACTAAGCACATTGAAGTGGATAGACATTTTATCAGAGAAAGAGTGACTTCTGGAGAAGTTTGTCTTCCATACATTGCTTCTGATCTACAGCTCGCTGATGTTCTCACAAAAGGTGTTGCAAAAAACAAACTGGAGCATGATCTACGCAAGTTGGAAATGTGTGACATTTACTCCCAACTTGAGGGAGAGTGTTGAGTTGGGCCTAGTTGTTTTTATTCTTATTTTAAGTTATTTAGTTAGGAAGTTGTTGGGCTTTAGGCCCATTAGTTTATGTTTTTAAGTTGTGACTGTTGTGACTGTTTAGCTACATTAGTAGTCGCCCTACTAATGTTTATTCTTTCCAGGAAAATTTCCCAACAAAAAAAAACAACCCGAGGAGGAATGGGCTTGCTCCAAATTTCCTTAGTTGGAAAGGACAAACCAGGAAGGACAGATGATTGAGTTAAGGTTTCAAAAAGCGAAGCACAAGAGAAGGTTCCCGAGGTGGAAGGGGTCCAAATTCTGGTGTCTTCCCTATTAGGATCTAGGAAAATATTCTCGATGATGGGTAACAAAGGTAAGAGGCTGTCCAAGTTTATATCCCTAATTGCCCTTCACAGGCCAAGGTTCCACCCAGAACCGGAAGTGGAGTATGAAGGACCTAAAAAAGAAGAGATAGGTTCATTTTTCAAATCTGACAGAGCATACAGGGAGGGAAACTAGTCCTTTAGAGGTAAAACCCCAACCCAACAATGTTCCCAAAATTTTATTCAATTACCAGAGTTAACACCGTACCTGATCCAAGGGGAGAAAGATGGAAGTAGGTCATGGATGGATTTCCACGGAGAAGCAGTTGTAGCCCTTGCCACAATTCCAGAATCCCAGCCGTTGTCTTCCATCCCATGTATGCTAGCCACGATCTTTGTCCACAAATTTTCCTTTTCCACTGTAAACCTCCACAACCATTTTCCCAACAACACCATATTCCTTTTCTTGATATTTCCAATCCCAAGGCCTCCTAGTTTTTTACATCTAATTACCACTTCCCATCTCACCCTATGATCTCTCTTCTCCTCTCCAAGCTCCCACAGAAAATTACTCATTAATTTTTCCAATAAGTTAGAGACCTTAGTGGGGATCTTAAACACTGATAAATAGTAAACAGGTAGGTTAGCTAGGGTAGACCTAATCAAAGTGACTCACCCACCTAAGGAAAGATAATTTCTCTTCCAAGACGCAAGCCTCTTCTCAAATCTCTCTACTACCGAAGTCCAAAAGCTTTCATTCTTAGGATTATCTCCTAAAAGAAGGCCCAAGTATGTCAAAGGCCAATCTGAGATTGCACAACCTAACACACTTACATAATTCCTTAACTTCCTCTCCTCCACATTCACCCCCACCACACAACTCTCATCAAAGTTCACCTTGAGGTTAGACATCTGCTCAAAGAGTTGTATTGCTAATTTTAAATTCCGGATCCAACTTATATTCCCACCCTCACAAAACAATGTGTCATTGGCAAACTGGAGATGTGTTAGTGGTACCTCCTCCTTTCCAACTCGCCACCCTTTTATCAGATTCCTCGAGTCTGCTCTATGGATCAATCTCCCAAGTGCATCAACAATCAGGGTAAAAAGAAGGACGAATGCACATGAGATGTACAAGCAAAGAGGCTAACTACAAGAAAAGACCCAAAGCTCATTCAGAAACAGGTAAATTCAACAATATCTTAATCACCAAAAAGGAATACAGTAAGGAATTTCCATGATATTTATACAAATATTAAGAGAACCAAACTAATCAAACACACCTATAAGCACAAAAGTTGAATGTATACTGCTTCTAAACATTCTTCAAGTAACCAAGTTGTAACTCTGAAGTTAGGAAAGAGGGTCATTGGCCAATGTTGGACACTCATTCAGGTACACTAATGCAATAACAATTTTTTTACAGGAGAACTGGAAGAACTCTTACATCCCTCAGCAAGGATAAGTCAAATATTATTTGCTTTCCTTCCAATAATAATATAATTTTAGTCCTCCCAGTATATGCAAAGGACAGCCTTTTGACAAAGACAACTAAGAGAAACAAACGATGCTGGCTTTCTTCAGGCCATGCACAGACAAATATGCATTCAAATGAGTTCAAATTTTAAAAATACAGGAAGATGCTAGCTTATTCCTGCCAACCTCATGGTTTATGAAATTCAAACAAACTATAACAAGGAACTCTAGTAAGCAGAGCTGTAACATAGCACATTAATGCAAATCAAATTATCATGAAATACAAATAAAAACACTGTGACCATGGACAAAAGCCAAGCTTCCATTATTGAATTATAAGGGGTGCATAAAAGAATTAACAAGGGTATGGTATACCTCCCCTATTGCAATGGTAATGATATGTGGAGTAAAACCCATTCCAGCAGAACCAGAGATCCACTCACCTAGCAATAAAGTTAACAATTAGAAGGTAACATAAATAACACCAAAATAGCATATAGCAAAATAAGCATTTGACACAAAGAATATATTTACATTATTTCAGATGAATATAATCTCAGTAACGGCAAAAATGTTAGATCCAGTTGACAGGTTGCAAGAGGTTCCATGACCTCAAGAAAGAGGCACTGCAAAACACATACGGAAGGAAAATCAAGAAAGAAAGCTACCACACATCTACCCTTCACAGTCCTTACATGAGGAAGCATTGCTTTAGAGAATGCTTAGAACCAAATTAACCCCTCTAACTAGTGGAGTTGGCCCATAAACCTGATCAATGAAATTGAAGACCTCAGTTCAATTGATTCAAAAGTGAAAGAGCTCAAATCAAGTCAACTCAATAGTCCACAAAATTTCATGTCAAAGCTTTGAGCATTATGTATGCTCCCTGAAGCAATGAATAACTCAGGAAAGGTTTTGCCACATTAAACAACTGAAAATTTGTCAGATACAGGTAAAACAAAGAGAATGCACAGAAATAAGAACCACTAATCAAAGTATGAAGAAGAAACCAGTAGACTTAAGAGTTCATTAGTACAAGTAAAACAGAGAAAATATGCAGAAATGAGAAAATCTGGTAAAGATGTGAAGGGGAAAAAGCAATTTACAAGTACATGATGCGGCAGTTCATAACTGCCAAAACCACTTGCTTTATTGAGTGTGAGATATGAAAATTTTCCCATAGACAATGAAGAAACAACACAAGGATATCTAGGCTTAAAGGTAATGCCCAACATGGTAACATGTGTAGAACAGGTTCTTCTAAGCCTGTAAATGCTTGAAAGGACAATGACGAACATATTTAAAATATTAATTCCTAGGCATATTCTGGATGAATGATCCAAATTTCCTTCGGCACTTCTGACAATTGTCTATAACAAATTATCAAGTTCTATCAGTATGAGATATGACAGTAAATTAGCCACATAATTTAACACTATACCAACTAACTGTTTGAATATATTATTTTGATTACTACTATTGTTGCAATTAAGAGATACTGATACTGCTGGGATCACCAAATTATTGTCCCAGACTCCCAGTATATACAAACATTGTCTTCTAATCATGTTCGATCCTGACACGTTGATCCTATAGTGAGCATGGTTTCTAGTATGAAATTTAACCAAGAAGAGGAAAAAAAAAACAGGATAAGAGGGAGGGTGAACAGAAAAGGAACAAGGCACTCATTTCACTTCACTCGCCATATCAACAGTTGCATTGGGTGATTCTTGGTAATTTATCTTGATGTTTCTTGATCATCTATAGAAAACTTGGCTAAAGTGGTTAGCAAATTGTTCAAAGGTTTTTGCTGAAATTTCTGAGCCTTTACATCTCTCCATTTATTTTATATCAGTATCATACTTTTCCTAATCAGAGATGAGGAATGGACTGCTAAGTGCTAACTGACCTATGTCTCAACATTGACATCACCATCAAATCAGTGTTACAGCTCACATACCTATAAAGACCTTATTTTCACATCTCAAGAATTTGTTACCAACAAGGAAATGTAATTTTTCTTACATGGTCACAACATAGCAATTAGCAAGTGATAGCTTGGGTGGTCTTTCGAACATTGTACTACATAACTACAATAACTTAGCCTCAACATTTTAAGGAAACAGTCAAATAAATAGTTATAGATAGCAATGCATGTTGATAAATGAGCAACCATTTGTATTTTTAAGGAACCACAAGTTCAGAACAGGAGTAAAGTACAGAGAAAGCCTAGTTATATAAAGGTAAGAACAGGAGTAAAGTACAGAGAAAACTTAGTTATATAAAGGTATGAATAACAAATCAATATCGAGCAACCATTTATGACGAACGAATGATATCTAAAAACAATAAATTTTCTAGCTAAACAATATCGAGAATAATTGAAACCTTATCTGGATCACCTATTAATGATATTTTGATAATCACAACAAGAACAGAATATCTGGATTACCTATTCCTTACATTTAACAATCACAAGTCCTGAAGTAAAATTCACATAGAGTACTCACCAAGAGAAGCTAATTGTTGCTTCCTTCCAGTTCCCGGTGGCCGCCCTCTACCCCGCTTCTGGGTCAGCGGATGCGATGCTGGGGAAGGGGTAGAGGACAAGGGAGATAAAGCGAGAGCGACAGTTCCATCAGGTCCATATTTTCGAGGCCTTCCCCTTTTCCTTCTTACAGGCTCTCCGCTTGGGGGCATTCCCGACGGCACACTCACGTTAACACCATGAGGCGAAATCGTAGACGAAGACTCTACTTGGAATGTTGATCCAACTGAACCGCCACCAATATTTGATTGCATTGGCATAGTAGGACCAGTTAGCGGGCGAATGCCCGGTGGTCCATGTAACCCAGTCTGTGCTCCCGGCCCTGATCCAGCAACCCCTCGCTGCTGCATGTAATAAGATGCAGAGCCAGACAACGCCATGGCTTCTCTCCCATCCATGCATTTAATTAAAAAAATAATCGCAAAACAACACTTCCGCTAAACGTCAACGATAGAAATTTTAAGCTTCATTTGCCCATATATTACTTCTTCCAACTATGGCTCTGTCGCTCTTCAGGAAACCCAATCGATTGTACACAACTGAAAGATAATAGAAATGTCCAAGGGGAATTCCTACAGGATATTTGCTTGGTATAGTCTGTACGATTTCTCTAAATGAAAACCTAAAATCAGCAGGATTAATAGAAGAAAGTCCGAGCAGACACGAAAGTAAACCTACGTTAAACAATTAGAGCAGGAGGGAATAAACGAAATTCAATGCGTGTCTCAAGCAAAAATGACTTGATCATGCCCTGATGCTCAGCCAAAGTAGAACCATATATTTAAATATGTTAAAATCTTGTGTGAGATACTTCCTTGGAGCTCACAAACTGCATTCACAAAGACGAAAATGCAGTTGAGAAAAAATCAAAAACACCAAAATTTAGAGTCTGTTAACAATTCTGCCCAAAGGAGGAAACAACTTGATACATCCTCAGATTAGATTTAAGAAGGCTTTTGTCAGAATCAAAGTTTCAGGTATGGAGTCATAGACGCTAACCTTTTTTTCTTTTTTTCGGACAAAAAGAGAAGATATAAAAAATCAATTAAAACAAATATAAATAGAAGAGAAGTTCGGAAAGAACGTTGGTAGATGTAAAGGAGCAAGGAAGAACCCTAGCCTAGATTCAGACGTCCTACAAAGAAAAGCAAGAAAGACGAAGCATCAGAGAGAAAACAAAAAAGCAACAGAATCTAGAGGAGAGGAAAGATGAAAACAAAGCACAAGCGCTGGCAAACAAAACTACCAAGACCTAAATGTTTAGAACTCCAGAGTAAACGAGCGAAAAAAAGGAGTCCAATTTCCAACAATCACGGCTCAAATTCAATCAAAGCAAATTTGAACTCTAAACAGCTTACGAAACCCTAGACTAAAAGCATCTTTGGGAAGACAAACACACTGTGAGAGAGGAAAAGCGGAGGCCTCTCGCAGAAAAGCTAAAGTTGAAATTCCAACATTTCAACTCTCACCAACCCATAGAAAGTAGAAACCCTAAACGGCTAAACACCAACCATTTCCCAAGAAATGAAAGAGTTGAGAAGAAGAAGAAGAAAAAAAAAACAACAATAACAACCAAACGAGGTTCAGAGGCCTCCCACACCGCAAAACCCCGCTACAAGAAAAGCTCAAAATTATTGCTCGAACACTCAAGTCATCTAATCAGAGTCCTAAGTAGCACTTCACAGGCGAAAGGAAAATGATGACAAAGCTCTTGCAGCAAAATGCAGAGCAGAACCTGAAGGAGAAGGAACAGAGAACAGAGAAGTTGAATTTTGAATTTCTTTTGTTTTTTTCTTTTTCGACTTTTGGGTTTGAATTAAAGGCCGATCACTTTTTACCAGTCAGGGCCGTAAATTTCTGACTGAGAAAAATTTACAGAGAAACCATTGGATGGGGAGGAAGAGGTAGGGAAGGACAAGCTTGGTGCCCTAAGGAGTAATTACACCGCAGTGGCACAGTCCACAGTCCACACTATACTGTGAGAGAGAGAGAGAGAGAGAAGATGGCAACCCTAGACGTCCTTATCGCCATGCATTTTTTAGGGCAGAGAGCTCTCCTGAGTCCTGATGCCTACTCTGCTTTACTCTCTGAAACCGAAAAGGAAAAAAAAATAAAGAAACAGAAACAGAAAACGGGGAGGGAGAGAGTAATGCAAGTGTGAAGGACTAGAAACGCACAAACAAACGTCACTCCAACAGAAAATGAGAAAAACACATAAGTCATAACATTAGAATAAAATAATGAAAAGTTATTTGGTGTATAAAAGAGTAAAATACAAAATAAACATATTATATATTATACAGAATAAGAAGAACAATTAAGGGACGAGGTTGCAGTGACATCGGCCCCACCCACGTAAGGTGACATCAAAAAATCACTAAAATGGAGATAAGATTCCAATCCAGTGGCCACCAGCAGTTTTTATCCTTTAAAAATAAACATCAGTGTTGTAAATTAAAGGTAAATCCTTTTTCTACAGAAGAATAAGGAATTAATTAATTAATAACTGTGTCGTACGTATCTCGTATGTAAGCTTTTGTATGGGATCGTGGACTTGAAAATGTTTAATATATTTTGGTGATTTATAATTATTATCCTAGATTCCGGCTCTCTCTCTCTCTCTCTTCCTTTTCCATCTAATCCTCCCGTTGCTTTACATTAATACTGGCATCGTGTTTCGAGCTGAAATGATGACGTGGAATTTGTGAGAAGACCTGTGTCTATAATTCTGTGTGCGTATTTAATTTGGGCTCTTCAGGTAGAGAAAACAATCAAACATCAAGAGAGAGAGAGCCCAGCCCATTGGCCCCATCCCTGTCGTTTACTGTTCCCATTTGCTTTCCTTTGTGACGTTAATTTGACAGAAGTTTTCTTCTGCTTTTTCCTTCATTTCTCGATTGCGGTAATAAACGTGGCACGCATCTACAGGGTGTGGACCCACAACAAAGAAGTTGATATCAGCTGAGGCGGATGAAATGTTAAGTCCAAAGATTCTCTACCAAAGGAAAGAAGTCAAGGTTCGGGGACGGGTTCAACCGATGATAATTAGATGTTTGACCATTGTCTTCAGTCCCTGGTTGATGAATGGAGGCCCAAATGTCTCCTTTCTCCTGTGCTGTACCCCTGCACTGCCCCTCATGCCGTCCAGGTTTGATGGAATTACAACTGCGATCTGCAAATATATTCTGTTCCGCTATTAACTTCATTTGTTTTTAACTTTAATTAATCTAAACACAAATAAAATACAATTTCAACCAGTGTTCCTGCTCCCAACCCCAGCTTTCCGATTTCCATGCCACAAACATACACTTTGGTCCGTTTGATTAGCAGTAGAGGAATAAGAGTTGGGAATTGGCCAGTGGAATCCAAATACAATGGATTGACATTCTCTCATTTGAGTAAATAGATATTCTTTCCCCAGAATATCATTCCAGCAGTCACCAAATAAACCCTTAATGGCTCAATAATAATGATAAAAATTAAATTGTTAAAAGTAAAGCCAATCCCAAATATACCAGTTTGTGGGTAGTAGTATGAAATAACTTTAGGATGAGACTAATCCGAATGAGATTAAAATAATAATAATGATAATAATAACATTTTCATTGATAGGCCAATAAATCCTTAGCTATAATAAGCTTTCTTTTTTGTAAACTTAAATATAACAAGTTCAAATAAAATAATATAATGGAATTATGAAACTATAGCTTGATTAGCTTCCTTGTATACAGAGAAATCCAACATGTATGGTTTTCTTTTTTTTCATATATAAAAAAACTTTTTGCTATTCAATGGTGCATAAAACCTTGATATTATTGTTGTTGTTACTAAAATTTGTCATGTGTTGAGTGGAAATAATAGCTGAAGTATTTGAATTAAGGATGTTTCCTCCTTTTTTGTACATTAAAAACAACTAAAGAAGCCTTTTACTTAATAAGATAAATAAAAAGAAATGTCCATCCCAAATAGCTCGGACCTACATTTGGTATAAATTCTATATATCTAGGCATCCCCACTTTTGGTACATTATGAGTATGCATCAGTGCATGCGAATCTCACCTTGGAAAATGCCTAACAAGTTAAAAAGTAAGCATGCAATGAGGCAATGCAGGGGTACATAATACAAGCAATTATCGTTAGTGGTTTCAAAAATCTTTAGGCCGCTATTCATTTTTCGAGAAGTTATTTATTCATGTTCTTTTATTTTCTAGATAAATAATACAACAACTATTTTAGCCATAAAAAGCCACTGTTAGAAGGACAATTTTACCCCATCCAAGTATTGGCAACTTTCCTCGAGGTGGGAAAGTCATTTACCCACAAGAACATGCCTACAACTTCCACTCCTCGTATTCGAAGCCTTCTTGCTCTTGGTATCATTGTTGGGTTTGATCAGTTCGTGTTGCCTTCGGCGTGACCAATAAAGGCATCAGAAAAGCGATATCAGGAACAGGGTACAAGGAGTACATGCTTAGTGATTACTCTGATAGGGCACAAAACCCAGGCAAACATTCACATGCAAGGTATTATCGGCGTTGTGAATAGCATTGGCACCACAAGCTTTGTGGACGTTGTAGTTGTTATTTGGTACTAACCATAACAATTCCTAGGTGCGGTCTCTCTCTATTCCAATTCCCCAACACTTTATGTTGGGTTGGGACAATTGATGGAGGCAGATGCTCAAAATCTTGGTTTGGTTATTAGCCAACTAGAACAATTTCCACAACAACTCCACCTTTTCGGTTTCATAAACAGATTTCCCACAACTAAATATATCAAGGACATCTTTTGGTTTCAATATTGAAACATGCCAAAAAAACAATGAGTTGATGTTGGTGATATAATCGAGAGCTTGAGGAGAAGATATTTCAAAGAAGACTTTACAAATGCCTCGCCTTTCTTCCCCTAAAGGTATGAACACCTCAAAGTAAAAGAGGTACCAATAATAGAATGCCAACCCAAAGGTAAATCTATGTGGGCATTGTTCGCTTCATCTCTAGATAACAATGTGGGATTCTCAATAGAACATGACAATGTTTGATTTGTAGAGGAAGCTTTTTATCTAATACAGAAAAAAGTTTGTGACGAGTTAGATCATCCAAGTTTCAAAGGCGGACATTTTATTAAGAAGTATCTATTCTCAATACAAAAGAATCTCAAAGGATGAGAGATATGGGAACAAGCGTGAGATTAAAGATTAAGAGGTTTATATTGGGTTAAAAAAAATATGCATCGCATGGTGTCACGTGTGCATGCACTTTGACAAAACATTATTGGACACTAACGATAAGGGTAGAGCTAGTTAATTGTCAAAAACAGTAGGGGTGGTTTAAGATAATAGTTAAACATTAAGGGTACAATTTATGAATTAGCTAAACAATAGGGGTAGTTTAAGAAATTTGCCCTTTTTATTCAAAACTTCATAATTCATAAGTTCAACAGAACTTAGCTATTGAAAGCACGAGATACTTTCATGCCATGTTGCTTTGGAACTTTTATTTTTACTAAAATACATTTTTTTAGTTTACTCTCTCTCTCTCTCTCTATAATTGTGATGACAGAAAAATGTAATTCAAACTTTCATCTTATTTAATTTTTCTCATTGAGTCATATTTAGGATATTAGCTTTCTCATTCTCTCTAGTTATATCTTCATCTAAGTGGCCATAAACAATTCAAGCATCTTGGTCAAATAGGTGAACCAATGATATCATAATTTCCACAGGCACATCTTTAAAAGATATCATCATAAATAAAAAAAAAAAAAACTTAAAAGTTTTGGAAAAACATATAAATGTTGTAAAAAAGTTGTGGACATATCTATAATATTATATATTCATCATATTAAATAAAAATAAGTATGCAAATGAATTATTTTTTACATGAAAATGTAAAAAAGCTGTAGAAAAGTTTGGACACATTATTATTATCATCATTATGTAAAATTTCCATGTGCAAAGCATGTGTAGATTTGCTAGTATAAATTAAATATACATATATTTAAATGTCTTTTTTATTTTATATTTCATGAAGTGTAACTTAAATTTTACACATATATCATTTGTTATATATATATATATATACATACATACATACACACATGCATATTTAATGTTCTATAATATGCATTTAATATTTCATGTTTAAAATTATAGGCCTTTGGTCCAGGGCCTAGGATATTGCCCTTATCAAAGGCGTTAAATCTAGCAAAGGCTTGGCCCATGGTTACTCTTAACGATAATTGCTTGGTTCATTTACACATAAACATACTCTCTCTCTCTCATTTACACATAAACACATAACAACAACAATAATAATAATAATAATAAAAAAATTGAAAACATTGGGATAGAAAAAAAAAAGAGAAACACGAATTTATAGATAAGGCTCAGTTTGGAAGAAGTACAGATACACATACATAGAGTGTAAAACTTCATATTTTGTATGTATGTATATAAGCCTTGGCAAGGCTTATACCTGTATAAGGTTTTGCAGTAAATATATTTATATTATTTGTAATTGCACTCTTCCCCACATTTTAAAGAGAGACACTAAATTCAATATTTGACAATTGAGAGATGTTAAATTGATTTGATGGCCCTATTCTGATAAATGAGTCACGAGTTAACATTTCTCAATTGAAAGCAATAAAGATACGACATCACCCTGGACTTGACCAATAAGGTGCTATTAATTAATCACTTGTTAGCGGCTTAGCGCCTTTAATCAGGAGGGCGGAGGCCATTTTTAGTAAGTTTTTGGAGATGTTATCCGTAATTAAGTGCAAGTCAGGGAAAGTAGGAAAAGTTCCCTTTAATTAAATATAGTTTAGATTAAATAATGATACAAAAGTGTTTTAGAAAGGATAAGATAACAAGGTTTGATTATATTGAAGCTTTTTTCTCGCAATTATCAATATGGATTTGGGTCCCAAGAGATTCCCCAATGCATATTGTATTATTATATTATACTCCAGAGAAATATAGAAAGGATGAAGCAATGAAATGAAAGCATGTTTATTAAATGTTTGGGTTGCAATTGCATGGAGAAGAAGCTTTCATACCTTCCCCCGAAAAACAGGGTACACGTGGGCTAATGTCAGTAGAGCTTAGTGTCAGGTCAGATGGCCAATTATAATCACTGGGACTGGGTTAGAACTCGTTAATTTGCCAATTCTAATCTCACTGTTGTTAGACACTCTGACCTCTGTATCATTGGATCGTCTCTCTCACAAGCATAAAATTCCCCCTTTACCCTTAACCGCTTGTTGTAAACTTATCTGTTAGGTTCACATTAAGAATCGAAATTGGAATGCTCTATTCTATTCGGATAATTTATTTAGTTCATATAAGAATAGGAATGGAATTTCATTATAAAAAAGACATTCTCTTATATAATAAAATGTCATTCCATAAAAAATGGGAATATAATTCTGATTTCACCTAACTAAAGCAATATGCATCGAAATGATTCCAGACTTCCAAATGGGCACTAATAAATTCATAATTGGTCACCACCCTCTCTCTCTTGAAAGAACTGCCTCCAACCTCCTAGACGAGCAAAGGTAAAAACTAATAAACAACCAGTGCACAAAATACTTAGATTCTACAGACATACTGCTCATCCGCGAAATAAAACCATCAGATCGGAATATGTTCTCGGTGGGACCAATGAATTCGCATACGATGTAAAGCTTGGAGTTCTGCGGAATTGCAACGTTTTAGTGTGATCGTACAGCTACCGAGTACTGACTACAGACTACAGTGGTGTACGATCTTGACACACTTCCAGACGGACTCCATTAAGTGCGTTGTCGTGAGCTGCCTGCCGAATCCAGATTTTGTGACTATGGGGCTCACGCCTTGTCTGAGCTGTCATGAAGTCAAACCTAAAATTCGCTCAACGGATAGGATTAGGATATATTGACGATCCTTGGTGATTGCAGACCAATCAAGCTCGAACCTCGATAGAATTGGCCGATTATCATAACACTTTTTCCTTGCTGTCTGCTGCAGACCAATCGTGCAATCTTCAGTCCATCCTACCAATCCTAATACTAAAAGCTTCCGAAGTTCCGATCCGACGGTGTTCTGCGCACAATGACGTAACTACTCTTCTTGATAGTGAAACGTGTGGGAAGGGCAAGCTTCGGACCCATGATATTGGCCCATATATTTCTTATCGCAAGAAATTGGACCTATCATACATGGGCCAAAGTCCAACACATGATATCAACCGAGTGAAAAGTTAGTCTAAAGCTTTTTAAGCGATGTGGGCCAGGGTGAATTGGTGGGTCCGTGTGTAGGGCGAGAGCGTCCGTCTAGAACTATAAATCGGAGACGCCGCATCCGCATGGATTGGAATTTGGAAAGGAAAGGGGTTCCCTTTTGAAAGAAACAAATAATTCCTCCCCCCCAAGGCCCCAAGGCCCCAACCCCAAGCCATGAATTGTGTGCACGAACGATCATCGTCATCGTGGACCTGATTACGAAGAGAACAGAGTGGGACCCAGCCTGATAACCCAAGTACAAATCATCTGTGGAGTGTTAGTGGTGGGCGGTCCCCACACCGATCACTATCTGACAGGCTAGGATTGCGATGTCGATCACTGGACCAATTTTCACGTGGCTTTGGGAGACAGAGAGTACTAGGGCGTCAGCCCATCCGGACGGTCAGAGCCGATCTTTGACCGTCGAGGAAAGATAATACAAATACATACATCACCCACCATAACTTACGGAGTTGATGGGCCCTTTCTTTTTCTTGGTGGGCAAGTGGGCCATTTGTTGTCGAATAGATTGGACATAATGTCCACTCGTTTGTGGGGGGCCCAACTCACCAAACCCAAAAGTACATCTCAATTCTCAACGGCCTAACGGAGACTGGGGGTGGGGAGATTTTAATCAGTTTCAGTTTGATGGAATGGAGTCTCTGGTGCTCCCAACCTTTGATGCACACGTGGCATGAACCCACATTAATCGACTGTACCCAAATTACGGTTACGGGATGATCTCATTCCTTAATTGGTCATGCTCTCTAATAATAAGCAATAATAAATAGATAGATAGATAGGACAGATGTTGGGTATCGGCACCTCACACAATTTAATAAACTTTTGTCTCCTTCCCCCGCCAATGATTTGATGCAACCTTGATCATTGTTTCTCGCACGTTACGTGGCCAATGGGGTCAAGCGGGGAGCAGAAATATGGTATGCCACGTGGATGGTTGACGTGGCCAGTCTGATCGTTTAGGGTTCCTGTGGATTGATTGACTATCTATGTATGCTTCCTGTCCACATCAGCTAGTGACCCATCTCTAATTGGCCGTTCAAAGTTCTGATTGATTCTTTTTTACTTGTCCTGTTCGTCGGTCTTTATTTTGGTGGGACCACTGAGGAAGGTCTCCGTCTTTCCCTCTTCTATGATATACCCATGGTTGGTATTCTGGGCAAAAATGAAAAATGCTCGCTGGGCGTGAATAATAATAATATTTACACACATAATGTAAAAAAAGTCCCCATCCATCTCTCCGTCGATTGGCTTATTGGTGGAAAAGTGTTTGTCGGGAAATGAAAGTGGAATGGACTGTGGAGTAACAAAGATTGTGAGGGTTTGATGTTGAAATTATTACTGGGTAGGTTTAGATGTTGTAAATTAAGGCAAATGAGTGTTGTTGGTGACTATCAAGTAAGAAGCCCCAACTAATTAGTGTTGATTGGAACTCTTTTTCTACATTGTAGTGTAGGTGCTAGGATTGTCACATCTTGGTAACAAAGACCTCCCAACCTAAGTCATTCATGGGTTGTGAGGATAAACTTTAATTAATTGTGAAGGAAGAGCAGAAAGAAGATTTTTGGGGCTCTGGGTTTAGGGATTTTTTGTCCTTAATAGATGACTCTTTGCAGCACAGCTGTGTTCTTCATCTGATTTACACATTCCACTTGTTTTCTTTTTCTTTAATTTCCCTTAAAACATAAGCAAAAGCCATCCATCTCTTTACCTAATTCATCTAGAGTGGAGGAGATAGACTGAAGTGTTCTCTACTCCTATGTGACTGTCACAGTACATCAGATTGACAACTCCAAAGTGAAAACCCACGAATGAAAGAGAAATGTGTATGTGGTGATATAAAAGAATAATGGATAAGACCTTTGTCATGAGCCATGAACTCATCAGTCCTGCACTCCCGATCCTTTCAACTTCGATTGGATGGTTTCCAGTTTCCACTCTACCCGAAGACCTGCTGCTGCCGCGTGATTAGAATCATTTATCCTCCATTTCATCCATTAACACACAACTGAAACCAGTGACGGACATACACCTTCAACCATAACTCCACCTAGCCAGCTAGTTCTAATTAATCCTAAACGTCTCTGACTAGTTCAGGTTTCTTCCCAAGTCCAAGGCGTAAAGCAGGAGAAAGCATGCCCAAACAGTGACCAACCCCCCCCACATGGCTACCAACTAGGGCCAAGATATCAGGACACGATCAGCAGCCCCTATAGATGATCTATTTCTCATTTTTTGAAAAGATCGATAGCAGTGTTACATACAGGAGGAGGCATCACACAAAGTATAACAGCTTGATTATTAACTTAAATATAATATTCTCAAGGAGTATTGCTAAAGGAAATCATGATAAGGTTGAGAGGGGAAGAGGGGTGTTCTTAGTTATTTACACCAAAAATATATGTTTGGTGCCATTGGTGTTTTGGCCTGCAATGTTAATTTTGAGTTGAAAGTTGAAACACTATGGCTGCGTTTGGAAACAATGCAAATGGAGTGTAAATCCCGTTCAGGATAAATTTGCACTCAGGTTCATTTTTGCCTGTGTTTAGTAATATTACATTTATGTATTGACAAATAACAGACCCATGCATATTTACATTGATAATAAGATGTAAAAGTACATCAATAAAAAGGAAGTAAATTTGCATTCAAGTGGGCTTTTGAAAAAAAAAACATATATTTTATTGGAATTCGTGTTTGCATCCATTAATGTCAAAAGTCTGTTTGGTAAGAAAGTAAATTTGTCGGTGCAAAACTAACCCAATTTTGCAATTTATATGAACCGTTTTACACTCTATATATTTGCATCGTTTCCAAATGCAACATATAGTCCCTTTATATTTGAAATATAAACATTTATCAATGTTTGTACTTGAATCTTGTTTGGTGAGAAATGCATATTATTTCATTTATGCCAGCAACACATCGGTTAAGGTATTGAGAAAATTGACCACAACTAAAAAATGCCTGTGTTGCTGATAACTGACGAGGCGGTGTTAATACTTGAAAGTTGGAACACCAATGATATCAAATAGAAATCAGATTTGGTCTTACAAGACTGTGATCACACAATTTAGACAGTCCCTTGTAGCCTTGCATTAAGAATATCTCTCCATAAACATTTTTGTTAGAATACATTAATTAGCAATGCCAACAAAAGAAACCCCCAGTCCAACATCACCCTCTAAAACAGTAAAACATCAAATAGGCTTTTAATGCTAAAGTTAGGATTTGTGGCTATTTAGCCTTTTATCCTCTTGTGCTTTTCAGGGTCCTGTTTTTGTTCTCCAAATAAACATTAAAAAAAAATGATATAGGATAGAAGAGTGACTAGTGCCAATTATGTCTATATTCCATTATTAGTTAGCTTGCCGAGCATCTTCATTGCCTAGGTTCCTTGCGTGCGACGTTAAAGGGCGGAAAAACAGCCAACTCTTTGTCTAGATTTTGTCATGATGAAAACAGTTTTCTTTTGCTGGGGCTGGGTCACCTCATCTCAAGTTCTTCCTTTTCTTCACTTTCTCTCTGTTAATTTGAAGAGTATAACAGAACTACTAGGCACAGAGGTTTGTAGCTTTTTACTTGGGTGTGGTGAGGCTGAACATACTAACAG
Organism: Nelumbo nucifera; assembly: GCF_055504915.1. Taxonomy (NCBI): domain Eukaryota; kingdom Viridiplantae; phylum Streptophyta; class Magnoliopsida; order Proteales; family Nelumbonaceae; genus Nelumbo; species Nelumbo nucifera. Next base: position 185,962,150 of record NC_142649.1, on the reverse strand, counting down.
ATAGAAGAGCTTTTTATATCGTTAAAATAGCTGCAATGTTATTGATCAGGGGGGGAGGTGGACTTGCTTATTGGTTCACCTCTTCCTTGTATCTCTACAAGGTCCCAGGGCAGAGACCTGGGATCTAGTCCCGATCGAGAACTGCCTTCACCCTGGTTGGGGGGATCTAGGGGTTTGGGGAGGGACAGTCCCTATTGTGTAGCCCATTACCAATTACCCGAAAAAAACAGACCCAACAAGGCCTTAATATAATAGGCATAGCCCAACTACAATATTCTCTTTCGACATTCTTCTCTATTCTATTGAGAGTCAGTCATCCTCAGTCACAGTCCTTGGATGTTGGTTGTTGGACTTGGATCATTCAAACATAAAAACTCATGTTCCTCATCAATCCAGCGTATGAAATGATTGGCAGACCCCATCACTAAGCCCAAAGTGAGAAGAGTAACTGGGCGCAAGGTGAGCCACATGCTTGAAAGAAGTCAGGTGCGATTCTGAAAACAATTTAAAAACACTTGTGACAGAATAACAGAATATGTAATAGAGAATAATAGAAAACAGTTAATCCCAGTTGTCAGTTGAGCAAGTTGCATAGAATGGTTAGCCATGCTGGCATCTTGATGTGGCGCAAGGTGAGCCACATTGTTTGAATTATTTTTTATGCAAACAATAATGTTGAAAAATGATGCAAACATAGGCTGAAAATGATGCAAACATTGTTTGAATTATTTTTTGACAACTTGTGAATATTTGTTATGTTATGTTTTGTATATTTTATTGTGATTTTTTTGAATAATCCCAATTTAATTTGTTGCATCATCCTATTTTATTTTTTTACATAGGATATTGGTGGCGCTTCATGTGTGGGTCCACGTGGGCTCTCAGTTGTCATAATGTGGTATTTTTTTATTGAAATGTATAGTATAATATGTGAAAAGCATTGTATATATGTATGAGTGAAATGAGAGCTAAAATTGTCATTTATGTCAATATAAGCACTTATGGGGAAAGTACTTTACCAAATATCCCACCCCAATAAGTTCTTAAAAAACACAATAAGTGATTTGGCAAATGGGTCACCAAACAAATGTAGTGGAGATTCTTCAAATCAGGTACTTGATTTGCACTATTATTATTAGGCTTATTGGAGATCACAGAGGCCCATGGAATTGGACTAGATTTATGAGTTTTTAAAAAATTCTAGTCCATCGTGAAAGAGAAAGCTACAGCTGCTCTGTTTGAAAAGATTGCAAATACAAAAATGATCAGTACAAATGCAAAACATGTCTGGTTCATGAAAAATGTAAAGTTGGTTTAGTTTTATAATGATAATTTTGTACTCCCGTCAAATGATATTTAGTTGTGATAGATACAAACATGAATCCCAAGATTGAAATATACCTTTTTAACATTGATCAACTTTGAGTGTAAAGTTATCGTCCATTTTTTGGATGTAATCACATTGAATGCAAATATGTCTTGAAATCTACGTTTACTGTTATTTTCAAGACATAAAATACATTCTTACCAAACACTAGCAAAACTGAACCAGAATACAAATATGCATGGAACCGGTACTTGCGCTCTTCCCAAATGGAGCCTATAGGTTTGACTTCCTTTTTATCAGCCTCAGGCCCCACATCAATCCTTATAATAAAACCACTTTTATTTGGCACCACTATACTAGAAGCATGTCAACTAATATTTTCTGAAATTCATGGACTCATTTACCCGATAAACAGTGCAGTCAAAATGATAGTTAATTGAGCTAATCATCACTTACAGCCTTATTCAAAACTTGATGAAAACTCAACTATTTGTCCAACCATCTCCCTCCACATAGGTGTGAGTACATAAACAAATAGGCAATAAAAGTGTAAAACCATTCTACACGAAGAGAAAATAGGTTCCAAACCATTATTATCGATGAGGGTAGGTTTGTCCCTCCACTAACATTATGACATGTGGCATCTCAGAATAGCTAGATGACATCTTGATATCATGTAGGTGATGACTTGCCTTAGTCAAAATGATGGAGTCCCAATTAGTGACCTACCTTCGCCGATTTGGTGACATACCTATAGAGACCTAGCGACCTACCTCTGCTGACTTGGCAACCTACCTTCATCGACCTAGTGCCCTACCTCTAGAGACCTGGCGACCTATCTCTGCCGACCTGACGACCTACCTCCGTCGACCAGGTGACCTACCTCTATTGACCTATTAGAGACCTGGCGACCTACCTCCATTGACCTATTGGAGACCTGGTGACCTACCTCTGTCGACTTAGCAACCTACCTCCAGAGACCTGGGGACTTATCTTCAAAGACTTGGTGACTTACCTCCGCTGACCTAATGGAGACCTAGCTGGAGACCTAGCCGGTTCAAGGGACCTTGGCATGAGGAGTGACCTCCTCGAAGACTTGCTGACCTGACTGAGGTCCAGGTGGCAACCTACGAGGCGTGCTCGCTGACCTCTTCTTTAAGCAAGTTATTGTTTCTGACTTCTCCAGGACCACGACACTTGATTGTTACACCCGTTTTGTCGTATCATCCGCATAGGAGTTGATTGAACAGACTCTATTCCTCTCCTTCGAACACGGTGGACGCGATTTCCTAGGAATCTCAAACACGTTACAGGAAGCTCTCAGTTCCTTACGCCTATATAAAAGTCTCATTTCCAACCTTAGAAGGTATGCGCAATTTAGTTCTTGTAGCTCTCTAGCTTTCTCAAAAATCTCTAATTCATTGACTTAAGCATAGGAGTGCCCACCCTGGGTAAAGCAGCCCGGGCACTCTAACACTATCTGTTCGCAGGTCGCCCCAGTAGACTATATAGCTCGTCATTATTCAACTCGGCATCCGAGTCACCTTCTAGCTTGGCATTGTTCAACTAGACATCCAAGTCACTTTCCAGCTAGGAATTGTCCATCTTGACATTTAAGTCACTTGCTAGCAGAGAACTGCCAAATCGCGCATCATCAATTATATATATAGAGTTTCAAGTACAAGTAATAGATATAGTTGGGCAACATCTCAAGATATCAACGCAATTTAACTACTCTTTTACAAACTTTCAAATATACAAATAATATTTGAAAGAAAATTTAAACTTAGAATTTTAGGGAGGACAAAAACCTATGGCCATGATGAGTTTTGAAATCTTGGAATAATATGACACGGCTTTATATTGGGTCTGTTTACTTTGAATCTGATTGAAAATCCTGATCAACCCAAGAAGTATTCATCTAAGTACCTTTGATTAAGCTAGAATACACAATATGGCATTGACACATTTGAGTCCTAAAACAAATATCCTGCTAAACCAACAAAAGCATTTGATCATGCCAATAGGAGCTAACCGAAGGAACTTACCATAATAGCAAGCATATCCCTAACCTAAATCATATATGATGTCCATTTTATGTTATTGAGGACTACATGGGACAAGTCAGTGAGGCAAAATCCATAAAATAGAAATATAATATGGATGCCTTTCAGGACAATGAGATTATTTTAATTAGCGTGAATAAAAATATAAAGCTGTGAATTTTATAATTGTGAACTAAATTAAAACCCTCCAATGGTTTTGGCATCAAATTTGTTAGACATCCTTAATTTATTGTTGTCTTTCCCCAACCTTTCCTGATAAAGGGCATAGCAGTTCAAGGCCTTTTAACTTATGATTTTATGCCTGTTTTGTCTTTACGTATGTACTTGTAGATTTCACAAGTAAAATTTACTACAATTTATAGTACTTGTATAAGTGATGTTCCTGTAATTAATGCTTGTAGGGAAGCAAATGGGAAAGTAAAATAATTAGATGAAAAAAAATAGTATATTTACACCAACATTGTCTAAAATGCATTGTAGTAGGGGATATAAAACCTGCATGACATTTCATTAGTTCAGGATATAATTTTGGGACTTCATTAGATTAACTTGAAAGTTCTTAACTTGGTCTCACAAAAGAAGTGGATTTGAAGGGATTCCAAGGTCAGAATTGTTGCAGGCTTGAAACAACTTGGTAGTGCATCTCAACCACACTTCTTTGGCATTAAAAGTTAATTCCTGCACATTCCAAGCTTAAATATTAGAAATGACGTATATTACTCTTAAATTGAATGAGATAAGGTGATTTATTGGTTTGATTGTTGAAGATTATCCATATCAGGCTGGAACAAATACAATGGTTCATATAGTGGAGCTTTAATGTTGAACATTTGCAGGCAACAAATGTTAAAGTGTCTTAAGTTCTCCTTACATTCCAAGGTTGTTAAGGATTATACCATAATTTCAATCAAAACAAAATAGAAAATTAAATTTCATATAAGGGACCAAGGAATACAAGTAAACTTGGGAGTAGGGGGGATACGATGATTCATAATTTCTAGTTTGATACTGAACCAATCCACTCAACTTTCAGTTGGGATATTTAAAACTTTGACAACACTCCCGATTTACTTGCACTAACTGGACAAGCCAGATTTGCACACAAGACCAAAAAATTCGAAGTCTTAACATCTATAAATTTTCTTTCATCAGAAACCATCACCAGGTCAATTCGTTCACATCCTTGAATCTAGACCAAGTTGAACCAATCCACTCGACATTCAGTTGGGATATTTAAAATACTGATTCTATACCCCTTGAATGCTGGAGCAACTTGGATATCAATCCAGTTAACCTTTTCGCTTTTGATTGATGCATTAGAATATATGTTCCAACAAATCCTCGTGGTGCAGAGCCCTGGTATAGTTGTACCTGAAACAGATTTTTATTTGCGCAGATTATGGGGTGATCTGAATGAGTGTGTGTTTACCATATTTTGGAGACAACTAATATTATATATCTATCAAATTGACCATTTGAAACATAAGATATTTGGTTTGGGTCTGAATCGGTTTGAGACAGGCAGGAATTGTAATTGACCCAATTATTAATCAGAACAAAATCATGGGACCTGAACCAACATAACCGGTTTGGTTCTGGTTCAGTTTGGGCAGTCAGGTAGAACCAACCCATTGGCAGCCCTATTGATACTTATGAACTCTTATTTGGCAGCCCTATTGATACTTATGAAGTCTTATGAGCTCTTATTGGGATAATAGCTTGTTTTTACGTCCAAATAGTCTGTGTTAAATACAAGCCTTTCTTTCAGTCTAGATACTCTTAAACACCTTTACTCTATATAAATTCCCCTTTCCTTAGTCATGTAAAATGAGGCTTGAGCAGCTCCAATATATCAGCTGGTGGAGAGCAAGTAATGCCAAAGAAAGGGAAGGTGGTTTCATATGCTCAAAGTGAGGGTAAAACAAGAATGAGTAACATTCCCACCGAGCTTTTCACTGACATTAGAACATATCGCCAGTGTTAATTATCTTCAAGGCTGCTTCAGAAAAAATAAAAAAGATCCTCGTCAGGGTATGTAGGGCCGGCCATCCCAAATGGCCCTGGATGGGAAAAGGGAGAGGAGTAGGAGAAGAGCCTAATACTTTATAGAAAGAGGCATAGGAGAAGCCTTCAAGACGATCGAAGGACCATATTCTATAATTAAGATGAAAAAATTGAAATAAGGCATCCATGAGGAGTTAAAGAAAGTTGGCAACTTCTAGCCTTCCATAATCTCTTAGGCCTCCTCTAAAGACAAGATCCTGGAAAACACCAGTTAGTGAGAGAACAGCCATTTAAGATATTGTTTTTTTTTTTTTTTTTTTATATATATCTGGAGATAGAAAACTCTGTTTTGGGAAAAGTGGATATCACTCTAGAGATTTTTCTAGTACTATAATATCATGTATCGAAGAAGATTATTTATATTAAAATTAATTAATATCACTTAATATAATTAAATGGAAGTAATTAATTAATTATTAACTTCATAGAAGATAAGTTTTCAAATAATTAATATTATTTTGATGTATGAAATGAATGGTACACTGTGAACATGACATTAAGTTGTATTTTTTTTCTGGTTCTTGGATCAGGTAAATCAAATATTTTAAAAGACTGAGTTGTCTTCAAGTCATGGAGTGTTCCATTTGATCCTACTAGTGGTTGATACTCTAAATATAATCTACTTTCACAAATATTTGGCATTTTGGATTAGTCTTCATGGTGTCAATAAGGTTGCTGAGTATATTATTACTATATTGCAGGGGAAGAGTCTGGATATGTCCCAGACTCAAGTGCAAAGTGTTCTTTCAATTTTCTTCAGATAAGATGAGCCCAGGCCACATGCATGCCTTACAAATATGACCAGAGCTGATTGTGTATACATAGCAGATCCTTGCTCATAGCAAAGATGCTTGGGTTAGTAGGAACTTAGTTTAGAGTGTTGATAACACAATATTCTAAACCCACCCCAGATCTGAAACCTTTCCCTTCATTAACTTCAGATCTAACCCTCCCATAGGCCACAAATGCTGAATTAGTGGGACTATTAAAATGCTTGTAATATCAAGCATGCAAGTACCCCTAGTAATTCTTGCACCAAACAGCCAACATCATCACTTATAAGAATTCTTTAAAAAAATTCTTGTCATATCAAGCTTTTGTTTCCTTCCTTTTGTTTCTTTTGGGCTATTATAAATATCTAGCTTAATACATAAATTAGCATACAATAAAATTAAAACATAGACATTCTTCTCATATGAAATAAACAACATAGGACATATTTGGTTCAATTCTCATTCTGTCTCATTTTTACCCAAGATGAAATTCTAAAATGGAAAAGAATTGGTAAAAATAGGCAGAAGGAGAAAATATTAGGTCTCCAACAGTCAATGTTTACCACTTGGCATAGATGTTTTGTAAAAGTACTTTCGCAAAAGTGCTTTATAAAAGTGTTTTCATAAAAGTGCTTTCGTAAAAGTACTTCCATAAAAGTACTTTTGTAAATGTACTTTCATAAAAGTGCTTTCATAAAAGTGCTTTTATAAAAGTACTTTTGTAAAAGTGCTTTTATAAAAGTATTTTTGTAAAAGTGCTTTTATAAAAGTACTTTATTCATAAAAGTGCTTTAGTAAAATACTTTTATAAAAATGCTTTCGTAAAAGTGCTTTTATAAAAGTACTTTCATAAAAGTGCTTTCATATAAGTACTTCTGTAAAAGTGCTTTCATATAAGTATTTTTGTAAAAGTACTTCCAGAAAAAGTGCATTCATGTAAAAATACTTTCATAAAAGTGCTTTTGTAAAAGTGGGTTTATAAAAATGCTTTCATGTAAAAGTACTTTTATAAAAGTGTTTTTGTAAAAGTGTTTTCGCAAAAGTAAATATTTATGGCAACAATTTTGTAGGCAGAGTTTCTTTAAAGAATGAAATGAACAAGATGGGGCATGATTATTTTTCATGTTGCAAGCTATTCAATTTTTGTGTTATGAAGCTGATTTTTTATTTTAAAAAGAATATGACTTTTGGCAAGAATTTTGTAACCAAACACTCTAATGTTATTCACTCTTGTGTAGAATAAACAAGAATTAAGAGAATGAGGCGGTCATAGATAGTAAAAACAAAATTATAATTTCCAAGAAAAAAAAATAGTGTATTATAATTCATGGAATGCATGGAATCATAATATATGCATTATACACTTATAAGTTGTAACCATATGAGTTATGCAAAACAAATATGGAATTGGACTGAGGTGAAAGTAGTCACAAGTAGTTTGACTTACCAAATGCAAGTTCTGCCTTTTTGTTGCGGTAGTGGAAAGAAAGTGTTAATCACCAAAAAAAGCATTAAAAGAGCATACAACCTAAAAAGGATTAAAACATTAAAAGAGAATATAGAAGGATGGTTACTAAAAGCGCAAAGAGTAAAAGACTCCACACGTGAGATTCAATATATAGAAAATGTTCAACCGGAAGATACCATCTTCCAAGGAGAATGATTACGCCTATTCACGTAGTAAGTAAAAAGTCACTGGAATGTCAGACAAAAGATTTAGTGGTAAAAAAAATTAGGAAAAAATTCGAAGACATAGACACTTGTTAATTAGCTAGAGGATTAATGTCGATCATTAGAAAAAAATAATTATTTTTTATAATAAATAAAATAAAACAATTCTTATTGTTGCATGCTCACAAGTGACCGTAGGTTATCATCCCAGTCGAAGCTATCAATCTTCTCATCGCCAATGACGGAAGCTATCAATCTTCTCATCACCGGGAGGTGGCCTGCGGTACATGTGTCCATCGTGGAAAAATACAAGGAAACAATAGCGTTCACTTGCATCATCGCCGGTCGGTCAGATTCGGCAGAGACAAAGTGAGAGAGGGAGAGACATAGCAGCGTCCAAGGGGAGCAGAAATGAGAGACAGAGTGAGAAAGGGAGAGAGACAACCATTGTTGGAAACAACAACGTTCACTTGCTTGTAACTCGCCGTGGGATGGTGAGAGACAATGAAAGCCGGTCCCTATGACTCGCCGTGGGATGGTGAGAGACAACCAAAGCCGGTCGGTCAGAGTCGGCAGAGACAGAGACGAGAGATAGAGGCGAGAAAGAGGGAGAGAAGCAGAGGTGAGAAGAAAAGAAATATCATTTAGTGGGGTGGATTCCATTTAATTGTTTACCCA